>NW_027514186.1:1040718-1387624 GCF_048772815.1 Callospermophilus lateralis
AGCCTCACTCATCATGACATATACATGCTCTTGGCGAATACACTTCTCCCCGAGGAAAGGCAATGGGTCTGGGAGCTAGCCCAAGCCCATGCTGATGAAAATCATAGGACCAATCCTGACCACCCCACGGGCTCTCATGCTGTCCCAGAGCAGGAACCCTATGGGATTACAACACCCCTGAAGGCTTACAGACTCATGACCTTTTTACATCCTGCCTCTTGGCGGGCCTGAAAAAGGCGACCCACAAGGCTGTTAACTTTAAAAAGGTGCAGGAGGTCATTCAAAGGAAGGAGGAAACACCTTCAGAATTCCTGGATAGACTAACCAAGGCCCTTCAACAGTGCACATAACTCGACCCAGAAACCCCTGATGGCCGTCATCTCTTAATGACATATGTTCTGGCCCAAAAATACTCTGACATTAAAGCCAAGCTTAAAAAGCTTGAACAGGGCCCTGCTACTCCTCAGACCGAAATCCTCGCTGTCTCTTTAAAGGTTTTTCATGGTAGAGAGGATGAAAGTGAATGCCATAGGCAGAGAGCTGAAAATGCCAAATTCCAAATGTTGGCCCAGGTCATTCAGAGAAGGCCATCACCACGCCGTCCCAATGTGACACCCCCTGGAGCTTGCTTCAAATGTGGTAAGGATTGTCCTTCGCCGAGAACACCCTACAACCCCTGCCCAACATGCCATCAAAGGAGACACTGGGGGGCAGACTGCCCAACAACCCGGAAGGGAGGTTGGTCAGCCACCCGGCAACCCCAGCCTCTCCTGGGCTTGGCAGAGGAGGAATGATGGAGCCCTGGGCCTTCCCTCCAGACTATTACCATCAAGAATCAAGAACCTAGGGTCACCTTCCTGGTGGATGGACGCTTCATTACCTTCCTTTTGGATACTGGTGCCACTTTTTCGGTCTTGAGGGAGTATTGGGGTTCTACCACACCCTCAAAAACTCCTATTGTCGTTGTAGGAGGTAAAAATATTTTCCCTCAAAATCCCTTTTGTCCTTCACTCACTCCTTTCTCGTTATGAGCCATTGCCCCATTCCCCTTCTGGAAAGGGACATACTCTCACTATTAAAAGTCACCATTCACATATCACCCCACACCTCTCCCAACTCTCATTTCCTCATGATGTTCCTAGGGGCAGATACACCTCCTCCATGCACTCTCCCACGACTATCTAAACCAGTTAACCCTGAGTTTTGGGACACAACTACACCCTTTATGGCTAAATGCAGTCCTATTCATATTGTCTTACTGGACCCTTCAAGATATATTAGTCAACCATGATATCCACTCACAACCACAGCCTTCCTCGGATTAGAAGCCATCATCCAGGATTTATAATGAAAGGGGTATCTTAGGCCTACACACTCTCCTTTCAACACCCCCATTCTGGCAGTTAAGAAACCTAACGTGTCCTACAGGCTGGTTCTAGACCTTCCCCTTGTCTACTCCTCTGTGGTCCCCATCCACCCGCTAGTGTCCAACCCTTACACCCTCCTCTCTCAGATCCCTGCCACTACTACCCACTTCTTGGTTCTAAATTTGAAACATGCATTCTTTTCTATTCCCTTGTTCTCAGAATCTCAGGATATCTTTGCTTTTACTTGCACTGACTCTCACACCCGCCATTCTCATCAGCTTACCTGGACTGTCCTCCCACAGGGATTCAGGGATAGCACCCATCTCTTTGGCCAAGTTCTTGCCCAGGACCTCACATCCTTTCACCCGACCTGTCCTGACTCTATTCTCCTTCAATATGTCGATGACCTTCTTCTATGTAGTCCCTCTGGGAACACTCTCAATCCCACACTGCTCAGCTTCTTAATTTCCTAGCAGACAAGGGAAATAGGAAGTCTCCCCACAAGGCCCAGGTTTCCCAGTCTTCTGTCACCTTTCTTGGTTTTTGCCTTACACCCAGAAAAAAGGAAATAACACTGGATAGGAGGCAACTCCTCTCTGATCTTCCAGTGCCCCATACAAAAGCCAAAATACTATCGTTCCTAGGACTAGCAGGTTATTTTAGGGCCTGGATCCCAAATTATTCTCTTCTATACAAATCCTGTATGAACTAGCAAAGGGACCCCCTAGTGAATCTCTTGCCTCCTCCCCAAACTACCACTTGCGCAGGCTTCAGCAACTTGTCTTAAAGGCACTTGCCCTTCACCTTCCTGATCTTTCAAGACCATTTCATGTATATGTCCATGAAAAAGGGAGGCAAGAACTTGGGGTCTTAGGTCAAAACTATGGGCCTACATTTGCACCTGTGGCATATTTGTCCAAGCAAATTGACCCTACAATCCGTGAGTGGGCCCCTTGCTTAAGAGCTCTGGCTGCTGGACAAATTTTACACAAAGAAGCCTCTAAGCTTACTTTTGGGGCCCCTTTAACTATCCACTCCCCACATCACTTGAAGGATCTTTTAGCTTATAAGGGCTTTCAAACCCTTCCTCCATCCAGAGTTCTGTCACTCCTCACTTCCTTTCTGGAAAACCCTAATATTACTTTCCTCCCCTGCTCTGCACAGAACCCTGCCTCACTGCTCTCAATGACTCCCACGTCTAACACACCAACTCATAATTGGTTGGAAACCTTAGATGATTTCCTCCCCTGTCATTCTTCCATTTCTGAGAGACTACTAGCCAAGCCTGACCTTATCTGGTTTACTGATGGCAGTTCCTTTAGGCAGAATTGCACTCATTACTTTGGATACACTGTAGTTTCAGCCACTGAGATTATAGAGGCCAAAGCTCTGCCTTCAGGAACTACCAACCAGCAGTCTGAACTTATAGTAGCCACTCGTGCCTGCCTTCTAGCACAAGGCAAATCCCTAACCCTTTATACTGATTCAAAATATGTCTTCCATATCTTATCCCATGCTGCAATATGAAAGGAGCGAGGCCTACTTACCACCAAAGGTAATGTGATTACTAATTCGGCTCTTATAACCAATCTGATAAAGGCCTCCCACTTACCCACCCAGGTGGGAGTTTTCCATTGTAGGTCTAATTAGAAGGACGTCTCTCTTATCACTGAGGGCAATGCCAAAGCTGACCAGGCGGAACAAATGGCTGCTACCACTTCCAATGATGGACCCCCTGGGGGACATATAATGGCCACTTTAGACAGCTCATCTGAAGCCCCTACTTCTTCCAGTAAGAAAAAGGATCTCTTCAAGTTCCTTCATACTCTATTCCTTTCCAATTCTCAGTCTTTGACCGTCTTTTTACAGAGCTTCTTCTCGCTCACCCTCTCTGACAAAGCCATGCTACAGAATATAGCCTCTAATTGTCAGATCTGTCAGTGGACCAACACTTATACTCCTTTAAGGCCCAAACCTTTTCCTTCCCACCAAGCCCGGGGACACATTCCCACTGCTGACTGGCAGGTAGACTTCACCAACATGCTCACAGTATGGCGCACTAAATACCTCCTTGTCTTTGTGGACACTTTCTCTGGTTGGATTGAGGCATTTCCCACTTCCAATAAAACGGCTTCCACTGTAGCTTTAATCTTACTGACAGACATCATCCCCAGGTTTGGTATGCCCACTTCTCTACAATATGACAATGGCCCTGAGTTTATTTCTAGAATCACACAAAGGGTCTCTCAAGCCCTCTCCTTCAAGTGGCATTTCCACTGTCCATATTATCCCCAAGCTTCAGGGAAAGTGGAAAGGGTAAATTGTACTCTAAAGGAAGTCCTTACCAAATTGACAATGGAATTAAACTTAGACTGGGTCAAACTCCTTCCCTTGGATTTGCTTCGAATCAGAGCTCTCCCTAAAAACCATCTTTACTGTCTCCCTTTGAGATAATGTATGGAAGACCTCTTATAACCCTTGGGTTGGTCATTTCACAAGGACCTCTCACCCAAGATTTGTCTTTGCCTCTTTTGTATCATCTCCGCTCGGAACTCTGGAAATATCAGGACTGGCTTCATCCGGACCCAGTGTCCTCTCCAAACACTCCTCCCTTAACAGCTGGGAGTCTAGTATATTATAATACCCCAGAGAAGAAAGGGACTCTTGCCCCAAAATGGGAAGGCCCCTATCCTGTCATTCTCTGTACCCCCACTGCCGCCAAACTCTCCTTACCAGACAACCGTCTAACTCCCTGGATTCACATTTCCAGGTTGAAGCCATATCACCAGGAGGCCCCACCTGCTGACGACAGGACCAACCCAGAGGAACTCCAAGAATCACCTCCTGAACCTCCCATTAACTCCTGCTCTCCACACTCATCTCACCCATTTAAGTTGCAGCTCACACGGTGTTCCATGCAGCCCAATTCCTCTTAAAAAAGTTACAATGGGCTCTCTCAACACCCTAATCTTCTGTAACTGCTTGTTTTTTGTGCTCTGCTTATTTTCTGTGCTCTATCGGGACTGGTCTTTACCCTCCTCTCCTACCATGTATTTATTCACTCTTCAGGAACGATACTCAGAACATGGCATGTAGAAGGTCCGTGCAGTGGATGCAACTACTTGCTTCATCCACAACTGCACCTCTATTTCCCTAAAATTGTCACCTTCAAGGACCTTCGTCCCTGGTAGCTGGAACTGGCTTTTCATTTGCTTCCTTTTTGATCAAACAAAAGACTATTGTCATTGGTGGCCTGAGATATATAATGGGTGCCCCTATTGGTCATGCAGGTTCCATGATGAACATAGTAGCTATTCTTACCACTCACTTGGTTACCCTAAAGTGTGGACTTCTAGTTACCTAAAGTGGGATAAAGTCTCTTTATCTGATAACAATGGATGGTATACTTTAGATATACCTGACCCCATGGCCAAACGTTGGGACTATGTTGAGTTTGCTGTCTATGCTCGGACAACCTCAGCCAGACCCACAGGGTGGATGACAGTTGGCCGCACCCTGATTATGCCACCTAAGGCAACCATCCAGGTAGTCGAACACATTAAGGAGTCAGAATCAAAACTTTTAGATCTTATCCATAGCTCATCCACAAAGGATTCAGACCCTTCAACCCCCTCAGGTCCCCCTGACACATGGCTCAATTTGTTATACCAATCTCTTTGATTATTAAACTCCACCCCTCTTTCTGTGCCTCCTTCTCAGTGCTTTCTCTGTGCTTCACTTAGTCCCATTAGCGGCAGGAATTATTTCAGCAAAAACCTACAATTTCTCTAAGAAAGGACAACCCCTACATGTGACACGTATCCCACTGTGGGAAAGTTATTTCACCAATACTTTATTTTCTTTCATCTGTTTCCACCTGCCAATAATGAATCCTTTACCCATTTGTTCCTTGAGCTTAAGCACCCAATCGAGCCCTGCATTTATGCAACCTGGACATTTCCTCTGGTGTAATGGGTCTTTAAGTACCTCAACGATCAATGTCTCTGGCACCTGTTTCTTGGTTACTGTAGTTCCTCAGCTGTCTTTGTATACTCCCACCGAATTCCGACAGTTGGCCCTACCTTCCTGAACCCGTAGGGCAGTCTTTCTGCCGGTTCTGGTAGGCCTCACTTTAACAACCTCAGTGGCGGGTCTCGGACTCTCTGGTGGAGCTATAGGTCATGCTCTATGGGCATTCAAAGACCTGCAACAAAAACTGCAGGAAGCACTCGATACCACTGCTGAGTCTCTGGGCTCCTTGCAGTGCCAGGTTACTTCATTGGCACAAGTGGCTTTACAGAACCAAAGGGCAATTGATCTTCTCACTGCAGAAAAAGTGGGTACATGCCTATTCCTCAGAGAGGAATGTTGCTCTTATGTTAATGAATCTGGGCTGATAGAAAAAAATGTTGTTAAATTGCAGAAATTATTGACCAAATTGCTCAAACCTAGCTCCTCCAATCCCATAACAGGGTTCTTCCAATCCTATCTTGCCATGTACTTACTACCTATCTTGGGGCCCCTTATTGGGATGCTCCCTTTTTTTGCTCTCTTGCCATGCATAATGAAGTTCCTTCAAACCCAACTGCAAAAAATTTCTAATCAAAATTTCAACCAGCTTTTGCTTAGGCACTACCATCCTCTGATGACCGATGAACCCCTAACATCTCCAAGAGAACAGTTCACTCAGTGATGAAGCTCACTACCAGGCACGATGGAATGCAACGTACATCAGACAGTGGGAGGCAACGAGCTTGGAGAACCTCTTAATCTGCCATCCTGGATTCATGAGTCTTTATGACCTTCTAAGCTTCCTCATGGCCCTTGGCCTCTTCTATGTCAGTCCCGCAACATGGAACTTCTGCCAAAAATTGACCTTTGCTTTAATTTTTATCTTCATTCTGTTTTTATTCGCTCTGATCTTCTTCAAGTGCTGGTGACGCCATGACCAGGCAACGCTTCCAGTATTTCCTAGAGTCTCTGTTACAGGACCAGTAGCTGATACCAACAATCTCCTCCATCCAGAACTGGTTTCATGCCATCGGCAACTTGTGGCATCAGGGAACTTTCATAGACTTTTCCCCTACTGAAGTAGCTATCTATACCACTGGCTTTTATTTCTGGCTGCCATGATATCCCCAGACCTGGCCCCCGAGCATTTGTCCACTTCCCTTTCTAGGCCACACAGCACCCCCACACAGCAGGCAGCAGCCAGAAATGACAAACAATGCCCCACTTTCTAAGAAAACAAAAAGGGAGGAATGTTAGGAAAAGTATAAATGGCAGCCATACCCCAGAGAAAAACCCCAACATGGCACCTAAGGACTTCTTCTTCGTAAATTCTTCTTTTCTGCAGTGGCGTTAAAAGTCCCCGCCCTTGTTAACTCTGCAGCCAGCGCCAATTTCAAATCTCACTGGTGGGGAACCTTAGCCCCAATGAGAATTAATTCCTGGGCTCCGGAGCTGATATCTGAAAAAACTTATTCTCAGAACATGAGACCAAATCACAAACCCACAACCACACCCACAAAGGCACCTCCTTCCCCCAAGTAGGTCTCTGACTATTCGGAGTGTTCTCTGACTGCTGGGCCATACTATGTTCCTCCGAAATGGCCTGTCTTGTCTCAGATCTGGTCTCCTTTGTCAACTCTGTGAAGTTTACAGGAACCAGTGGTGAGCCACTACCTTCTTTCTCAGGAAAGGCCCCTCTTCAGAGCTCTTCTGGCATTTGGACATCTTCAAATCAGTAGGTACCAAGAAAGACTGACCCTCTCCTTGGTAAATCCAAACAAGTGAGACAACTGGGACTGGGACTGGGACTGGCTCGGGGTGCCTGGCTTCCTGGATCCCAAGTTCAGAGAGTTCCAACACCAAGGAAGTGAGGTGAGGTCACTTCCTTCAGGAACTGAATGAGGTCACTGCCTTGGCAACCACTTTGTTTTAGCAGTTGCTTCTTATGGTCCCTTTAGATGGAGGCTGCCCCTACTTCCTGTGACCCTTTCATAAGTTAGAATGGGATATAATCCATAGGCTCTCAGGAACAGCTCTCCAAAAGGCCTGGTTTGGTCCGTCTCCTCTACATTAAGAAGACAGAGGCTGATTCAGACACCAAACTTCATCCTACCAGGTTGTTTTCCATGGAAGATGACTTTTGCTCTCTCAGGTCCTTCATAGCTGCCTACATCTTCTCCAGGGATCATTTCTGCACATACCTTTGAGGTTCTCATCAGGTGGAAGATTCCATACATTCCTGTATTGTAAGACCAACACTGTCATTGCTTTTCTGTAAAGTTAGATTGAGGGAACAGTGTATGGTTAGTGTTAATAACATTTTCAATTTTGGTTAGGAACCATTCTGCTCGATGAACAACGGTATTGGGAACCTGTGATATTTATAAGAATATAGAGGTGAAATATATGAACGAAAAGAGAAATCTAAGTAAGATTTGAAGCCCAGAAGGTCATTGGGTTCTTGATTGGGATACTTAGCATTGAATTACGTTCTGCACAGATGTCTCAGATAAATCGATATACAATGGCATAGGACCTTGTACCTTGGATGATTGAATGTAGAAGAGAACATCCAGTCAAAAAGGGATAGTCGGTAGGAATAGGAAGACAGTAGGTAGGTTTAGGAAGAAGAGTGAATATAGGATTTGGACCAAAGTTTTTTAGCAATAGGGTTTCGGTTAGAGAGTGAATGTTAGTGATAGCACATGTGAAGATTCAGTCACAATGATGAACTGGGGAAAATATGTAGGAAAGCAGATATCAATAGACACATTACAAAATCATTCAAAGTGTAAAGTGAGTGACAGCTTTAGACGTATTCAAAGGGTTGAGTTTGAATATATAATCTTTGGAAGAAACAAATATGTAGTCACCAATAGGATTTTCATTTGAGATCATTAGGCAACCTGGACATGGATGTTTTTAGTAATCCAGGATCACTTTCCATTTAGGTATGGTACAATCATAAGTGAGAACTTTGCTTTTTCTGTTCAGAATATTACTGTGATAAAATGTATATGTAGATCAAGTTACATGTATTTGTTCCACCATTTCTGGGAGCAATATTTTGAAGAGGTATAAATTAGTATTGGGGGTACAAAGAGGTGTACCCTGTGTCTATGAATATAGAGATAATACATGAATAGACCATACTGTGAATAAATAATATAACTGGTTCCACTTTAAATAATGGATTGAATTGATATCTGTAACTAAGTAAGAAATCTTATATTGATATACAATCATTCTTTCCAACCACTTATACATTTAAAGGTAATATTAGGGTTATGGTTTATCATGACGGGTGTTTTGCTTCAAATATGATAAAGGAAATCGAAAATAATGTGTTTGGAAAGAAGTCTCATGAAAAGAGCAGTCAAGAAACATGGAAGAATACATGGGTTCTGAAGCAGGAAGTGATTTGAAGTTAAACAAATGCGTATAAATTTGCTAAATTGTGGATGAAATATTTATATATCCTCTGATGTGCATAAACTGAAGAAATAGTAATGTTCCAGTGTTGAATAAAAATGAACGTCAAAATGCACATCATGTCCCATAGGAATCTAATCTACTTGCATTGATGTTAAACTCGTGTCAGTTACTGTAGAAATATTATGATTTGGCTTTTTTTTTTGGTGTTATAATACAATTTATTTTAGTACTAGCATGCCACAGAATGTAGAGGAAGGAACAATGGATTATTATTATCATTGTGATAATTTAAGGTTTTATATCACATTAAGCTATAATATGGCATAATATATCTTATGAATTAGAGAAAAATTTTTTTAAAAAACCTATTATTTAAGGACCATATGCACTGACAATTTAAATGGCTTTCTCCTGATTTCAATTTCTATCAATTGTGTATTAATTGCCAAATATTTATTTTAGTACTTTTCATATTCATAATTGATATAAAGTCAATTGTTTAATTCTTCTTGTAAGTAGTTACTTATTACAGCAGGGACATTATTAATAATTCTAAATCTTTATAAGAAAAATGGTACAAAGTTATTTTCATGCAAAATTAAGAATAATTGCCTTCTCTGAATGTTTGATTGTTAATACATATAACAAAGAGCTTTTGATGAGTCTCTTCCCCAGTAAAACATAAAATGCAAAGATATAGTTGGGTATGTATGTCCAAATAAAGATAAGAAGAAATACACATTATTAGCTAGAAACAATTAAATAAAAGATGAAAAGAAAAATCCAATACATTGTACGAACTTGTCAGATGAGGTAGTATTCTGGAAGAATAGCCTAAGGCTAGACATGGTCCATGACAAAATATTAACTAAAAAAATGAAATATGAAAAATATAGGAAATGCTATGAATTTTTCATGAAGGTAGGTGAATTATCCTTTAATCTCATTTTATGTGCATTTTCAAAAGCCAAATTTCTGGTAAAATAAATTTGTGATAGTTACAACTACACAAAACAAAGTTTCTGCTTAGCAAAATGAATGCATCTCAACCCTTTTTTAGCTGATTTCTTCCCACTCAATTTTAAACCTTTATTTATTTATTTATTTTTATTGGTTGTTCAAAACATTACAAAGCTCATGATATATCATCTTTGATACATTTTTCTCATTTGGTTTATGAACTCCCATTTTTTCCCCAAATAAGAATTGCAGAAACACATTGCTTACACATTCACATTTTTACATAATGGCATATTAGTGACTGTTGTATTCTTCTACCTTTCCTATCCCCTACTATCCCCCCTCCCCTGCCCTCCCATCTTCCCTCTCTACCTCATGTGCTGTTGTTTAATTCTCTCCATTATTTCCGCCCCATTTCCCCTCACAACCTATTATGTGTAATTTTGTGTATCATTGAGGGTATTCTACCATTTCCATATGCTTTCGGTTCTCTCTCCCTTTCTCTCCACCCACACGTCTTTGTATAATGTTAATCTTTTCCTCATGCTCTTCCTCCCTTTCTGTTCTTAGTTGCTCTCTTTATATCAAAGAAGACATTTGGCATTTGTTTTTTTAAGGATTGGCTAGCTTTGCTTAGCATATTCTGCTCTAATGCCATACATTTCACTGCAAATTCTATGATTTTGTAATTTTTTAGTACTGCGTAATACCCAATTGTGTGTAGATTCCACATTTTTTTTATCCATTCATCTATTGAAGGGCATCTAAGTTGGTTCCACAGTCTAGCTGTTGTGAATTGTCCCGCTATGATCATTGATGTGGCAGTATCCCAATAGTACGCTGTTTTAAGATCCTCAGGGAATAGTCCAAGAAGTGTGATAGCTTGGTCAAATGGTGGATCCATTCCCAGCTTTCCCAGGAATCTCCATACTGCTTTCCAAATTGGCTGCACCAATTTGCAGTCCCACCAGCAGTGTACAAGTGTCCCCTTTTCCCCACATCCTCGCCAACACTTACTGTTGTTTGACTTCCTAATGGCTGCCGATCTTACTGGAGTGAGATGGTATCCTAGGGTGGTTTTGATTTGCATTTCTCTGACTGCTAGAGATTGTGAACATTTTTTCATGTACTTGTTGATTGATTGTATGTCCTCCTCTGTGAAGTGTCTGTTCAGGTCCTTGGCCCATTTGTTGATTGGGTTATTTGTTACCTTACTTTTTAATTTTTTGAGTTCTTTGTATATTTTGGATATTAGGGCTTTATCTGAAGTGAGAGCGGTAAAAATTTGTTCCCAGGATGTAGGTTCTCTATTTACCTCTCTTATTGTTTCTCTTGCTGAGAAAAAAAAAAAAACTTTTAGTTTAAGTAAGTCCCATTAATTTATTCTTGTTATTAACTCTTGGGCTATGGGTGTCCTATTAAGGAATTTGGAGCCCTATCCCACAGTATGTAGATCGTAGCCAACTTTTTCGTCTATCAGATGCAGTGTCTCTGATTTGATATCTAGCTCCTTGATCCATTTTGAGTTAACTTCCTTGCTTGGCGAGAGAAAGGGATTCAGTGTCATTTTGTTGCATATCGATTTCCAATTTTTCTAGCACCATTTGTCCTTCGTATATTGCAGGTTTTTAGCCCCTTTTATCAAATATAAGAAAGTTGTAATTTTGTGGAATGGTTTCTGTGTCCTCTATTCTGTACCATTGGTCCACCTGCCTGTTTTGGTACCAGTACCATGCTGTTTTTGTTACTATTGCTTTGTAGTACAGTTTGAAGTCTGGTATCGCTATACCTCCAGATTCAAACATCCTGCTTAGAATTGCTGTTGCTATTCTGGGTCTTTTGTTTTTCCATATGAATTTCATGATTGCTTTATCTTTTCTACAAGAAATGTCCTTGGGATTTTGATTGGCATCAATTTAAACCTGTAGAGAATTTGGGTAATATCACCATTTTGATGATGCTAGTTCTGCCTATCCATGAATTGGGTATATTTTTCCATATTCTAAGATCTTCTTCTATCTCTTTATGTTTCTGTAGTTTTCATTTATAAATCTTTCACCTCTTTTGTTAGGTTGATTCCCAACTATATAATTGTTTTTCCAATTATCTTATTTTCTTTGAGGATATTTTGAATGGAGTGGTTTTCCTCATTTCCATTTCAGAAGTTTTGCTGCTGATATACAGGAATGCCTTTGATTTATGCGTGTTGATTGTATATCTTGCCACTTTGCTGAATTTATTTATTAACTCTAGCAGTTCCTCTGTAGACCCTTTTGGGTGTGTTAAATATATTATCATGTCATCCGCAAATAGCGATAATTTAAGTTCTTCTTTTCCTAGTTTTATGCCTTTAATTTCTTTTGTCTGTCTAATTGCTATGCCTAGTATTTCAAGAACTGAATTAAATAGAAGTGGTGATAGAGGGCATCCCTCTTGTTCCAGATTTTAGAGGGAATGCCTTCAGCTTTTCTCAATTTAGGATGATGCCAGCCTGAGGTTTAGCATATATAGCTTTTACAATCTTGAGGTAAGTTCCTGTTATCCCTAGTTTTTCTAGTGTTTTCAACATAAAGGGATGCTGAACTTTGTCGAATGTTTTTTCTGAATCTATCGATATGATCATATGGTTGTTGTCTTTAAGTCTATTGATGTGGTGAATAGCATTTATTGATTTCCGTATAATGAACCAGCCTTGCATCCCAGGGATGAATCCTACATGATCATGGTGCATAATATTTTTGATATGCTTTTGTATTCGATTCACCAAGATTTTATTGAGAATTTTTGCATCCAAGTTTATTAGAGATATTGGTCTGTAGTTTTCTTTCTTTGAAGTGTCTTTGTCTGGTTTTGGGATCAGGATGATATTGGCATCATAGAATGAATTTGGAAGAGTTCCTTATTTTTCTATTTCTTGAAATAGCTTGGAAAGTATTGGTATTAATTCCTTTTTGAAGGTTTTGTAGATCTCTGCTGTATACCCATCCGGTCCATGGCTTTTTTTGGTTGGTAGTATTTTGATGGCTTCTTCTATTTCTTCCTTTGTTATTGGTCTGTTTAAATTGTGTGTGTCTTCCTGACTCAATCTGGGAAGATCGCATGACTTAAGAAGTTTATTGATATCTTCACAATCATCTATTTTATTGGAACATAGGGTTTCCATATACTTTCTAATTATCTTCTTATTTCTGTAGTGTCTATTGTGATATTGCCTTTTTCATCCCGTATGTTAGTAATTTGAGTTCTCTCTTTTCTTCTCTTCCTTAGCATGGTTAAGGGCCTGCAAATCTTATTTATTTTTTCAAAGAACCAACTTTTAGTTTTATCAATATTTTCAATTTTTTTTTGTTTCAATTTCGTTGATTTCTGCTCTAATTTTAATTATTTCTTGTCTTCTACTACATTTGCTGTTGTTTTGCTCTTCCATTTCTAGGTTTTTGAGGTGTAGTGTGTGTTCATTTATTTCCTGATTTTTCTTTTTTTTTTAGGAAAGAACTCCAAGAAATGAATTTCCCTCTTAAAACTGCTTTCATTGTGTCCCATAGATTCCAGTATGTTGTGTCTGTATTGTCATTTGTCTCTACGAATTTTTTTATCTCCTCCTTTATGTCTTCTGTAAACCATTCATCATTCAGTAGCATGTTGTTCATTTTCCATGTGATGTAGGATTTTTCCTTCCTTCTTTTATCATTGATTTCCAGATTCATTCCATTATGATCAGATATGGTGCATGGTATTATCTCCACGACTTTATATTTACTAAGAATTGCCCTATGGCATAATATATGGTCTATCTTTGAGTAGGATCCATGTGCTGCTGAGAAGAACGTGTATCCACTTTTTGATGGTTGATATATTCTATATATGTCGGTGAAGTCTAGGTTACTGATTTTGCTGTTGAATTCTATAGTTTCTTTATTCAGTTTTTGTCTAGAGGATCTGTCTAATGGCTAGAGCGGTGTGTTGAAGTCACCCATAATTATTGTGTTGTAGTTTATTTGACTATTGAACTTGAGGCGAGTTTGTTTTATGAGTGTTGCAGCTCAATTGTTTGGTGCATACAAATTGATAATGGTTATGCATTGTTGGTGCAAGGTTCCTTTTAACAGTATATAGTGTCCTTCTTTATCCCTTTTGATTAACGTAGGTTTGAAGATGATTTTATTCGATATGAGTATGGCCACTCCTGCTTGCTTCCGAGGGTCATGTGAGTGGTATGATTTTTCCCAAACTTTTAATTTCAGCCTCTGTATGTCTTTACCTATCATATGAGTCTCCTGAAGGCAGCATATTGTTGGATTTTTTTTTTTTTTTTATCAAGGTTACTAGCTTATGTCTCTTGATTGGTGAGTTTAGGCCATTAACATTTAAGGTTACAATTGAAATATGATTTCTACTTCCAGTCATGTTTGTTTGTTTGTTTGTTTATTTATTTATTTATTCATTTATTTATTTATTTTGGTTAGTTTTTACTTTTTGGTTATTTTCCTCTCCCTTTACTGAGATACCTCCTGCTGCTAGTTTCAGGCATTACTTTTCAAATCCTCTTCTTGTAGTATTTTGCTCAAAATGCTTTGCACTGCTGGTGTTCTGGCTGTGAATTCTTTTAGCTTTTGTTTATCGTGAAAGACTTAAATTTCATTGTCAAATCTGAAGCTTAATTTTGCTGGATACA
The DNA here is from genome assembly GCF_048772815.1 of Callospermophilus lateralis. NCBI lineage: Eukaryota > Metazoa > Chordata > Mammalia > Rodentia > Sciuridae > Callospermophilus > Callospermophilus lateralis. The sequence goes on from NW_027514186.1 coordinate 1,055,167, forward strand.
GTATTCTTGGTTGGAATCCATTATTTTTGAGCGTTTGAAATACTTTGTTCCAGGATCTTCTTGCTTTCAAAGTTTGTGATGAAAAAAATCAGTCATTAACTTAATTGGTTTACCCCTGAATGTAACCTGCCTACTTTCTCTCGTAGCTTTTAATATTCTCTCTTTGTTCTGTATGTCCTTGTTCTGGCTATCTTCATAAATATTTGTCTTGGAGTTGGTCTATTATGGTTTTGAATGCTTGGGATCCTGTAGGCTTCCAGGATTTGGCAATCCATTCCATCTTTCATCTCTGGGAAATTTTCTAGAATTATTTCATTTAATATGTTGTCCATTCCTTTGGTTTGAATCTCTATGCCTTTTTCTATCCCGATGACTCTCAAATTTGTTTTTTATTTATGGCATCCCATATCTCTTGAATAGATTGCTCATGGGATTTAAGCATCTTTTCTGTGTTTACTCTATTCTTTTCAAGTTGATAAACTTTGTCTTCATTATCTGACGTTCTAACTTCTACTTGATCTAGTCTATTTGTAATACTCTTCGTTTGAGTTTTTAATTTGGTTTATACTTTCCTGCATTTCTAGGATTACTGTTTGATATTTCTTTTTAATGTCTCTATCTCCTGGTAAAGCTCATTCTTTGCCATTTGAATTTGTTTGTTTATTTGATTTTCAAAATATACTTTTATTGCTTGGACTTGCTGCCTCATGTCTTCTCTAATATTCCTTTCCATCTGAGTTAGGTATGCCTTGAGTTTTTTCCCTATCCCTATTTCTGATGCTTCACGGTCCTCCTTTAGAATTTAGTTGTCCTGCATTTTTTGCACACCTTTTTTTCCCTTGTTTTTTCATGATGTTCACGTTACTTTTCAGCTCAATTTGATTGCTGTGTTTCTGCTTTCTTCAATAGATTTGTTTTGGTTTTATATATCTCTGTTGTCTCTCTTTTGTGTTTGTAGACTATGCCTGCAAAAGTGGATTCCACTTGGAAGGAATTCCGACAGCTGAGCTCCAGTGATGTCACCTGTCTCCTATGGCGGGCCCCAGGCTCCTTGCCGGTGTGTTTGAATGGGGGGGTGGGACTGGACTGTCTCTGGTTGGTTTCACCTCCCGGTCGCTGGCGGGCGGGCGGTCTCCAGCCATCCAGTCGTGCAATCAGCGAATGGGCTGTCACCGGCGGGCGGGTGATCTCTAGCTGCCCAATTGCGCAGGCAGCCAGCGGGTGATTGGTTGCTGGTGGGCAGGCGTTCTCCAGCCTCCTAGTCACGCGTGTCTGTCCTCTGATCCCCTGGTTTCCTCTGCGAGTCCTGATTTCCCCTGCTACACCAGATTTCCCCTGAGTGATGCCTCTTGGCAGCTCAAACTGTACTCTTTGCCTGCTGTTCCTTGGGTGTGGAGGGTGTCTATTGGGAACACTGGCACTCTATTGTTTTGATTTTTTCCGCTTGCCCCACCCATTGCGCTGGCTAGACAAGTTTTGTTTTCACCGGTGATGGGAGGAAGGTTGAAGGTCAGGTGCCACTAGTTTTCCCCCCGTCTTTATGAAGGCTTTCTCTGGTAATCCCTCCCCCGGAAAGCCTAAGAGAGAATTTTTGCGAATTACCTGCTGTATGGGAGATAAGCTGAGTAACACACACCTGTTTTGTTGTTGCAATCTGTCGGAGAGTGGTGGTGGATACTTCAGCTCTCCAAGATGGTGGCCGTTGGTTTCCTCGGTGGAGTTTCGGTTGTGGGGGATAGAACTGTAACACTTTCTTCCCCATCTGAAATCCCGAACTCAGCCCCGGGCTCAGTGGTGGGTGAGCCAGCCGGATTCCACAGAATCAGCAGCAACGTTTCTCCCTGCATGCTGGTCGCTTCACGGTGGAGGTCCACCGTCTGTAGCCACGGCATGGGCCGCACGGATCAGCCACCCCAGATCTTCGGTCGCATAGTTGGCTCTTGTTTGAGACTCAATTACCGGACCTCGGTGGTGGAAATCATTCTTCTAGGTTCCAGGCACACCCATTTTTCTGTAAGATCCTAAAAAGATACTTTTTCGTCATTCTAACTCCTTATTCACATGTGAAGTTGCGCAGTACAAAGGGTGTGATGCACTCTATTCATGGCCATCTTGCAATGTCAAAATATTAGGATTTCTATGCACCATTTACTGAAGATAGTTTTCAGTACTAGTAAACCAAAATGTTATTTCAGGTGGATGAATATTTCTGAGAATAATCTTTTGAAAAGTAGATTATAAATCCACATACATGAATATGAATGAAATTTGGGAGTGCATAATAAGACACATATATTTCATATTTTGAAAAATCTGGAGGATATATATATATATATATATATATATATATATATATATATATATATAGACACACACAGAGAGACATTAAAAAGTAGCATTATATATGCCAATCGAAATTCATCATGAAATACATATCATCCACAGATTCAAAAATATTTATTTTACTGAACATGGATTTATGTATAATGCTATTTAAATATGAGGATCACCCATAGGTTGAATTCTCAGTTCCAACAGCTTTTAGAAGGAGTGATATCTTCTCACAATTTCTATATGCCAAGTCAGCCACCTCACCAAAAATATACGTGTGATACCAGGTATGAATCTATATGTGCATATAAAACTACATGTGCTAAATAGGCTACAGAGAAAGGGAGACAGGAATTCACATATTTGTTAACTTTAAAAAAACATGGAGAATTCTTTCAACCAAATAATTGACTAGATTCATAACTCCTACCCTATATAATGCAAAAGGCAAGTCCAACTATACACGATGCCTCCTCTGAACTGCTTGTATTTCAATTCTGTTTGGGTTATTATTCTAGTCAGAGTTTAGTAGCGTAGGGGTTAGTGTGAGGGATTCACTATTTTGACTGGAAAATTATAAAATGAATCCAATGTGTATACAAATATGTGCTACAAAAAATTGTTCCCACTGTCATCCAGAACAATGGCTTGACATTACCTAGTCCCCAAGTAAGACAAAATTAGAGGAGAAGAGTTAGAAAATCTGTGAATACATATTTGGAATAGAATATGCTAAGGAGTTTCCAAAAGTAAGGGACAGGGTAAACACTCCACAAACTGGAGCTCTTCTGGCCTAAAGACTTCTTGTGGAACTGCCTCTGAGGTTGGGCACTTGAAACATATGTTGTTGTCAAGTGCTTTAGCTTCGTTTCTAGTGAGACCAATAAAGGTGGGTCTGCATCTATGTGATATGGAGGACATGGTTTCTTATTTTCCACTGAACATGAGCAGCAGTGCTGAATTTGCTATTTGTAGCTAAACTGTGGCCCCTGGGGTCTAAGTGTCTCCCCGTGTGGACTGTGAAGCCATTTTGTGATCCTAAAGTTTTCATGGTGTTTCTTGCGGCTTCACTGGGAGTTTGGTATTTGCTTCACAAAATACAAAGAGGTCAACTGGGACACAGTGCTGGAGGGAGTTCTGTCACGTGTGGTGGGTCAGTTTCTGCAGGACAATGCACCAACCATGCTTCTATCCCACATAGCTTTCCCCATTGACCATAGCAACTTGATTCTGAAACTTTCCCTGAAACTTCTCAATATTACAAGATGCCTTTACATAGAAGGGACTGCTTGCTGCACCATGTCAGTCACAAGACATTTGGAAGCTAATGGCAGATCCACATGGCCCCACCACAAATGTATTATCACACACCTGCCCACTACTGCTCTAGGCCAAGTACTCAGCAGGCTCCAATTTATTGGCATCTCTGTTCTACACCATTTTCATGAAACTCAGTCAATCAAGGCACTGTCTGGTATACTCATGATCAGCAACAGGACATCCAAAGGTTCTCCAGTGCCACCTGGTCATGGGAATTTCAAAAATTTCTTGGTATTTATCTAGCCATTTTTGAAAGATGAAGTTGGAGGCACTGTACGTTTCAAATCAATCCAGAACCATTAAATTTTGAGGAAGCTCATGTCAATGAAAGCTATGGAGAATTCTCACAGGCAAGGCTTCCCAAAGATTGGCTAAATGGTCACGTGAATCCAGGCCCATTGAGGTCTACAATGTGAGGTCCATGTGTGTTTTGACTCTCAACTATGGCTGCCAAGTCTTTCAGAATAAAATCATGTGATATCTTGGCTGTGATTCCCAGTGCTTTGTGGAAATACAACCTGGGCATACATCTCAGTTTCCAAGGACGACTCTCATGCGTGAACTCATAACATCCCAACACAATTCATGGCAATACATCTCTGAGGTCAGTTCCAGAACTCAGTCTCTTAGGGGAATCACACCAGAGTTCATGTCAAGGTGGACCCAGTCATCTCTTCCAACCACCACACAAATGACCACAATTAAAACCAACACACTCCCACATGGCCCTCATGATCTTTCATATGAACACTCTTCATAACCTCTGGTTGAATGTTTCTAAGAGGGGTGCAGACCAAGACAGTCTCCAAAATAATCTCCCTTGCCCCTAATGTGCCTAAAAACAGGGTGGCTTGGACACCCTTCCTGTGAACCTGGTGTGATCACATAGGCCTGCTGTTAATACTTCTCTGCTTCTCCAATTTGAGGACTACTGACTGTGGGGTTTAGATTCTTTGTCTGAATTGGAGACATGAGGAAACCCAAGCTCCTACGGGCTAGCCTCTGCAGGGCTTTGAAGAAATTATTTGACACAAAGCATTCCTATTCTAACTTGATGTAGGTCTAGAACCTCACAAAGGAAGGGGAGAGACTTCATCCAGAATGACTGCTCTTTTGGCTATTTTGGTTTTGTATGCACACATGGGATCCTTCTTTAGATCCATCAGGTGCTGAGAATCTAAGCCTAAGCCTCACACAGGGCCAAAAGGCTGATTCAGACACATCCTTTCCAAAGGAATTAAGCAAAAAGCCTCAGGTGATGCCCATTCATTTCCATGTGAAAACAGTTTTTTCAGGCTTCAAAAAGGGGTGGCCTGAGGCAAAGACCTTTCAGACATTCAGGGCAGCAGAACAATTGGTAATTAAAAGGCCCAAAGCAGGGTTTCTCCACTGAGACTCTCCTGATCACACTGATACCTGAGTTTTCTGAGATGCTCGCCATTCCCTTCAGCTATCCAGTACATGGCGATGTCACAGGGCTTGGAAGTGGTACATATATTGGACACAAAACCATGAGCCTATTCTGGAGAGTGGCCAGAATTCAGGAAGAAAGCAGAAACTTTGAAAGATAGCAAGTGTTGCCCATCGATAAGGCAAGCTGAAATCCATTCATAAATTGGGCAGGATGAATGCTGGGAAGCTTTCAACTAGACAGGACATATCAATTGATGCATTCTCTTTTCTAATGTCTACAACCATGGACACCGTGGGATACACAGACATAGAAACACTCGCCTTGTCAAACGACTTACTCGAAACAGTCTACACCAAACCAAACATACCGACTTTCCTACCTATTCTGAGAACATGAGACAAATCCACAAACTCACACCCACACCCACAAAGGCACCTCCTTCCCCGAAGTAGGTCTGTGACTATCCAGAGTTTCTCTAATTGTGGACCATATTTTATTCCCACAAAATGGCCTGTCCTGTCTCAGATCTGGTCTCTTTGGTCAACATTTTGAACTACTGAGGAGCCAGCGGTGATCCAATACCTGCTTTCTCAGTAAAGGTGACTTTTCAGAGCTTTCTGGCATTTGGCCATCCTCACATCAGTATGTACCAAGAAAGACTAAATCTGTCCTTGGTAAATCCAAGCAAGTGAGACCCCTGGGAGTGGGACTGGGACTGGATTTTGGTGACTGGCTTCCTGGATCCCAAGTTCAGAGAGTTCTGTCACCAAGGTTGTGAGGTGAGGTCACTTCCTTCAGAAAGTGAATAAGGTCACTGCCTTGGCAACCACGTTGTCCTAACAGTTGCTTCAAAGAGTCCCATGAAATGGAGGCTGCCCCTACTTCCTGTGACACTTTCACAACTTAGAATGGTATATCAACCATAGGCACCCAGGAACAGCTCTCAACACAGGCGTGGTTGGGTCCTTCTTCTCTAAATTAAGAAGACAGAGGCTGATTCAGACACATTCCTTCATCCTGACCAAGTTTTTTACAATGAAAGATGACTTTTGCTCTCTCAGTTCCTACATAGCTGCCTACAACTTCTGCAGGGATCATTTTTTGCATGGACCTTTGAGTTTCTCAGTAGTTGGAAGGAATCCTACATTTTTGTATTTTAAGACCATCTCTGTCCCTGCTCTTCTGTAAAGTTAGATTGAGGCAACAGTGTATGGTTAGGGTTAATAACAGGTTTGATTTGGGTTAGGAATCATTCAGCTGGATGAATAATGGTATTGATGACCTGCGATAATTACAAGAATATATAGGTAAAATATAAGTATGAAAACAGAAATCTATGTAAGATTTAAAACCCAGAAGTGTATTAGGACCTTGATTGTGATACTTAGCTTTGATTTATTTTCTGCACAGATGTCTCAGGTACATCGATATACAATTGCATTGGACCTTGTGCCTTGGATGATTGATTGTCAAAGATAACTTCCAGTCAAAAAGTGATAGTCGGTAAGATTAAGAAGATAGTCGGTAGTTTAGAAAGGAGAGTGAGTATAGAATTTGCACCAAAAGTTCTTTAGCTATAGCTTTTCGGGTATAGAGTAAATGTAAATGTCAGCACATGTGAAGAGTCAGCCACAATGATGAACTGGGAAAAATATGTAGGAAAATAGATATCAATAGATACATTAGGAAATCTGGCAAAGTATAGTCGTTAGTGAAAAGTTAGTAAAATAGGTAGTTGTCTCTTCATGTTTTTCTGTATACTTAACTTCCCTCCCTGCCCTCCCCAAGGAAAGTATATAAGCCCTGTTTAAGCTGTTCTCAGGACTCTCTGCTCTATTGAAGTGAGCTCTGAGCCCCAGCATGCTGGACCACCAATAAACCTTTTGCTTTTGCATGAGACAGTTTCTTAGAGGTCTCTTCGCCTGACACTCATCCGACCTTTACTTATGGAGGTTCCACCGAGTTCTGGCAGCAGCGGACGAGAGACCCCAACTGGCTCCTCAAGGGATTTGTAAGGCGCCTCTTTCTGGTGTCAGGTTTCAGGTTAGAGCTTGGCAAAATGGCTGTCAATGAAGAGTGTGAGCTCTCTCTCACGGTGGCTGACAGATGTGTCACAGACCCACAGGCCACCACCCTGAGGGACACCCCAGAGGACTCTGAAAATCAAGGAACAATAGTCTCCTCAACTCAGTGATATTTTGTTTCAGATTTGGTATTGCCAGCCCATCAGGTATTGCCGGCTACTCAGTCCTCGTCTCAGTGTTGGACGTCCATTTCCTGTCTTTATTGTCTTGTCTTGTCTGTGTCATGTGTCGTTGCTTTTACTGTTTGTGCATTTTTCATTATGGAAAAGAGCACTTCAATGAATCTGTCCCTGACCCTTGATCACTGAACCAAATTCGGCTTAAGGGCTCAGAATCATTCTTTTTCAGTAAACCGCTGGACCTGGCAGACTCTCTGTGCCTCAGAGTGGCCCACCTTTGGATTCGGATGGCCCTTAGAAGGATTTTTCTACTTCTCACTAATTTAAAAAGTCAGAGATATTGTCTTTCAGGAAGGGCCACATAGCCATCCAGATCAAAAGCCATATATCTTAACCCGGCATTACCTCTGCAAATCTCCTCCATGGGTGAAGCCTTTATTTGCTCCTGCCCCCGCTCCTAATCCTTCCCCCACGATCTCTCAAACCCTCTGCTCCTCCTCCTCCTCCACCCTCTTTTCTGCCTAAGTCACAAGATTTAACTCTACTGGACTCTCATCCCTCTCCTTATCCCTTGCCCTGGTCTACCAACCCCCAACACCCTCTAAGTGATTCCCCTGCTGCTGACTCAGCCTCTCCGCCATTGGAGGAAGCTAAGCCAGCCCAGCACCCTCCAGAAAACTCCCCCGCGGCACACACAGCCCCTCCTCCCCTGGAGGAACCTGGCCCGGCTAAAGGAACTCACCATCAATGAAAGATTGAAAACCCTGGAACTCCCGTGATGCTCCCCCTCCGTCCCTATGTGCCAATGATTGATGATGGCCATGGGGAAAAATTGCAAGCCTACCAGTATTGGCCTTTCTCCTCTTCAGACCTATATAACTGGAAAAATAACAATCCCCCCTTTTAAGAGGACCCCACTCGTGTCTCAGGTGTGGTTGATTCATAGATGTTTTCACACCAGCCTACTTGGAATGACTGCCAACAACACCTAGGGACTCTCTTCATGACAGAGGAACAAAAGAGAATCCTCCTGGAAGCTAGAAAATAATATCCTCGGACCAGATGGGTGACTGACACCACGTCCCAACATATTCAACCCGGCTTTCCCTAGAATCGACAAAACTGGGACCCCAACACCTTTGAAGGTAGGGAGCATCTGTCCACTTATCTCCGGGCTCTAATAGCGGGTATCTTAGTGGCTGCTAGGCGACCAACTAATTTGGCCAAGGTAATAGAGTTTATTCAAGGGCCTGATGTATCTCCCTCTATGTTTCTAGAGAGAATTATGGAGGCATATAGGAGATATACTCCTTTTGATACTCAAGCAGAGGCTCAAAAGGCATCTGTCATGATGGCCTTTATTGGGCAAGCTGCCATGGATATTTAAAGAAAGTTACAACACTTAGATGGATTACAAGATATGACTTTGAGAGATTTAGTCAGAGAAGCCAAAAACGTATACTATACGAGAGAAACTGAGGAAGATAAGGAAGCAAAGGGTGGATAAAAGAAACAAAAGACAGACTAAGGAATTGACTCAGGTCCTGGTCACAACAACAAATAGGCCAGAAATAAGAAACATGGAGACAGGAAGGGATACCTGGGCCCAAACTAGAGGCCACCCCTGGCCTCAGATCAATGTGCCTACTGTAAAGAAAAAGGACACTGGGCCAAAGAGAGCCCTAGAAAGAGACAGCCACGCCAGCCAGCCATCCTGACTCTGGAGGATGACTAAGAAAGTTGGGGATCAGATCCCCTCCCTGAGCTCAGGTTAACTTTTGAAGTGGAGGGCACCCCAGTAAACATTGAAGTGGATACAGGGGCAATATACTCAGCCATTAAGGCTCCATTTTGCCCTCTATCAAATAAAAGGTCTCTAATTCAAGGGGCTAATTGCAGTAAATATCGGGCTTGGACAACTAAGAGGACCTGGGACCAGGGGAAAGGAAAAATCCATCACTCCTTCCAAGTAATCCCAGAATGCCCGGCCCCATTGATAGGCAGAGTTCTGCTCACCAAGCTCCGGGCCAAAATAACTTTTAACCCTGAAGGCCCCCAAGTGGAATTTCTAAATCCTTCAGTAAAAACTCCTATATTTACAGCTCTAACTATGTCAGTAGATAATGTACATCAAATCACTCACCTTAGTTTAAAGAAACTACATTCATTTACGAAGGATCAAGAACAGAGTTTTCCACTAACCGACTCACAGTTAAAGGAAATAACTGAATGGTTAACAAAAGCCTGTCAGGTCCATCAAATGGTTAATTCTTATCCTTCCAAGCTTCCTACAGGAAAGCACCTATGAGGAACCAGACAAGGACAATTCTGGGAAGTGTACTTTACTGAAATAAAGCCAGCAAGTTATGGACTTAAATATCTCCTAGTCTTTGTAGATACATTTTCAGGATGGATTGAAGCCTTTCCCACCAAAAAAAAAAAAAAAAAAGGAAAAAAAGAAAAAAAAAGAAACAGTGCAAATTGTGGTGAAGAAGATCCTGGGAGATATTTTTCCAAGATACGGCCTGCCTAAAGTAATAGGGTGTGATAATGGACCGGCATTCATAACCCACATAAGTCAGGGGTTAGCCAGGACCTTGGGGATTTATTGAAAGTTACATTGTGCTTATAGACCCCCGAGTTCAGGACAGGCAGAATGAATGAATAGAAACATTAAAGAGACCATAACGAAATTAAGCTTAGAGACCGGCATAAAATATTGGACTATGCTCCTGCCTTATGAACTGTTTCATGCAAGAAATACTCCCTCTGTTTCTTTGTGTAACCTCACCCCCTATGAAATTTTCTATGGTGCCCCTCCTCCAGTAAGGGACCTAACCCCAACTCTAAGACCTAACGATTTCTTTCACACCCATTTGCTTTACAGACTTAAAGCTCTTGAAAGAACTCAGGATACCTGTGAAAACAGATGGCCACTGCCTAACAACCTGGGGACGAGAGGACTCCAAATCAACATCAAGTAAGATACTTCTTCTATGTAAGACGACATCAGGTGTCATCCCTGGAACCCCGCTTGAAAGGACCATACCAGGTGGTACTTATAACACCTACAGCGGTAAAGGTAGACAGAATCATTTCCTGGATCCATACCTCTCATCTCAAGCCTGCGGCCTGTTGAGACTCTGGCTGGAAACTGGAAAAGACTGGTAACCCTTTCAAATTCTGTATTCGCCATGTGGATAAAGCTATAGACTCTCCCCTTGACCACCAGTAGTCCTAACCCTCATCAGCCCGTTCAGCAGCGATGGCTGATCACAAATCCTACTGGAAAAGAATTATGGTCTATCTCGTATACAGCCCAATTAGGTAACTAGTGACCATCTCTCTACCCAGACATTTATTAGCTGGCTATACGTCTTTCCTATTGGGATATCCCTGATGAAGAGGATGCCACTAAAATTCCATTAAATCCCTTCCAAACCATAGACAATGGAAACAAACCTAATGGATGTAGGGACAAGTGAGCCAGATGCAGGTTGGCTAGCCTAGATTACTATGATTGCCTGGTGGACTATCAAAGCCACATGAAATCACGGCTGTGTGGGGGGAAAGCCGACTTCTTCTCTAAGTCATGGGGATGTGAGCATACAGGGACTGCCTGATGCATCTCAAGCTTCTCATCAAATTCTGTAGAGAAAAGGGAAAGAAAAGAGAAATTGGATGGAAATGGAAGGAGACCCTTATTGTTATACAAAATTACATATAAGAGGTTGTGAGGGGAATGGGAAAAAAAATAAGGAGAGAAATGAATTACAGTAGATGGGGTAGAGAGAGAAGATGGAAGGGGAGGGGAGGGGGGATAGTAGAGAATAGGAAAGGTAGCAGAATACAACAGTTACTATTATGGAATTATGTAAAAATGTGGATGTGTAACCAATGTGATTCTGCAATCTTTGTAATGTTTTGAATAACCAATAAAAAAAATTCTGTACACAGCATTGGCCATATTACCAATTAGATAACCAAAACCGATGGCCCACAGTGGAGTCTCTAGGTCCTCAAATTCTGCGTGACATTTTTAACTTCTGCACATGCTCAAAAGGGTGAAAGGAGATTCCCCTATGTGGAGGCCTTTTCCCTCCTTCGCTCACATCCTGACCTATGTTTCTCCAATAGATCCTCACCCTTAGCCTTCTGCTCCAGTCTCTCTGCTGTCACTATCACCTCAGCAACATGATTTCTCCCCTCCAATTACTAGATCAAAAATCCAAACCTCTGCCAGTTCTCAGACCATTGCCCAATTGCTGAGGTAGCAGGTAATGAAGTACCCCTCCACCAACTCCCTCCTCTCTTCTCCTATCAGTGTCCGCACCGGATCCCACCAGGTCCTCTTACCAGCTAACCCAAATCTCAAACCAGCTGAGGAGAGCCCTCAGACCCCTATCCAAGATGTAATGAAAATGGACTTAAAAGTTTCTTTGTCATCACTGAAAAAAGGTTACTCAGAATTTAAAGTCCCTTACAGGCTTTTAGTGATACTAACTCCAGTCTTCTCCTCTGCTCTACCTGTTCTACTGCTCAAGTTTTTGTTGCTAGGAAAATCCCAAACCCCTTTCCCATTATTCCTTTACATCTTTCCTTCCTCATTCTCAGATCTTCAGAACTGCTCTCAGCCCCACCTACCCCATCTGCCCCCTCTGTACCAGGCCCACCGAAAAGTCTTATCTGACCTTCTTCAGAAGTCTTCATCATGGCTGACTTTAGGACTTTCAGCAAAATAGTCCCTATAAAAGACTTAAGAGTAGATAAAATTCCTCTTTACGTGTTGCCCTGTTCTACTTGGCCACTGGCTAAAAAATCTGCACTCCTAAGGTAGACACCCCCTTACTAGTTTTTCACAAAATATGTGTACAAGGCCTCTGGCCATGAGCTAGGGATTCACAGAGATGGCTACATTTCTAAGATACAGAAGTTACAAACTGGGCTCCATGGTAACAGCTGGCAGGGTGAAAATTAAAGGGAAGAAAGAGCTCTCCCTAACCCAGGTGTCCTTGAAAAGTTAACTTGCCAAGAACAGAGGAAAAAAACAGAAAAATAAACTGCTTTTTGTGAACTTCTGCAGACTGTGAACTTCTGCACCCCTTCCTTTACATGTTGGGTACAAAATTCTGAAACTACCTAAACTTGGGTTTCAGGGGATTTATTGATTACAACAGAAGTAATGCCCTCTGAATCTGGTTGCAAACGAATAGGACTGTTTCCCTATCTTCGGTACTATCTTAGGCGCCTTGCCTTGTCTTTCCCTACAGCAGTATAATTCTATATACTTAAACATTTTTTATGTTTTCATTAAGTTGTCAACAGATATGATTAATTGTGTAATGGTGCAGATGTTTCCCAGAGTGCTTTATCCTGATGCATGTTCATTTGAAATTCAAATAGGGGGAAATAAAACCTGGTTCCACTGGGCACATATATCCCTCACTTTAGCCATCCTATTAGAAATAGGAGTTGCAGCAGAGGTGGGCACAAGAACCACTGCCTTGGTCCATGGGACACAACAAATGACACAATTAGAAGCAGCAATAGACCAAAACTTAAAGATATTAGAAACCTCCATCACAGCTTTGCAGAAATCTTTAACCTCTCTCTCTGAAGTTGTTTTACAGAACAGTCAAGGGTTGAACCTCCTCTTCATGAGAGAAGGGGGCCTTTGTTCTGCATTGATGGAAGAATGTTGTGTTTATGCTGACCATTATGGAGTTGTAAAAAAATCTATGAGTAAATTAAAAGGACAACTTGAAGAGTGTCAATGAGAGAGAGAGAGGCCAAAAAAGGGTGGTTTGAGTCTTGGTTCACACAGTCCCCCTGTTTAACTACGTATTTATCAACGCTGGCTGGTCCAATAATAATCCTCATATTATTGCTAACTATAAACTCTGTTTGTACAACCATGTAATTTCTTTTCTCCAATCTCAAATTGGACAAGTTAAACTTATGTTAATACCCCACTAGCAGACATAAAATGTGACACCCCCCAATGATCACTTTTATGACTAAAAGTAGCCAGAAGAAAAAGTGGGGAATGAAAGGTTAATAAAATAGGCACTTGTCACTTTCTGTTTTTCTGTACGCTTAACAAAACACTGTTGAAGTCTTGAGAAATGTTTGCTAATCTTGTTCCCAGAATGTGCTGTCCCCAACTGCCAAACTACAGAATGCACTCCCTCACCCGGTTACGCGCAAACTGCCCACTCGCCTTGATCCATTAATAAAAATCCCTCCCTGCCCTCTCCAAGGAAAGTATATAAGCTCTGCTTAAGCTGTTCTCAGGGCTCTCTGCTCTATTCAAGTGAGCTATGAGCACCAGCACGCTGGACCCCCAATAAACCCTTTGCTGTTGCATGAGGTAGATTCTGGGTGGTCTCTTCCTCCGACGCTCACCTGACATTTACTTGGATGACTGAATGTAGAAAAGAACATCCATTCAAAACGGGATAGTCAGTAAGATTAGGAATATAGTTGGTAGGTTTAGGAAGAAGAGTGAATATAGGATTTGGAAAAAAAGTCCTTTAGCAATAGGGTTTCATATAGAGAGTGAATGTAAATGTCAGCACATGTGAAGAGTCAGTCACAATGATGAACTGGAGAAAACATGTAGAAAAGCAGATATCAATAGAGACATTATGAAATCAGGCAAAGCATAAAGTTAGTGATAGGATTACACATTCAACATGTTTGACTTTAATTATATAATCTAAGGAAAAAAGAAATATGTAGTCGTCAATAGGATTGACATTTGAGAGCATTAGGCAAGTGGACATGGATGATTTTAGTAATGCAGGTTCACTTTCCATTTAGGTTTTGGTACAATCATAAGTGTGACCTTTGCATTTTGTTTTCAGAATATTACTGTGATACAATGTATATGTGGATCAGGTGACATGAGTATTTCTTGTACCATTTCTGGGAGCAATATTTTGAAGACGTATAAATTAGTATTGGGGGTACAAAGAGTTGTACCCTGTGTCTATGAATATAGAGGTTTCCTGGCCTAAAGACATTTTGAGAAACTGCCTCTGAGGCTGGGCACTTGAAATATATGTTGTTGTCAGGAGCTTTAGCTTCCTTTGTTTTGAGACCATCAAGGCTAGATATGCATCTATGTGACCTGAAGGACATGTGTTCTTATTTTCCAATGAAAATGGTGAAGCAGTGATGAATTCTCTTTTTGTAGGTAAACAATGGCCATTGGGGCTAAGCGTCTCCCCGTGTGGACTGTGAAGCCCTTTGGTCATACTCCACTTTTAATGGTCTTTCTTGCTGCTACAATGGGAGTTTGGTATTTGCTTCACAAAATACAAGGAGTCCAAATTGGTCGCAGTGCTGCACGGCATTCTGTCACATGTGGTTGGTCAGTGTCTGCTGGAGAACGCACCAACTAGGCTTCTACCCCACATAGCTTGCACTCTTTTCCATAGCAACCTGATTCTGAACATTGCCCAGAAACGTCTCCATATACCAAGATGCCTTTTCATATAATTGTCTGCTGGCTGCACCATGTCAGTCACAGGACATTTGGAAGCCAATGGCAGATCTACATGGCCACAGCACAGATGTATTATCACACACTTGCTAACCACTACTCTAGGCTCACTACTCAGAAGGCTCCAACTTACTGGCATCTCTGTTCTACAGCATTTTCATGAAACCCAGTCAATCAAGGCACTGTCTGGTATACTCCTGATCAGCAATAGGACATGGAAATGTTTTCCAGTGCCATCTGGTCAAGGGAATGTCCAAAATTTCATGGTATTTTTCTCGCCATTTTTCAAGGATGAATTTGGAGCCACTGTGTGTTTCCCATTCATCCAGGAACCATAAAATTTTGAGGAAGCTCATTTGAATGAAACCTCTGGAGAACTCTCACAGGCAAGGCTTCCCAAAGAGGGGGCAAAAGGTCACATGAAGCCAGGCCCATTGAGGTCTACAATGTGAGATCCATGTGTGTTTTGTCTCTTAATTATGGCTGTCAACTCTTTAAAAATAAAATCATGTAATATCCTGGATGAGATTTCCATGGCGATGTGGAAAGCCATCCTGGGCCTAGAACTCAGTTTCCAAGGGCGATTCTCATGCGTGGCCTCCTAAAATCCCAACACAACTTCATGGCAATACTTCTCTTAGTTCAGTTCCAGAACTCAGTCTTATGGGGAATCTCACCAGTGTTCAAGCCCAGGTGGACCCAGTCATCTCTTCCAACCACAAACAAATGACCACAATTAAAACCAAAACACTCTCAAATGGCCTTCAGCTTCTTCCATATAGACACTCAACATAAATTATATAACTGGTACCAACTTTAAATAATGGATTGAATTGTTATCTGAAAATATACAGGAAATCTTATATTGATATACAATCATTCATTCCAAAAAGTTATACATCTAATGGTAATATTAGGGTTATGGTTTATCATGAAGAGTGTGGGAGTTTTGCTTCAAATTTTTATGGAAATCGAAAACAATGTGTTTGGAAAGAAGTCTCATGAGAAGAACAGTCAAGAAACCTGGAGGAATACATGTGTTCTGAAGCAGGAAATGATTGAAAGTGAAACAAATGCCTATTAATTTGTGACCCTGTGGATGAAATATATATCCTATGGTGCGCATAAACTGAAGAAATAGTAATGTACCAGTGTTAAATAAAATGAACTTCAAAATACACATCATGTCCCATAGGAATCTATTTGCATTGATGTTAAACTGGGTCAGTTACTGTAGAAATATTAGGATTGTATGCACCATTTACTGAAGTTACTTTTCAGTACTAGGAAACAAATATGTATTTCAGGTGGATGTATATTTCTGAGAATAATCTTGTGAAAAGTTGATTATGAATCCACATACATGAACATGAATGAATTTAGGTAGTGTATATAGGACACATATATTTTATATTTTGAAAAATTTGGAGAGTATATATATATATATATATATATATATATATATATATATATATATATATATATATACACACACAAAACACAAACACAGACAATGAAAAGTAGCAATATATATGCCAATCGAAATTCTTCATGAAATATATATCATCCACTGATGCAAAAATATTAATTTTACTTAGCATGGATTTATGTATAATGTTTTTTTTTACTAGGAGGCTCACCCATAGGTTGAATTTTCAGTTCCAACAGCGTTTAGGAGAAGTGATCTCTTCTCACAATTTGAATCTGCTAAGTCAGCCACCTCACAAGAATATACGTGTGATACCACGTAGGATTCTATATGTGCATATAAAATACATGTGGCAAGTAGGCTACAGAGAAAGGGAGACAGGTATTCACATATTTTTTAACTTTAAAAACACATGGAGAACTATTTCATTTAAAAATTATCTAGATTTATAACACCTACCCTAGATCATGCAAAAGGCAACTCCAACTATACACCATGCCTCCTCTGAACTGCTTGTATTTCTATTCTATTTGGGTTATTTTTCTCCATCATATTATGATTAGTAGTCATAGTCTAGTAGGGTATGGGTTAGTTCCAGGTGTCCCGGCCGGCAGGACACATCAACGTGGGCATCGAACATAGTTGGGAAGGAATGAAGGGACAAGAGACAGGACAGATGACACCCAGACAGGAGTTCTGATCAAGCTGCAAAATTTTATTGTTCTCACAGGGTGTTTATATGCTGCTGATGGGAAAGCTCTCTTATTGGCAGTTGCTGGATGTCTTCACAGGGTTAGGTAACCTCAGGATATTTCAGGAAGACAGATGGCGACAGGATGTCTCAGGGAGATAGATGGTTGTGGGATATCTCCCAGGCAGGATGTCTCCCAGGGGGCTGTTTCTTGTAAGTGTCAGGCTATTCTTTGAAGGAGAACTTCCTTTTAGCCCCTGACATCTCCCCCTTTCTTATATAAAATATTTGACCTACCTTACCGGCCATGTTTTTTGGGGGGGTTAGAGGCTCTGTTTCTCTAGGAGGCCTTAGAATATCTCCTGATCCGAGCGAGAATCTTTACTAGCAGATTTCGTGGTGGCCTTGGCATGTTTTTGGAGGAGATGGCCTTGAAGGGGAAGCATGCCAACCGCCATGCACCAGAGCATGTCACTCACAGGTCTTGTGTTTGGGGATCCGTGGATCCATCCTTTTGCAATCCTTCCTGCACCCTCCGATATTATGGCCTAACGTCCTCACTCCATGGGTGCGTCTTCCCCCAAGCCGAAGGGCCCATGTAGACTAACCCTTATGGCAAGGGCAGAAGATGGTTTGTCAGAGCTGTTACTTATTTTTATGTAAGAAAGAGAGATTTGTGGGGATGTAAACTTAAGAAATAAGCCTGTGAGAAGGGTAGAACATCCTTTTAAAAGTTGACAGCGTGGTCTTCCATCTCCAGATGATGATAGTGGATTTGTAGGGGCTTAGAGGCCATAATATTAATGTGTTCTTTAATAAATTGTACCACACTGTTTATAATGCAGGGTCCTATGGTCACCATTAAACGTAAACCCAACAAAGGCCCTAATAGGGGAAGAAGGTAGGGTAGAAATCCATTAAGCTTTGTCCAGAGGGGATTTTCAAATAGTTCCCTTCATCTCTTTTCTAGATCTTCTTGAAGCTGCTTAAATTTAGTGCATACTATGACTGATTTATTGGCATAAAAGCAGCATCGTTCCGCTAAGGCCAATCAAATATCTCCCTGGTTAGCAGTCAGCAAATCTAAGCCTCGTCTGTTTTGAAGGAACACTTTTGCCAGGAAGTCTATTTGGTCCTACAAATCTTTAATGGTTTCTGATAGAGTTTGTACATCATTTTAAGTTGTTGAGACAGGCGATTGTAAGGGTGTATTGCCGTGCCTAAGCCAGTGTACCTGTGCCCACAGCAGCTGTTATTCCAAGGCTGGCAATAAGTGATAAGGCCTGTATCGCCCGCCTCTGTCTTTTGACTAAGGTGTCTAGGCTAGAGGTTCGTCTCCTGGGACAATAGTTATATCAGGGAGTAATAAGGCAAGAACACAGCCACTGTTCCAATTCGCTGGAAGCCTGGGGAAGGCCACATTTCCTCCACACATAACAACTGTGCCATTGGGGGGACAAAGAGATGGGATGGGTGAGGAATAATTTTGTACTGTTGAGCAATTTCCAAAGGAAGCAATTCCAAAATCCATATCATAGGTATTATTCTGCATCACGCCTAAAAGACATAATGTAAAAGTGCCTATAGGCTGTACTTTAAAGGGAAATCCGGGTTGGCATGTATTATCATTGTCCATAGTAGAATTAATAGGAACTGCCATAGGCATGCTTGCCCCTGTTGTCATGCAGAGCCAGCAATTACCAGCAAGGGTGGGGTTGGAATTATTAAGGAAGGAGAAGGTAGTTTGCAAAATATCTAATGTATTGGTATCTAAACCTGGGAACTGGGATTTCGGCTACATTAAGGGATGATATGTGAGCTCAGGGATTTGGGGTTTCAAAAGTTTGATTATCTGAGGATGCTTGACTGCATCAGTGGGTCCTCTACCATCAGAGACCCCTGTAGGGTCCTTAATGGGCCAGTAGGAAGTTTTTCCGACAGTGCCTTGGCACCCAGCTGACTGTAGCTTGGTGTATTTGCCTTCTCCTCCCTGGTCAAAGAGAACGGGGGTATAATGAATAGTGGTCCACCCTGCTTCATGAGTTTTAGTTAGGGAGGCTTCAAAAAATCATTCTCCCTGCTTGTTAATACAAATTGAGGCCGACACAAAACAAGAGACATGCATCGCCTGGGTATGTGTACGGGTTGCAGAACAATTTTGGAGAGCTTTACTTGTACTAGGAGGAATAATCTTTGGCTTGTTAACACATACCCATTTAGGCTGATGAACTCCTCTGAATTTATGGTCAACCTCGGCACGGAGGTAAGCCACCTTAGTCATGCAGTCAGCAGTCTGGTTCCAACTAGTGGGAGCCTGAGTCCAAGATCCTCCCTTGCCTTCACGGGGGGAGGGGGGGGAAGGTACTCCATGATGTTGGAAGGTGGAGGGCCCAGGCCTCCGTGCACAAACCTATTCAACAGAAGTGCCTTAAGCAGGATCCTCACACAGATTGTTGGATGGATCCGAAAAAGGGGAAAATTTGTACTCAGGGAGAGGGCCTCCGTCCCCGGTTTGAGGTAAGTCATTAACCTGTTTAACCAGGCATTCTGGTAACCATCTTGGGGCTGCTAGCTCTTGGTCCAAAACACAAGCTGAGCCACATTCCCAGATGAGGACAGGATGTGGGCATTTCCATTTATTTGTAAGGGGATTTCGCCACATAACAGGTGGCTGATCAGAATTGGAAAAGGGATGCCAGTGTGTGTCTGCAGCCGAAAGGCCTTCACTGTCTAGGGTAAGAAAAGAAAGGGCAAATAATGCATGGTTAAGGCAATGCCTGTGAGTGGTAAATACAAGGGCGGAAGCCTTAAGGCGAAATAGCCAAGTCTTTAAGGTAAGGTGGAACATTCCACAATGCCTTGGCCCTGAGGTTTGTATTGAATTCCAGTAGGATGACAAAATTGCAAGGTAGCACAAAACTGTTTAAACTTGGCACTGGTATATGGAGGACAATTATCTGTTTTAATATGTATTGGTTTACCCATTATGGAAAAGGCTGAAACAAGATGAGAAAGGACATCTTTGGTAGCCTCTCCAGAATGTGGTGATGCAAAAATAAAGCTGCTGAAGGTATCGATAGAAACGTGTATATATTTGGTTTTTCCAAATTCAGGAAAATGAGTAACATCCATTTGCCAAACCTGATTTGGCAGTAATCCTCGGGGGTTAACTCCCAAGTGTTGAATGGGGAGGGAGAGAGCGCAAGCAGGGCATTCTTTTACTATTTCTCGTTTCTGTTGCCTGGTAATTTTACAAAGTAATCGAAGGCTCTGGGAATTTAGTTGGTGAAGATTGTTTAGCTCCGTGGCCTATTGAATGGAGCCACCAAAAATTGGAAAGATGGTAGGAGTTGCAGCATCAGCTTGAGCATTACCTGTGTTAGAGGGCCGGAAAAATCAGAGTGTGCCCTGATGTGTCCTAAGAAAAATGGGTGTTGTCTGGCCTGAATTAGCTGCTGAAGCTGGTGAAACAGAAAGGCCGCATTGGAAGAAGATTTAATGGCGGGTGAAATCTCCAGCAGGGGCACAGAATGAGCAATGTAGGCACTGTCTGTATGAATATTAACAGGATTATCACAAAATGTTATAAAAACTTGTGTTATGGCAAACAATTTCACAAACTGTGCTGAATGATAGACAGTATCAAAGGTTGTAGGCTGGTTATTGACAACAAAGACCGCACAGCCATTACTGGAACCGTCTGTAAAGACAGTAAGGGCTTGGAACTGGGAGCCTTTTGAGTAATTTTGGGAAAAATAAATGGATGTATCTGGACAAAATGTAAAAGGGTGTCATTGGGGACGTGGTTATCAATTGTTCCCAAATGGCCTGATTGGGCAATACCCCATTCATCCCCTCTCTGTAGTAAAAATTGGGTTTGGTCATTAGTATATGGAACTAAAATATTATCAGGGTCTTTGCCAAAATGTTGTCGAGAAAGCAAACGACTTTAATAATAATAGAAGCTACCTGAGCAAGATAAACGGTAATAAACTTGGAGGATGTGGTGGATAAATGGACCCAAAGCAAGGGGAAGCCTTTATTTTTAAAATATGGATATCACTGCCAAAATTTTCCTGAGGGTATATGAGGAGTGTGTAAAAGAACCAGAACCAGAGGAAGGTTATAAGAAATTTGTGTAACAAACTGTTTGGCAATGGCCTCTGTGACTTGGTTTAATGCCTGTCATTCCTCGGGAGTAAGCTTTTGAGGGGAGGAAGGGTAGGAATCACCTCTCAAAATATCATTAAGGGGCAAAAGTACACAAGTGGATAATTTTAAATATGTTCTTAGCCATTGAATATCTCCCAGTAATTTTTGAGAATCATTAAGGGTGTGAAGATGGTTCACACGCAGTTGTATTTTATGAATTTGGATCTGATTATCTTGAAGTTTAAGGCCCAAATAGGTATAAGGGTCTTGTGTTTAAACCTTATCAGGAGCTATCCGTAGTCTCAAGGTAGTGAGGGTTTTCTAAAGGTCCAAGTAACAATTATTAAGGTCATGGTAATTAGGTGCAGCAATTAAAAATTCATCCATATTATGTAAAACATAAAATTGTGGTCATCACTCTCTCACAGGGTCTACTGCTTGAACAACTTATATTTAGCAAAGACTAGGGCTGTTGGCCATACCTTGGGGAAGAACCTTCCATTGAAATCTCTGCATAGGGCCGTGGAAATTAATGCAAGGGAGACTAAAGGCAAAATAGGGTCTATCCTCAGGATGTAAAGGAATGGTAAAAAAGCAAACTTTTAAGTCAATAACCATTTTACAATAGTTTTGGGAATAGCCATTGGTGTGGGAATTCGAGGCAGTAGTGCTGCCATCAGGCACATAACTTTATTACTGGCACACAAATATTGTAAAAGATGCCGCTTGTCTGATTTTTTCTTGATAACAAAAATAGGAGTAATCCATGGTGAGGTTGAGGGCTCTACATGGCCGGCTGCCAGCTGTTCCTGCACTAACATGGAGGCAGCCTCCAATTTTTTTGGGGGTTAAGGGGCCACTGATCCACCCACACAAGAATCTGAGTCTCCCAAATAATTTTATCTGCATGGGGTACAGGAGGGTCAGGAACCGACACTAAAAATCAGAATACCCAAGTCCATATGTATTTGTTTTTTTATGGGTTTTATAGTCCCCACCAGTCCTTGTCTCAGTCTCACAAGGCCTGTACCAGGGACAAAATTTATACGAAGCATTTGATGAGTCACCATGGAATTGGGACTGGCAAGAATGACTTCCATTTGACTCAAAATATCTCGGCCCCATAGGTTAACAGGGAGGTCAGGAACAATGAAAGGAGTGACAGTCACCTTATTACCCTCTTTATCAGTAAAGCTAAGAGCCCTAGAACAGACATGGGGATTTTTTGACTCTTAACCCTTTTAGGTCATTCAAGGATGGGGTGATGGGCCAACCTGATGGCCAGTATTTGTGAGAAATAATTGTGGCATCAGCTCCAGTATCTAGAATTCCTTGGAATTCCTTTTTTTTCAATAAGTAAGTTAAGGGTGGGTCTATTGTGAGAAATGGGCTGAAGCCAATATACATCAGAGGAGCCGAGGGAGGCTGTCCCCCATTGTATGTTTGGGCGGTGGAAGTGCCTCCTGAATCCAAGGGAAGGAATATTAATTGTGCAAGTCTTGTTCCTGCTGGGATGGCCGCAACTCCATTAATAGCTGTTGCTAGTATTTTTATTTCTCCAGTGAAATCATTATCATTAATGCCAGGGAAGACCTGAACACCATTTAAGGTAGCAGAGGCTCTTCCAAGAATAAGGGCACTCGTATGAGATGAACGGGGACCCATAATTCTAGTGGGTATTATCTGGTGCCCTTGCATTGAGTCTAATATTGTATCGGTGGTGGCACAGAGGTCCAATCCTGCGCTGCCTGGGGTGGCTAGTTGGAGGGAGGCAATAGTGGAGAAGAATTTTGTGGTAGGTTTGGAGTTTGGAAGGGAATAAACCTTATTGCCCATGGTTTTGTCCTGGGGGAGGTCGTGGCCAGGGGCTGGCCCGCAGGGGCTTTCCTGAGAAGCAGGAAGAAATAGGCTGTCTGAGGCCATTTGTCTTAGATCTACACTTACTGGCCCAGTGATGACATTTACCACATCTAGAACAAAGGGTAGCTGGGGGCGGTTTAGCCCCAGTTTGAGGAGACGATATTCCTAGGCTTTGTTTGTCTTTCAGACACTTGCGTGCAAAATGGCCAGGTTGTTTACAAGTAAAGCAAGTACATGAGCCAGGATTGTGAAAGGCCTTGGTAAAGGGGGCATGTAGGGCGAGACCCATGGCATGGGCTGCACCCATCCCTGCACAGAGTCTAATAAAGTCCGAAAGTTTCCCTTTTTCCTTATGTGGTCGAAGAACATCCTGACATGCCGGGTTGGCGTTTTCAAGGCAAGATGTTTTACAAAAGTTCTTTTGCTTTCGCTTGGTCCAAGGAAGCATTCTGCAGCTAGGTTAAGCCGGGGAACAAGGTTTCTATAAGGGTCGTTGGGTCCTTGTCAAATTTTTGCCAAAGAAGTGGTAGCCGAGCCAGTTTGAGGGAGGCATCTCCAAGCATGTAAGCAAGCCATCTGAATCTGCGCCAAAATTCCAGCAGGGAAACGTGCCTATTTAGTTTTAGTGTCAAATGGCGCATAGCCCACTAGCTTAACATAAGTTCAGGATTTAGAGGAGGCCTTAGTTAATTTTTTTTGAGCAGTTTCCTGACAGTGCTCCTCGAAATCTGCATTCCATAACAGGAAATCTCCGGCACTGAGGGTAGCTCGGTCTAAAAATTTCCAATCATTGGGAGTAAGCCATTGTGCGCTGTGGCTTTCTAATAAAGTCAACTTGTAGGGCACAGTGGGGCCATTGTGAGCACAAGTCTTTTTATGTTTTTCAAGAAAACGCAGGCTTAATTTTTTTGTAGACACTCTGGGTTCCTTCCTGCCTAGGGGTGAACTCCTCATCCTCTGAGTCCTGATCTCCTTGATCCATTTCCCCCACTTCCTCCTCTTGAT
This sequence comes from Callospermophilus lateralis, assembly GCF_048772815.1. NCBI lineage: Eukaryota > Metazoa > Chordata > Mammalia > Rodentia > Sciuridae > Callospermophilus > Callospermophilus lateralis. Next base: position 1,079,079 of record NW_027514186.1, read on the forward strand.
CCTCCTCTAAGTCTTTGACCTCAGCCTGGGCAGGCTTATCTATCTGACTGCGGGTGACTGGGAAGGCGAGAACAGGCTGATGGAGTGGCTTAGCCTTTGTATTAGACCGCCGTGGGCCAGCTTGCATTGACTCCGTGCCTAAGGCTAATGAACAGAGCTCAGAGTCTAGGGATCTTAATTCTTTTAAAAGTTTGATCTGTTCCCGTCTATGTTGGAGAGACTCTCACAAAGGAGCCAGGCTAGGCAAGGGAAGTGGGGAAAAATATCTGGGTTGCATTTTGCTCCTGAAAGGCTGGAGCACAAAAGGCAGGAGGGATATAGGAGGTAGGTAGATGTGTAAGTCCTATAGGCTGTGGCAGGGTCCTGAGAGGTGGCGCATCTTCTGAATGGTAGCTTGCTGCTTCCTTCTCCAAGGTAGCCTCCGTCCCAGGGGTCAATGTGTCTCTGGGATTTAAAACTCGATAAAGGTGTTTGGTAACCATTGGAGCCTTGTTCATTAGGGTGGTATTTTGAGGGGGACTAGGAAGGTTCCCAGGGTCCTGGGGAGACTGAGAAGGGTCAATGTCTATACTAACTGATGGGCATGCCGTGGGGAGACGAGAGGTGTTTTGCATAGTCTCTTCTCCAATCCTGACAAGTTGTAAGGTACCATTGTCAAAGGGTGAACTTTTAAGAATTTCATTAATTAAGTTCCAGTAAGAAAAGGTGGGAACTGGCACTTTTTCTGGGCCAAAGGTTTCATAATAATCTTTTAAACAGTCTCTTACTCTAAGCCATCTTTTGCCATCAATGGTCACTTCAATGTGAAACCATGGACACAATTCTCCTATGTATTAGAAGAAAAATTTTAAGTCCTTTTTCTTAACACGCACCCCTCATGTCTTGAAGGACTCCTTGAGGCCTGACAAAAACAAATTATGTGACGAAACTGCTTGTCCCATGGTGGGTCACTCACCGTGCGTCATCCCCACTCTCCTCCTGGATCTGTCTCTTTGTGGTGTCTGCTGAGGCAATCGCGAGCTCCACTTGATGAAGTCTTCCAGGAGGACGGGGTTCCCAATCAGTCAAAGGCTCGAGCCCCAGTCAGTGGGTGCCAGTAGTCACGGCTGGAAAGACACATCAACAGGGGCAGCAAACCTAGATGCGGAGGAATGAAGGGACAAGAGACACGAGAGATGACAGCAAGACAGGAGTTCTGATCAAGCTGCAAACTTTTATTTTTCACACAGGGGCATTTATATGCTGGAGATGGGAAAGCTCTCTTATCCAAAGTTCCTGGATGTCTTCACAAGGTGAGATAAACTCAGGATGTTTCAGGAATACAGATGGCAACAGGATGTCTCAGAGACACAGTTGGCTACAGGATGTCTCCCAGACAGGATGTCTCCATGGGGGCTGTTTCTTGTAAGTGTCAGGCTATTCTTTGAAGGTGAATTCCTTCTACGCCTGACAGTCAGGGATTCAGTATTTCAAATGGAAAATTGGAAAAAGAATCCAATGTGTATTCAGAACAATGCCTTGACATTACCTTCATCCCATGTAAGACACAATTAGAGGAGAAGAGTTAGAAAATCTGTGAATACACATCTGGAATGGAAAATGCTCAGGAGTTCACAACCTTGGAGGTGGTATAGGAGTTTCCAAAAGTCAGGGACAGGGTAAAAACACCACAAACATGGAGCTCTGCCGGCCTAAATATTTCTTGAGAAACTTCATCTGAGGTTGTTTTTAGGAGCTTTAGCTTCCTTTATAGTGAGACGATCAAAGCTGGGTCAGCATCTATGTGACCTAGAGGACATTGTTTCTTATTTTCCAATGAACATGAGGCAGCAGTGCTGAATTCTCTCTTTGTAGGGAAACTGTGGCCACTGGTGGCTAAGTGTCTCCCAGAGTGGAATGTGAAGCCATTGGTCATCCTCCAATTTTTGTGGTGTTTCTTGCAGCTGCACTGGGAGTTTGATATTTGCTTCACAAAATACAAGAAGTTTAACTGGGACACAGTGATGGAGGGAGTTCTGTCACGTGTGGTGGGTAAGGGTCTGCAGGAAAATGCACCAACAAGGCTTCTATCCAACATAGCTTGCCCTCTTGACCATAGCAATCTGATTGTAAACATTGCCCTGAATCCTCTCCATATAACAAGATGCCTTTACATACAAGGATCTGGGGCTTGTACCATGTCAGTCACAAACCATTTGGAAGCAAAGTGCAGATGCAGATGACCCGACCACAGATGTTTTAACACACACCAGCACACCACTGCTCTAGGCCGACTACTCAGCAGGCTCCAAATTACTGGCATCTCCGTTCTACACCATTTTCATGAAACCCAGTCAATCAAGGCACTGTCTGGTACACTGATGGTCATCAATAGGACATCCAAAGGTTCTCCAGGTCCACCTGGTCATGGGAATGTCAAAAATTTAAAGGTATTTATCTAGCCATTTTTCAAGGGTGAAGTTGGAGGCACTGTGGGTTTCAATTCATTCAGGAATGATTAAATGGAGAGGAAGCTCATTTCAATGAAAGCTCTGGAGAACTATCACACGCAAGGCTTCCCAAAGACAAGCCAAAAGGTCCCATGAAGCCAGACCTATTGAGGTCTACAATTTGAGGTCCATATGTGTTTTGACTTGCAACTATGGCTGCCAAGTCTTTAAGAATAAAATCATGTGATATCCTTCCCAAGATTCCCAGTGCTCTGTGGAAAGCCAACCTGGGCATAGATCCCAGTTTCCAAGGGCGACTCTCATGCATGGCCTCCTAAAATCCCAACACAATACAAGGCAATACTTCTTTGAGGTAAGTTCCACAACTCAGTCTCTAAGGAGAATCACACCAGTGTTCAAGCCCAGGTGGACCCAGTCATCTATTCCAAGCGCCACACAAATGACCGCAATTAAAATCAAGACACTCCCACATGGCCCTCATTTTCTTCCATATAGACACTCATCATAACCTCTGGCTGGAGGTTTCCATGAGGGGCACAGCCTAAGACAGTGTCCAAAATAAGCTCCCTTGCATCCATTTGCCTAAAGTCAGTGTGGCCGGGACATCCTTCCTGTGAACCAGGAGTGTTCAAAGAGGCCTGCCGTTAATATTGCTCTTATTCTCAATTTTGAGGCCTACTGACTGTGGTGTTTAGATTCTTTATGTTAATTGGAGTCATGAGAAAACCCAAGAACCTATGGTCTAGTGTCTGCAGGGCTTTGAAGAACTCATTTGACCCAAAGGATCCATATTCTCAATGATGGAAGTCAGAAACCTTACAGAGGAAGGCGAGAAATTTCATCCAAAATGACTGCTCTTTTGGCTTTTTGATTTGCATACACACATGGGATTTCTCTTTAGATCCATCAGGTGCTGAGAATCTAAGCCACAGCCTCACACAGGGCCAAGAGGCTGATTCAGACACATCCCTTTCCAAAGCAATTAAGAAAGAGCCACAGGTAATGTTTATACATTTCCATTTGAAAACTGTTTTCTTCAGGCTTCAAAAAGGCATAGCCTGAGGCAAAGACCTTCCTGACATTCAGGGCAACAGAAGGATATGTAAGCAAAAGGCCCAAAGCGGGGTTTCTCCACTGAGACTTTCCTGGTCACACTGATATCTGAGTTTTCTGAGATGCTCATCATTTCCTTCAGCTCTCTAGTACATGGCCGTATCACAGAGCGTGGAGGTGGTTCATATATTGGACACAATACCATGAGCGTATTCTGGAGGTTGCCCATAATTCAGGTAGAGAACAGGAACTTAAGAAGATATTAGGTGTTGCCCATCCATTAGGCAAGCCGCAGACCATTCATAAATTGGGCAGAATGAATGCTGGGAAGATTTCTACTAGAAAGGACACATGTATTTATGCATTCTCTTTTCTATTGTCTACAACCATGGACACAGTGGGATACACAGATATAGAAAGACTAGCCTTGTCAAACGACTTACTAGAATCAGTTCACACCAAACCAAACAAACCGACTTTCTTACCTATTCTCAGAACATGACACAAAACCACAAACCAATACCCACACCCACACCCACACAGACCCCCAAGTACGTCTGTGACAATACGGAGTGTCGTTTGATTGTGGGCCATAAGAAATTCCCTCATAATGGGCTGTCCTGTCTCAGATCTAGTCTCTGTGGACAACTTTGTGAATCTGTAAGGAGCCAGTGGTGAGCCACTATCTGCTTTCTCAGGAAAGGCCCCTCTTCAGACCTTCCTGGCATTTGGCCATCCTCACATAAGTAGGTACCAAGAAAGACTGACTCTGTCTTTGGTAAATCCGAAAAATTTTGACCACTGGGACTGTGACTGGGACTGGCTCTGGATGCCTGGCTTTCTGGATCCCAAGTTCAGAGAATTCCATCACCAAGGAAGTGAGGTGAGGTCACTTCCTTCAGGAACTGAATGAGGTCCATACCTTGGCAACCACTTTGTCCTAACAGTTGCTTCCAAGGGTCCCATGAGATGGAGGCTGCACCTACTTACTCTGACATTTTCACAAGTTAGAATGGTATAAAACCATAGGCACCCAGGAACAGCTCTCCACACAGGCCTGGTTTGCTGCATCTTCTTTACATTAAGAAGAGAGAGGCTGATTCTGACACAACTCTTCATCCTGACCAGGTTGTTTGCAATGAAAGATGACTTTTGCTCTCTGAGGTCCTTAATAGCTTCCTACATCTTCTCCAGGGATCATCTTTAATGACCTTTGAGGTTCTCAGCAGGTGAAAGATCCCTTAATTTCTGTCTTGTAAGACCAACTCTGTCCCTGCTCTTCTGTAAAGTTAGATTGAGGGAAGAGTGTATGGTTAGGGTTAATAACATGTTCAATCTGTGTTAGGAACTATTCTGCTGGATGAATAATGTTATTGGGAACCTACGATATTTATAAGAATATGTAGGTGAAATATATGTATGAAAACAGAAATCTAAGATTTGAAACCCTGAAGGGCATTGGGCCCTTCATTGGTATACTTAGTGTTGACTTACTTTCTGCACAGATGTCTCAGATAAATTCATATACAATGGCATAGGACCTTGTACATTGGATGATTGAATGTGGAAGAGAACATCCAGTCAAAAAGGGATAGTAGGTAAGATTAGGAAGATAGTTGGTAGGTTTTGGAAGGAGAGTGAGTATAGGATTTGGAAAAAAAAAACTTCTTTAGCAATAGGGTTTCTGTTAGAGGGTGAAGGTAAATGTCAGCACATATGAAGATTCAGTCACAATGATGAACTTTGGAAAATATGTAGGAAATCAGATAATAATAGAGACATTACAAAATCAGGGAAAGTACAAAGTGAGTGATAGGATTAGACATTTTGAACAGGGTTGAGTTTGAATATATAATCTTAGGAAGAAACAAATATGTAGTCACCAATAGGATTGACATTTGAGAGCATTAGGCAATGGGGACATGGATGTTTTTAGTAATCCCTGTTCACTTTCCTTTTAGGCTTTGGTACAATCATAAGTGTAACCTTTGCATTTTGTGTCCAGAATATTACTGTGATAAAATGTATATGTAGATCGCGTGACATTAGTATTTCTTCCAGCATTTCTGGGAGCAATGTTTTGAAGTCCTATAAATTAGTATTGGTGGTACAAAGAGGTGTACACTGTATCTATGAATATAGAGATAGTGCATGAATAGACCACATTGTGAATCAATAATATAACTGGTCCCACTTTAAATAATAGATTGAATTCATATCTGAAAATATATAAGAAATCTTATATCGATATACCATCATTCATTCCAACCAGCAATACATCTAATGGTAATATTAGGGTTATGGTTTATCACGAAGTGTCTTTGAGTTTTGCTTCAAAAGTGATCATGGAAATCGAAAATAATGTGTTTGGAAAGAAGTCTCATGAAAAGACCCATCAAAAACATGGAGGAATACATATGTTCTGTAGAATAAAGTGATTGAAAGTGAACAAAATGCCTATAAATTTGCAAACTTTTGGATGAAATATATTTGCTATGATGAGCATAAACTGAAGAAATAGTAATGTACCGGTGTTGAATAAAATAAATGTCAAAATGCACAACATGTCCCATAGGAATCTACTTGTATTGATGTTAAACTGGTTCAGTTACTGTGGAAATATTAGGATTTGTATGCACCTTTCACTGAAGATAGTTTTCAGTACTAGGAAACAAATATGTATTTCAGGTGAATGAATAATTTTGAGAATACTCTTGTGAAAATTTGATTATAAATACACATACTTGAATATGAATGAGTTTAGGGAGTGTATAACAAGACATATATTTCATATTTTGAAAAATCTGGAGAGTGTGTATATATATATATACATACACAAACACACAGACATTAAAAATAGCATAATATATTCCAATTGAAATTCACCATGAAATATATGTCATCTACAGATCCAAATGTATTTATTTTATTGAATATGGATTTATGTATAATGTTGTTAAACAAGGAAGCTCACTCATAGATTGAATTTTCAGTTCCAACAGCTTTTAGGAGGAGTGATCTCTTACAATTTGTATCTGCCAAATCAGTCACCTCACAAGTATGTACGTGTGGTATCAGGTAAGATTCTATAATTGCATGTAAAAATACATGTGCTGAATAGGATACAGAGAAAGGGATGCCTTGACATTACAATCACGGAGACTAAGGCACAATTAGAGGAGAAGAGTTAGAAAATCTGTGAATAAATATCTGGAATGGAATATGCTCAGGAGTTCACAACCTTGAAGACGGAAGAGGAGATTTCAAAAGTAAGGGACAGGGAAAACAGTCCACAAACATGGAGCTCTGGTTCCCTAAATCCTTCTTGAGAAACTCACTCTGAGTTTGGGCACTTGAAATATATGTTGTTGTCGGGAGATTTAGCTTCCATTGTAGTGAGACAATCAAAGCTGTGTCTGCATCTATGTTACCTCGAGGACATGGTTTCTTATTTTCCACTGAATATGTGGCAGCAGTGCTGAATTTTCTTTAGTTGGTAAACTGTGGCAACTGGGGGATAAGTGTATCCACATGTGGACTGTGAGGCCATTTGGTCATCCTCCACTTTTCGTCGTGTTTCTTGCTGCTACACTGGGATTTTGGTATTTGCTTCATGATATACAAAGAATTCAACTGTTACCTGGTGCGTGAGTGAGTTCTGTCACTTTTGGTAGGTCAGGGTCTGCAGGAGAATGCACCAACCAGGCTTATATCCCACATGACTTGCCCCCTTGACCATAGCAATCTGATTCTAAACATTGCCCTGAATCCTGTCCATATAACAAAATGCCTTTACATACAAGGGTCTGCTGGCTGCACCATGTCAGTCACAAGTCATTTGGAAGCCAATGGAAGATCCACATGGCCCCACCACAGTTGTTTTATTGCACACCTGCCCAGCACTGCTGTAGGCCCACCTCTCAGCAGGCTCCAACTTCCTGGTATCTCTGTTCTGAACCATTTTTATGAAAACCAGTCAATCAAAGCACTGTCTTGTAATCTCATGATCAGCCACAGGATATCTAAAGATTCTCCAGTGCCACCTGGTCATGGGAAGTTTAAAAATTTCTTGGTATTTATCTACCCATTTTTCAAGGTTGAAGTTGGAGGCACTGTGTGTTTCATTTCATTCTGGAACTATTAAATGGTTAGGAAGCTCATTTCAATGAAATCTCTGCAGAAGTCTCACAGGCAAGGCTTCCCAAACAGTGGCCAAATGATCACATGAATCCAGGCCCATTGGGATCTGCATTGTGACATCCATGTGTGTTTTGACTCTCATATATGGCTGCCAAGTCTTTCAGAATAAAATCATGTGGTAACCTGGCTGAGATTCCCAGTGCTCGGTGAACAGCCACCCTGGGCCTAGATCTCATTTTACAAGGGTGACTCTCATGTGAATCCTCCTAAAATCCCAACACAATTCATGGCAATACGTCTCTGAGGTGAGGTCCACAACTCAGTCTCTAAGGGGAATCACAACAGAGTTAAAGCCAAGGTGAACCCAGTCATCTATTCCAACGGCCACACATGACCACAATTAAAACCAAAACACTCCCACATGGCCCTCATCTTCTTCCATATGGACACTCATCATTACCTCTGGCTTGAGGTTTCCATGAGGGGCACAGTCCAAGACAGTGTCCAAAATAACCTCCATTGCCCCTCATTTGCCTAAAGTCACGGTGTCCTGGACACTCGTCCGGGGAACCAGGAGTGATCAAATAGGCCTGCTATTAATATTGCTTTGCTCCTCCAATTTGAGGCCTACTGACTGTCAGGTATAGATTCTTTATGTGATTTGGATTCTGGAGAAAACCCAAGCACCTATGGGATAGCCTCTAAAGGGCTTTGAAGAACTCATTTGATCCAAAGGTTCCTATTCTCACTTGATGGAGGTCAGGAACCTTACAGGGGAAGGCGAGAGACTTCTTCCATAATGACTGCTCTTTTGGCCAATTTAGTTTTGGATGCAAACATGGGATTTTCTTTACATCCATCATGTGCTGAGAATCTAAGCCAAAGCCTAACACAGGACCTAGAGCCTGATTCAGACATATCCCTTTCCAATGCAATTAAGCAAAGAGTCACAGGTGATGCCCATTGATTTCCATTTGAAAACTGTTTTCTTTAGGCTTCCCAAAGGGGTGGCCAGAGGCAAAGACCTTCCTGACATTGAGGGCAACAGAACAATAGGTAACCAAAGCAGTATTTCTCCACTGAGACTTTCCTGATTACACTGATATCTGAGTTTTCTGAGTTGCTCGCCATTCCCTTCAGCTATCCAGTACATGGCCATGTCACAGAGCTTGGTGGTGGTATACATCTTGGACACAAAACCATGAGCCTATTCTGGAAAGTGGCCAGAATTAAGAAAGAAAACAGGAACTTAGGAAGATATCAGGGGTTGCCCATCAATAATGCAAGCCACAGTCCATTCATAAATGGAAAGTATGAATCCGGGGAAGCTTTCTACTAAACAGGACACATCCATTGAAGCATTCGCTTTTCTAATGTCTACAACCCCTGACACAGTGGGATACACAGACCTAGAAACACTCGCCTTTTCAAACGACTTACTAGAATCAATTAACTCCAAACAAAACAAACTGCCTTTCTTACCTATTCTCAGAACATGAGACAAAACCACAAACACACACCCACACCCACAAATACACCTCCTTCCCCCAAGTAGGTCTGTGACTATCCGCAGTGTCCTCTGACTGGTGGGCCATACTATGTTTCCATGAAATGGCCTGTTCTGTCTCAGATCTGTTCTCCTTGTCCAACTCTGTGAAGTTGACAGGAGCCAACGGTGAGCCACAACCTGGTTTCTCAGGAAAGGGCCCTCTTCAGAGCTTTACTGGCATTTGGCCATCCTCACATCAGTAGGTACCAAGAAAGACTGACTCTGTCCTTGGTAAATCCAAACAAGTGAGATCACTGGGACTGGGACTGGGACTGGCTGTGGGTGCCTGGCTTCCTGGACCACATGTTCAGAGATTTCGAACACCAAGGAAGTGAGGTGAGGTCACTTCCTTCAGGAACTGAATGAGGTCACTGCCTTGGCAAACACATTGTCCTAATTGTTGCTTCCAAGGCCCCATGAGATGGAGGCTGCCCCTACTTCCTGTGACACTTTCACAAGTTAGAATGGTATATCATCCATAGGCACTCCAGAGCAGCTCTCCACACTGGCCTGTTTTGGTCCATCCTCTCTACATTAAGAAGAGAGAGGCAGATTCAGACACAACCCTTCATCCTGACCAGGTTGTTGGTCATGGAAGGTGACTCTTACTCTCTCAGGTCCTTCATAGCTGCCTACATCTTCTACAGGGATCATTTCTGCATGGACGTTTGAGGTTCTCAGCGGGTGGAAGATCCCCTAAATTCCTGTATTGTAAGACCAACTCTTTCCCTGCTCTTCTGTAAAGTTAGATTGAGGGAACAGTGTATGGTTAGGGTTAATAACATGTTCGATTTGGGTTAGGAATTGTTCTGCTGTATGAATAATGTTATTGGGAACCTGCGATATTTATAAGACTATAGAAGTGAAATATAAGTATGAAAACAGAAATGTTCTAAGGTTGTATGGTAATTCTAGGCTTAAAATAAAAACATGTTGGAGATTTATGTGTATCATTTGTGTTGTATAATTGGACTTGTTATCAAAAAGATATGTACAGTTACATGTTACTTTTTACACTTAGATAAAATTTAAAAGTATTTTTAAGTTAATGAGAGCCTAATCTCTGTGAAGGTTTTATTGTAAAACACAAAGGTAAAATGCCCATTCATTTCCATGTGAAAACTGTTTTCTTCAGGCTTCAGGAAGGAGTAGCCTGAGGAAAAGATGTTCCTGATATTCAGGGCAACATAACAATAGGTAATCAAAAGGCCCAAAGCAGGGTTTCTCCACTGAGACTTTACTGGTCACACTGATATCAGAGTTTTCTGAGATGCATTCCCTTCAGCTATCCAGTACATGGCCATGTCACAGAGCTTGGAAGTGGTACATATCTTGTACACAAAACCATGAGCCTATTTTGGAGAGTGGCCAGAATTCAGGAAGGATACAGGAACGTAAGAAAATAATAGGTGTTGCCCAATGATAAGGCAAGCCACAGTCCATTTATAAAATGGGCAGGATGAATGCTTGGAAGTTTTCTCTTTGACAGGACACACCCATTGAGGCATTCTCTTTTCTAATGTCTACAACCATGGACACAGTGGGATACACAGACATAGAAACACTCGCCTTGTCAAAGGACTAACTAGAAACAGTTCACTCCAAACCAAACAAACCCCCTTTCCTAACTATTCTCAGAACATGAGAAAAAAACACAAACCCACTCAAACACCCACGAAGTCACCTCCTTCCCCCAAGTAGGTCTGAAACTATCCAGAGTGTCCTCTGACTGGAGGGCAATACTATGTTCCCCAGAAATGGCCTGTCCTGTCTCAGATCTGGTCTCCTGGGTCAACTCTGTGAAGTTGTCAGGAGACAGCAGTGAGCCTCTAACTTCTTTCTCTGGAAGGGCCCCTCTTCAGAACTTTCCTGGCATTTGGCCATCCTCACATCACTAGGTACCACAAAAGACTGACTCTGTCCTTGGTAAATCCAAACAAGTGAGACCACTGTGACTGGAGCTTGGACTGGGTCTGGATGCCTGGCTTCCTGGAACCCAAATTCGGAGAGTTCCATCAACAAGGATGTGAGGTGAGGTCACTTCCTTCAGGAACTGAATGTGGTCACTGCATTTGCTACCACTTTGTCCTAACATTTGCTTCCTAGGGTCTCATAATATGGAGGATGCGCCTACTTCCTGTGACACTTTCACAAGTTCGAATGGTATAGAAACAATAGGCACCTGGAAACAGCTCTCCACACAGGCCTAGTTTGGTCAATCTTCCCTACATTAAGAAGAGAGAGGATGATTCAGACACATGCTTTTAACCTGACCGGGTTGTTTGCCATGGAAGATGACGTTTGCTCTCTCAGGCCTTTCATAGCAGCCTGCATCTTCTCCAGGGATCATATCTGCATGGACCTTTGAGGTTGTCAACAGGTGGAAGGTCCCCTACACCCCTGTATTGTAAAACCAACTCTGTCCCTGCTCTTCTGTAAAGTTGGATTGAGGGAAAAGTGTATAGTTAGGATTAATAACATGTTCGATTTGTGGTAGGAATCATTCTGTTGGATGAATAATGGTATTGGGAACCTGCAATATTTATAAGAATATACAGGTGAAATATAATTATGAAAACTGAAATCTAGGTAAGATTTGAATACCAGAAAGGCATTGGGCCCATGATTGGGATACTTATCTTTGAATTATGTTCTGCACAGATGTCTCAGATAAATCAATATACAATGGCATAGGACCTTGTACCTTGGATGATTGATTGTTGAAGAGTTCATCCAGTCAAAAAGGGATAGTCGGTAGGATTAGGTAGATAGTCGGTAGGTTTAGAAAAAAGAGTGAGTATAGTATTTGGACAAAAAGTTCTTTAGCAATAGGGTTTCGGATAAAGAGTGAATGTAAATGTCAGCACATGTGAAGAATCAGTCACTATGATGAACTGGGGAAAATATGTAGGAAAAGAGATATCAATAGAGACATTAGGAAATCAGACAAAATATAAAGTGAGTGATAGGATTAGACATTTTCAACATGGTTGAGGTTGAATATATAATCTTGGGAAGAAACAAATATGTACTCACCAATAGGATTGACATTTGAGAGAATTAGGCATCCAAGACATGGATGTTTTTAGTAATCCATGTTCACTTTCCATTTAGGCTTCGGGACAATCCTAAGTGTGACCTTTGCATTTTGTGTCCAGAATATTACTGTGATAAAATGTATATGTAGATCAGTTGACATGAGTCTTTCTTCCACCATTTCTGTGAGCAAAATTTTGAAGATATACAAATTATTATTGAGGGTACACAGAGGTGTACCCTGTGTCTATCAATATAGAGACAATGCATGAATAGACCATACTGTGAATAAATAATATAACTGGTTCCACTTTAAACAATGGATTGAATTGATATTTAAAAAGTATACAAGAAATCTTATATTGATATACAATCATTCATTCCCACCAGTTTTACATCTAATGGTAATATTAGGTTTACGGTTTATCATGACGGGTGTGTGAGTTTTGCTTCAAAAATGATAATGGAAATCAAAAATAATGTCTTTGGAAAAAACTCTCATGAAAGGAGCAGTCAAGAAACGTGGAGGAATACATGTGTTCTGAAGCAGGAAGTGATTGAAAGTAAAACAAATGCGTATAAATTTGCTAAATTGTGAATGAAATATACATACTATGATGTGCATAAACTGGACAAATAGTAATGTACCAGTGTTGAATAAAAATGAACGTCAAAATACAATTATATCCCATAGGAATCTTCTTGCATTTATGTTAAACTGGGTCAGTTACTGTAGAAATATTAGAATTTTTTTTGGTGTTATAATACAATTTATTTTAGCACTAGCATGCCACAGAATGTCGAGGAAAGAGCAATGGATTTTTAGTTATCGCACTAGTAATCTATCATTAAATGACTATTTTGGGGAGTCTAGAAATTACATAAGGCTATGTAACATTTTTTTTTTATTTAGCATTCATAAAAACTTAGAATTTTGGTAATATTTCTACTTTTTTATTTTTTTTTTTATTTTTTCAGTTGTTGATCGACCTCATTTTATTTATTTATATGTGGTGCTGAGATTATAAAACAGTGCCTCACACATGCTAGCCAAGCATGTTACCACTGAGCCAGACACCCAGACCCTCCACATTTATCTTATAATCAAACACTCCTCTCCCTCTTCTTTACTCACTTTCTTCCTCATTTTCCCCCTTCTCTCTCTTCCTTTTTCATTTTCCCTCCATAGGAGTTTTTCTCTCATGTCATTACAAACAGTAATATGCTATGAAATTTACATTTAAGAATTTTTTTATAGTCATTTTTTTTCTTGAGAAAATTTAATAATTTTAATAACCTATAGATATATTACAATACATTTATTATACATATGTATCTATATTCATGCATATGTATTACATATGATATATATACATATATATTTAAAAGTACTTTGATTAGCCTGTTAGAAATAATATAGACCAAGTCTTTCTTAATTTTCAAGTCTTCTAGAGTTAACAGCTTACAGTGAAAATCAAATAAACATATTTAAGTAAACAGGTATCATTCTTATTTATCAATACTTATCATTTAAGTTTTTATATTACATTAAGCTGTGATATGGCATATTAACTCTTATGAATTAGTCAAATTTTATTTGAACAACCTTTTATTTAAGGACCATATGCACTGACATTTTAAATGGCTTTCTTGTGATTTTAATTTCTATCAATTGCATATTTATTGCCAAATACTTATTTTATTAATTTTCATATTCATGATTGATATAAAGTCAATTGTTTAATTCTTCTTGTAAGTAGTTACTTATTACAGTAATAATTCTACATTTTTATAAGAAAAATGGTACAAAGATATTTTCATGCAAAATTAAGAATAATTGCATGCTCTAAATGTTTCATTGTTGATACATATAATAAAGAGCTTTTGATGAGTCTCTTCCCCAGAAAAACATAAAATGCAAAGATATAGTTGGGTATGTATGTCCAAATAAAGATAAGGAAAAATACACATTATCAGCTACAAACTATCAAATAAAAGATGAAAAGAACAATCCAACACATTGTACGAACTTGTCAGATGAGGTAGCCTAAGACTAGACCTGGTCCATGACAAAATATTCACGAAAAAAAATGAAATATGAAAAATATAGGAAATGATATGAATTTTTCATGAAGGTAGGTGGATTATCCTTTAATCTCAATATATGTTCATTTTCAAAAGCCAGTTTTCTGGTAAAATAAATTTGTGATATTTACAACTACACAAAACAAACTTTCTGCTTATCAAAATGAATGCATCTCAACTTCTTTTTAGCTGATTTCTTCCCACTCAATTTTAAACCTTTGTTTATTTATTTTTATTGGTTTTTCAAAACATTACAAAGCTCATGATATATCATCTTTCACACATTTGACTGAAATGGGTTATGAACTCCCAATTTTCCCCAAATACGAATTGCAGAATCACATCAGTTACACATTCACATTTTTACATAATGTCACATTAGTGACTGTTGTCCTCTGCTACCTTTATTATCCCCTACTATCCCCCCTCCCCTTTCATCCTATCTTCCCTCTCTTCCTCATCTGCTTTTTCACTTCTCTCTCTTGTTCCCACCTTTCCCCTCACAACGTCTTATATGTAATTTTGTGTAACAATGAGGGTCTCCTACCATTTCCATATGCTTTCCCTTCTCTCTCCCTTTCTCTCTCCCACTTGTCTTTGTTTAATATTAATCTTTTCCTCATGCTCTTCCTCCCTGTTCTATTCTTAGTTACCCTATTTTTATCAAAGCAGACATTTGGCATTTGTTTTTTTAAGGATTGGCTAGCTTCTCTTAGCATAATCTGCTCTAATGCCATCCATTTCCCTGCAAATTCTATGATTTTGTCATTTTTTAGTGCTGCATCCATCGTGTATAGATGCCACATTTTTTTTATCCATTCATCTATTGAATTGCATCTAGGTTGGTTACACAGTCTAGGTATTGTGAATTGTGCCACTATGATCATTGATGTGGCAGTATCCCTTTAGTACACTCTTTTAAGATCCTCACGGAATAGTCCGAGAAGGGCGATAGCTGGTTCAAATGGTGGATCCATTCCTAGCTTTCCCAGGAATCCCCATACTGCTTTCCATGTTGGCCACACCAATTTGCAGTCCCACCAGCGGTGTACAAGTGTCCCCTTTTCCCCACATCCTCGTAAACACTTGTTGTTGTTTGACTTCATAATGGCTGCCAATCATACTGGAGTGAGATGGTATCTTAGGGTGGGTTTGATTTGCATTTCTCTGACTGCTAGATATGGTGAGCATTTTCTCATGTACTTGTTGATTGATTGTATGTCCTCCTCGGTGAAGTGTCTTTTCAGGTCCTTGGCCCATTTGTTGATTAGGTTATTTGTTATCTTATTGATAATTTTTTTGAATTCTTTGTATATTCTGGATATTAGGGCTCTATCTTAAGTGTGAGGGGTAGAAATTTGTTCCCAGGATGTAGGCTCTCTATTTACTTCCCTTTTTGTTTCTCTTGCAGAGAAAAAAACCTTTTTAGTATAAGTAAGTCTCATTTTTTTATTCTTGTTAAGAACTCTTGGGCTATGAGCGTCCTATTAAGAAATTTGGAGCCCGACCCCACAGTAAGTAGATCGTAGCCAACTTTTTCTTCTATGAAACGCAGTGTCTCTGATTTTATATCTAGATCCTTGATCCATTTTGAGTTAAATTTTGTGCATGGCGAGAGAACGGGATTCAGTTTCATTTTGTTGCATATGGATTTCCAATTTTCCCAGCACCATTTGTTGAAGATGCTATCCTTCCTCCACTGCATGCTTTTAGCCCCTTTACCAAATATAAGAAAGTTTTAATTTTGTGGATTGGTTTCTGTGTCCTCTCTTCTGTACCACTGGTCCACCTGCATTTTTCGGTACCAGTTCCATGCTGTTTTTGTTACTATTGCTTTGTAGTACAGTTTGAACTCTGGTATCGCTATACCTCCAGATTCACACTTCCTGCTTACAGTTGCTTTTGCTATTCTGGGTCTTTTATTTTTCGATATGAATTTCATGATTGATTTATCTATTTCTACAAGAAATGCCGTTGGAATTTTGATTGGCATTGCATTAAACCTGTAGAGAACTTTGCGTAATATTGCCATTTTTATGATGTTAGTTCTGCCTATTCATGAACAGGGCACATGTTTCCATCTTCAGACATCTTCTTCTATTTCTCTCTTTAGATTTCTGTAGTTTTCATTATATAAATCTTTCACCTCTTTTGTTAGGTTGATTCCCAAGTATCTTATTTTATTTGAGGATGTTGTGAATAGAGTGGTTTTCCTCATTTCCATTTCAGAAGTTTTTTTTCTGTTATACAGGAATGCATTTGATTTATGCGTGTTAATTATATATCCTGCCACTTTTCTGAATTCATTTATTAACTTTAGCCATTTCTTTGTAGACATTTTGGTGTCTGTTAAATATATTATCATGTCATCTGCAAATAGTGATACTTTAAATTCTTCTTTTCCTATTTTTATGCCTTTAATTTCTTTTGTCTGTTTAATTGCTCTGGCTAGTATTTCAAGAACTAAATTGAATAGAAGTGGTGATAGAGGGCATCCCTGTCTTGTTCCAGATTTTAGAAGGAATGCCTTCAGTTTTTTCTCCATTTAGGATGATGCTAGCCTGAGGTTTAGCATATATAGCTTTTACAATGTTGAGGTAAGTTCCTGTTATCCCTAGTTTTTATAGAGTTTTGAACATAAATGGATGCAGAACTTTGTCAAATGCTTTTCTGCATCTATCGAGATGATCATATAGTTCTTGTCTTTAAGTCTATTGATGTGGTGAATGGCATTTATTGATTTTCGTATATTGAACCATCCTTGCATCACAGGGATGAATCCTCCTTGATGATGGTGCACAATTATTTTGATATGCTTTTGTACTCGATTTGTCAGAATTTTATTGAGAATTTTTGCATCCAAGTTCATTAGAGAAATTGGTCTGTAGTATTCTTTCTTTGAAGTGTCTTTGTCTGGTTTCGGGATCAGGGTGATGTTGGCCTCATAGAATGAATTTGGAAGAGCTCCTTCTTTTTCTATTTCTTGAAAAAGCTTGAAAAATATTGATTTTAATTCTTCTTTGAAGGTTTTGTAGAAATCCGCTGTATTCCCATCCGGTCCAGTGCTTTTTTTTGGTTGGCAGTCTTTTGATTGCTTCTTCTATGTCTTCCTTTGTTATTGGCCTGTTTAAATTGTTTGTGTCTTCCTGACTCAATCTGGGCAGATCGTATGACTTAAGAAATTTATCAATATCTTCACAATATTCTATTTTATTGGAATATAGTGTTTCAAAATACTTTCTAATTATCTTCTATATTTCTGTAGTGTCTGTTGTGATATTGCCTTTTTTATCCCACATGTTAGTAATTTGAATTCTCTTTCTTATTCTCTTCCTTAGCGTGGCTAAGGGCCTGTTGATCTTATTTATTTTTTCAAAAAACCAACTTTTAGTTTTATCAATTTTTTCCACTTTTTTTTGTTTCAATTTCGTTGATTTCTGCTCTAAATTTAATTATTTCTTGTCTTCTACTACATTTGCTGTTGTTTTGCTCTTCCTTTTCCAGGTTTTTGTGGTGTAGTTTAAGTTCATTTATTTGTTGTTTTTTTTTCTTTTTTTGAGGAAAGAACTCAAAGAAATGAATTTCCCTCTTAAAACTGCTTTCATTGTGTCCCTTAGATTCCGGTATGTTGTGTCTGTATTGTCATTTGTCTCTAAGAATTTTTTATCTCCTTCTTTATGTCTTCTGTAACCCATTGGTCATTCAGTAGCATGTTGTTCATTTTCCATGTGATGTAGGATTTTTCCTTCCTTCTTTTCTCATTGATATCCAGTTTCATTCCATTATTGTCAGATACGGTGCACGGTATAATCTCCATGCCTTTATATTTACTAAGAATTGCCCTATGGCATAATATATGGTGTATCTTTGAGTAGGATCCATGTGCTGCTGAGAAGAACATGTATCCACTTGATGATGGTTGATATATTCTATATATGTCTGTTAAGTCTAGGTTATTGATTGTGCTGTTGAGTTCTATAGTTTCTTTATTCAGTTTTTGTCTAGAGGATCTCTCTAATGCCGAGAGTGGTGTGTTGAAGTCACCCATAATTATTGTGTTGTAGTCTATTTGACTCTTGAACTTGAAGAGAGTTTGTTTTATGAACGTTGCACCTCCATTGCTTGGTGCATACAAATTGATAATTGTTTTTTTCTTGTTGGTGGATGATTCCTTTTAACAGAATATAGTGTCATTCTTTATCCCTTTTGATTAACTTAGGTTTGAAGTTGATGTTATTCCATATGAGTATGGCAAATCCTTCTTGCTTCCGAGGGTCATGTGAGTGTTATGATTTTTCCCAACCTTTTACCTTCAGCCTGTGTATGTCTTTTCCTATCATATGAGTCTCCTGAAGGCAGAATATTGTTGGATTTGTTTTTTTGATCCAGGTTACTAGCACATGTCTCTTGATTAGTGAATTTAGGCCATTAACATTTAAGGTTACAATTGAAATATGATTTGTACTTCCAATCATGTTTATTTATTTATTATATTTTAGTTTGGATAGTTTTTACTTTTTTGGTTACTTTCCTCCCGCTTTACTGAGATACTTCCCACTGTTAGTTTTGGGCACTATTTTTTAACTCTTCTTCTTGTAGTATTTTGCACAAAATGCTTTGCAGTGCTGGTTTTCTGGCTGAGAATTGTTTTAGCTTTTGTTTATCGTGAAAGACTTTAATTTCATTGTCAAATCTGAAGCTTAACTTTGCTTTATATGGTATTCTTGGTTGGAATTCTTTTTTTTTTTTCAGCATTTGAATTACATTGTTCCAGGATCTTCTCACTTTCAAAGAATGTGATGAAAAATCAGTTGTTAACCTAATTGGTTTACCCCTGAATGTAATCTGCCTCCTTTCTCTTATAGCTTTTAATATTCTCTCCTTGTTCTGTATGTTGGCTATCTTCATAATTATATGTCTTGGAGTTGGTCTATTTTGGTTTTGAATGTTTGGGGTCCTGTAGGCTTCCAGGAATTGGCAATCCAATCCATCATTCATCTCTGGGAAGTTTTATAGAATTATTTCATTTAATATGTTGTCCATTCCTTTGGTTTGAATCTCTATGCCTTCTTCTATCCTGATGACTCTTAAATTTGTTTTTTGTTTTTTTATGACATCCCATGTCTTTTGAATAAATTCCTGGTGGGATTTAAGCATCTTTTCTGTGTTTACTCAATTCTTTTCAAGTTGATAAACTTTGTCTTCATTATCTGATGTTCTGACTTCTACTTGATCTAGTCTATTTGAAATATTCTCGTTTGAGTTTTTAATTTGGTTTATATTTTCCTGCATTTCTAGGATTACTGTTTAATATTTTTTTTAAGATCTCTATCGCCTGGTAATGCTCATTCTTTGCCATTTGAATTTGTTTGTTTAATTCATTTTCAAAATATACTTTTATTGCTTGGACTTGCTGCCTCATGTCTTCTCTAATATTCCTTTCCATCTGAGTTCGGTATGCCTTGAGTTCTTTCCCTATCCCTGTTTCTGATGCTTCAAGGTCCTCCTGTAGATTTAAGTTGTCCTGCATTGTTTGTACTCCTTTTTTGCCCTTGTTTTTTCATGATGTTCACGTTACTTTCCAGCTCTATTTGATTGCTGTGTTTCTGCTTTATTCTTTAGATTTGTTTTGGTGTTGTATATCACTGTTGTCTCTCCTTTGTGTTGGTAAACTATGCCTGCTAAAGTGGATTCCGCTTGGAAGTAATTCCGAAGGCCGAGCTCCAGTGATGTCACCTCTCTGCTTTGGCCGGCCCCAGGCTCCTTGCCGAGGTGTCCGAATTGGGGGGTGGGACTTGACTGTCTCTGGTTTGTTTCAGCTCTGGGTCACTGGCAGGCGGGCGGTCTCCAGCCGCCCAATTGCGCGGTTGGTCGCCAGCGGGCAGGCGGTCTCCAGCCGCCCAGTCACGCGGGCAGCAGGTGGGCTGTCGCCATTGGGTTGGCAATCTCTAGCCACGCAGTCTCACGCTCGGTTGCCGGCGGGCGGGCATTCCTCAGCCCCCCAGTCACTCAGGCAGTGGGTGGAATGTCACGTGCAGGCCTGCGGTCTCCAGCCGCCCAGTCACAAGGGCCTGCCTTCTAGTCCTTTGGTTTCTCCTGCTTGTCCTGGTTTCTTTTTCTAGACCAGATTTCCCCTGAGTGATGCCTCTCGGCAGTTCAAACTGTACTCTGTGCCTGCCGTTTGTTGGGTGTGGAGGGTGTCTTTTGGGAACCCAGACACTCTATTGTTTTGATTTTTTCCGCTTGCCCCTCCCCCAGCACTGGCTATACACGTTTCGTTATGGCCACTGATGGTAGGGGGAGTCGAAAGTCAGGTGTCTCTAGTTTTTCTTGCGTCTTTATGCAGGCTTGCTCTGATTAACCCTCCCCCAGAAAGCCTAGGAGACATTTTATGCGAATTCCCCGCTGTATGAGAGATGAGCTGAGTAACACACATCTGTTTTATTGTTGCAGTCTATTGGAGAGGGGCGGTGGTTACTTCAGATCTCAAATATGATGGCCGCTGGTTTCCTTGGTGGAGTTTCTTTTGTGGGGGATAGAACTATACCACTTTCTTCCCTGTCTGAATTCCCAAACTCAGCCCGGGGATCAGTGGGAGCTCAGCCGGCAGGATTCCACAGAATCCGCAGCAACATTTCTCCCTGCTTCACGTCACATCTCGGTGGTGCCCCGCCATCTGAAACAGCAGGCCTGGCTGCATGATTCAATCAGCCCGGATCTCTGATTGCACAGTTAGTTGGCTATTGGGAACCCCGGCACTCTATTGTTTTGATTTTTTTTTTCCGCTTGCCCCTCTCTCAGCGCTGGCTAGACAGGTTTTTTTCACCACTGATGGGAGGGGGAGTTGAAAGTCAGGTGCCTCTAGTTTTCCCCTATCTTTATGCAGGCTCCCTCTGAAAATCTCTCCCCCAGAAAGCCTAGGAGAGATTTGATGCAAATTCCCCGAAGTATGGGAGATGAGCTGAGTAACAGTAACAGAATAACAACATTTTATTGTTGCAATCTGTAGGGGAGTGGCTGTCGTTACTTCAGCTCACCAAGATGGTGGCCGTTGGTTTCCTTCGTGGAGTTTCTATTGTGGGGGTTAGAACGGTACCACTTCCTTCCCCATTTGAAACCCTGAACTCAGCCCAGGGCTCAGTGGGGACTCTACTGGCAGAATTCCACAGAATCTGCATCAACGTTTCTCCGTGATTATTGATCGCATCTCGGTGGTGCCCTGCTGTCTGTAGCCACTGGACGGGTAGCGCGGATCAGTCAGACAGGATCTCCGGTCGCAGAGTTGGCTCATGTTTGAGACTCATTTACCGGACCTCAGTGCTAGAAATCCTTCTTCTAGGTTTCAGTGCACCCCCATTTTGCTGTAAGTTCCTAACAAGATAGTTTTTTGTTGTTCTTAGTCGTTAGTCACCTGCGCAGTGGCGCGGTACGCTGGGTATGATGCTCTCTATTCGCGGCCATCTTGCAATGTCAAAATATTATGATTTGTATGCACCATTCACTGAAGTTAGTTTTCAGTATTAGGAAACAAATATGTATTTCATGTGGATGAATATTTCTGAGAATAATCTTGTGAAAAGTTCATTATAAATCCTCATACATGAATATGAATAATTTTAGGAAGTGTATAATAAGACACATATATTTTGAAGTGTATAATAAGACACATAGTTTGAATTTTCAGTTCCCACAGCGTTTAGGAGGACTGATCTCTTCTCACAATTTGTATCTGCCAATTCAGCCAAGTCATGAAAATGTACGTGTGATACCAGGTAGGATTCTGTATGTGCATATAAAAATACATGTTCTGAGTAGGCTACAGAGAAAGGGAGACAGGAATTCACATATTTGTGAACTTTATAAACACATGGAGGACTATTTCAATTAAAAATTGAGTAGATTTATAACACCTACCCTTAATCATGCAAAAGGGAAGTCCAACTGTACAGCATGCCTCCTCTGAACTGCTTGTATTTTTATTCTATTTGGGTATTATTCTTCATCATATTAGGATTAGTAGTCAGAGTATAGTAGGGTATGAGTTACTGTCAGGGATTCAGTATTTCGAATGGAAAATTGGAAATGGATCAATGTGTATGCAAATTAGTGTTACACAAAAATTTTCCCACTCTCATTTAGAACAATAAGTTGACATTACCTTCACCCCAAGTAAGACACAATTAGAGAAAAAGAGTTAGAAAATCTTTGAATTCATACCTGAAATGAAAACTGCTCCGGATTTCACAACCTTGGAGATGGTAGAGGAGTTTCCAAAAGTAAGGGACAATGTAAAAACTCCACAAACATGAAGATTTGCCAGCCTAAAGACGTCTGGAGAAACTGCCTCTAAGATGGACAGTTGAAATATATGTAGTTTTCAGGAACTTTAGCTTTTTTTCTAGTAAGACCATCAAACGTCTTTATGCATGTCTGTGACCTGGAGGACATGGTTTATAATTTTCCAATGAACATGAAGCAGTAGTGCTGAATTCTCTCTTTGTAGGTGAACTATGGCCACTGGGGGCTATGTGTCTCCCCATGTGGACTGTGAAGCCATTTCATCATCCTCCACTTTTTATAGTGTCTCCTGCTGCACTGAGAGTTTTGTATTTGCTTCATGAAATACAAGGAGTTAAACTTGACCACAGTCCTGGAGGGAGTTCTGTCACATATGGTGGGTCAGGGACTGCAGGAGAATGCACCAACAGGACTTGTATACCACATAGGTTGCCTCCGTGACCATAGCAACCTGATTCTGAACATTGCCCTTAAACCTCTCCATATAACATGATGCATTTACATACAATGTTCTGCTGGCTGCACCATGTCAGTCACAAGCCATTTGGAAGACAATGGCAGATCCACATGACCCCACCACAGATGTTTTATCACACACTTAATCACCTCTGCTCTAGGCCCACTATTCTGCAGGCTCCAAATTACTGGCATCTCTGTTCTACACCATATTCATGAAAGCCTGTTAATCAAGGCACTGTCTGGTACACTCATGATCAGCAACAGGACATCCAAAGGTTCTTCAGTGCCACCTGGTCATTGGAATTTTAAAAATTTCATGGTATTTATCTAGCCAATTTTCAAGGATGAAGTTGGAGGCACTGTTTATTTCAATTCATTCAGGAATCATTCAATGTTGAGGAAGATCATTTCAATGAAAGCTCTGGAGAACTCTCACAGGCAAGGCTTCCCAAAGAGTGGCCAAAAGGTCACATGAAGCCAGGCCCATTGAGGTCTACAATGTGAGGTCCATGTGTGTTTTGACTCTCAACTATGGGTGCCAAGTCTTTCAGAATAAAATCATGTGATATCCTAGCTGAGATTCTCAGTACTCTTGGGAAAGCCACCCTGGGCCTAGATCTCAGTTTCAAAGGGCGACTCTCATGTGTGGCCTCCTGAAATTGCAACACAATTCATGGCAATACTTATCTGAGGTCAGTTCCAGAACTCATTCTCTAAGGGGAATCACACCAGTGTTCAAGCCCAGTTGGACCCAGTCATCTCTTCCATCTGCCACACAAATGACCACAATTAAAACCAAAACACTCCCACATTGTCCTCATCTTCTTCCACATAGACACTCCTCATAACCTCTGGCTGGAGGTTACCATGCAGGATGCATCCCAAGAGAGTGTCCAAAATAATGTCGCTTGCCCCTCATTTGCCTAAAGTGAGGGTGACATGGACACCCTTCCTGTGAACCAGGAGTGATCAAATAGGCCTGCCATTAATACTGCTCTCCTTCTCCAATTTGAGGCCTACTGACTCTCAGGTATAGATTCTTTATGTGATATGGAATCTTGAGAAAACACAAGCACCTCTGCAGGGATTTGAAGAACTCATTTGACCTAAAGGACTCCTATTCACACTTGATGGAGGTAAAGAACCTAACAGAGGAAGGCAAGAGACTCATCCACAATGAGTGATTTTTTGCCATTTTGGATTTGATTGCACAAATGGAATCTATCTTTAGATCTACCATGTGCTGAGAATCTAAGCCACAACCTCACACAGGCCCAAAAGGCTGATTCGGACACGTCCCTATTCAAAGCAATTAAGCAAAGAGCCACATGTTATGCCCATTTATTTCCATTTGAAAACAGTTTTCTTCAGGCTTCACAAAGGGGTGGCCTGAGGCAAAGACCTTCTTGACATTCAGGGCAACATAACCATAAGTATGCAAATGAACCAAAGCAGGGTTTCTCCACTGAGAGTTTACTGGTCACACAGATATTTGAGTTTTCTAAGATGTTCCCATTCCCTACAGCTATCAAGCACATGGCCATGTCACAGAGCTTGGAGGTGGTACATATCTTGGACTCAAAACCATGGGCCTATTCTTGAGGTTTGCCGGAATTCAGGAAGAAAACAGGAACTTAGAAAGTTAGTAGGTGTTTCCCATGCATAAGGCAAGCCACAGTCCATTCCTAAATCGGGCAGGAAGAATGCTGGGAAGCATTCTAATAGACAGGACACATCCTTGATGCATTCTCTTTTCTAATGTCTACAACCACGGACAGAGTGGGAAACACAGACATAGAAGCACTCGCCTTGTCTAATGACTTACTAGAAACAGTCCACTCCAATCCAAACAAACTGCCTTTCCTACCTATTCTCAGAACATGAGACAAAACCACAAACTCACACCCACACCGACAAAGGCACCTCCTTAACTCAGGTAGGTCTGTGAATATCCAGAGTGTCCTCTGACTGGTGGACCATACTATGTTCCCCTGAAATGGCCTGACCTGTGTCAGATCTGGTCTCCTTGGCTAGCTCTGTGAAGGTGTCAGGAGCCAGAGGTGAGCCACTACCTGCTTTCTCAGAAACGGCTGCTCTTTAAAGCTTTCCTGGCATTTGGCCATCCTCACATCAGTAGTTACCAAGAAAGACTGACTCTGTCTTTGGTAAATCCAAACAAGTGTGACCACTGGGACTGGGACTGGGACTGGCTATGGGTGACTGGCTTCATGAATCCCAAGTTCAGAGATTTTAATCACCAAGGAAGTGAGGTGAGGTCACTTCCTTCAGGAACTGAATGAGGTTACTGCCTTGGCAACCACTTTGTCCTACCAGTGGCTTCCAAGTGTCACATGAGAAGGAGGCTGCCCCTACTTCCTGTTACACTTTCACAAGATAGAACGGTATATCAATCATAGGCGCCCTGGGACAGCTACCCACACAGGCTGGGTTTGGTCCATTTTCTCTACATTAAGAAGAGAGAGGCTGATTCAGTCAGAACCCTTCATCCTGACCAGGTTGTTTGCCATTGAAGATGACTTTTGCTCTCTCAGGTCTTTTATAGCTGCCTTCATGTTCTTCAGAGATCATTTATGCATGTACCTTTGAGGTTTTCATCAGGTGAAAGATCTCATACAACTCTATCCCTGCTCTTCTGTAAAGTTAGATTGATGGAACAGTGAATGGTTAAGGTTAACAACATGTTTGATTTGGGTTAGAAATCATTCTGCTGGATGAATGATGGTATTTGGAACCTAAAATATTTAAAAGAATATAGAGGTGAAATATAATTATGAAAACAGAAATCTAGTTTAGATTCGAAGCCCAGAATGGCATTGGGACCTTGACTGGGATAATTAGCATTGAATTATGTTATGCACAGATGTCTAAGATGAATCTATAATCAATGGCATAGGATCTTCTACCTTGGATGATTGAATGTACAAGAGAACATCGAGTCAAACAAGGATAGTCGGTAGGATTAGGAAGATAGTCGGTAGGTATAGGAAGAAGAGTGAGTATAGTATTTGAAACAAAAGTTCTTTAGCAATAGGGTTTTGGTTAGAGAGTGAATATTTGTCAGCACATGTGAAGAGTCAATCACAATGATGAACTTGGGAAATATGTAGGAAAGCAGATATCAATAGAGACATTACAAAATCAGGCAAACTATAAAGTGATAGGATTAGACTTTTTCAAAGGGTTCAGGTTGAATATATAATCTTAGGAAGAAACACATATGTAGTCACGAATAGGATTGACATTTGAGAGAATTAGGCAATGTGGACATTAATGTTTTTAGTAATCCATGTTCACTTTCCATTTAGGCTTTGGTACAATAATAAGTGTGACCTTTGCATTTGGTGTCCAGAATATTACTGTAATAAAATGTATATGTAGATCAGGTGGCATGCGTATTTCTTCCACCATTTCCGGGAGCAATATTGTGAAGACGAATAAATTAGTATTGGGGGTACAAAGAGGTGTATGCTGTGTCTATGAATATAGAGATCATGCATACATAGATCATACTGGGAAAAAATATAACTGGTTCCAATTAAATAATGGATTGAATTGATATCTGAAAATATATAGGAAATCTTATATTGATAAACAATCATGCATTCCAAAGAGTTATACATCTAATGGTAATCTTAGAGTTATGGTTTATAATGAAGGGTGTGTGAGTTTTGTTTCAAAAGTGATTACGGAAATAGAAAATAATGTGTTTGGAAAGAAGTCTCATGAGAAGACCAGTCAAGAAACATGGAGGAATACATGTGTTCTGAAGCAGAAAGTGATTGAAAGTGAACCAAATGCCTATAAACTTCCTAACTTGTGGAATAAATATATATCCTATTATGTGCATAAACTGAAGAAATAGTAATGTAACAGTGTTGAATAAAAATGAACTTCAAAATACACATCATGTTCCATAGGAATCTACTTGCATTGATGTAAACCTAGGTCAGTTACTGTAGAATGGAAAATTGCAAAATAAATCCAATCTGGAATGGGAAATTCTCAGGAGTTCACAACCTTGGATATGGTGGAGGAGTTTCTCAAAGTAAGGGACATTGTAAACACAACACAAACATTTAGCTCTGCTGGCCTAAAGACTTCTTGAGAAACTGGCTAAGAGGTTGGGCACTTAAATTTATATTGTTGTCTGGAGCTATAGCTTCTTTTGTAGTGAGACCATCAAAGCTGGGTGTGCATCTATGTGACCTGGAGGACATGGTATCTTATTTTATAATGAACATATGGCAGCAGTACTGAATTCCCTCTTTGTAGGTAAACTGTGGCCACTGGGGGCTAAGTGTCTCCCCATGTGGACTGTGAAGCCATTTGTTCATTCTCCATTTTCGTGGTGTTTCTTGCTGCTGCACTGGGAGTTTGGTATTTGCTTAACTAAATACAAGGAGTTCAACGGGGACAAGTGCTGGTGGCTACCCCTACTTCATGTGACACTTTCACAAGTTAGAATGGTATATCAACCATAGGCACCCGGGAACAGCTCTCCACACAGGCCTTGTTTGGTCCTTCATATCTGCCTACATCTTCTCCAGGGGTCATATCTGCATGGACCTTTGAGGTTCTCAGCAGGTGGAAGGTCCCCTATATTCCTGTATTGTAAGACCAACTCTGTCCCGCTCTTCTGTAAAGTTAGATTGAGGGAACAGTGTATGGTTAGCATTAATAACTTGTTCAATTTGGGTTAGGAATTATTCTGAGGGATGAATAATGATATTGGGAATCTGCTATATTTATAATAACATAGAGGTGAAATATATGTATGAAAACAGAAATCTAGGTAAGATTTGAAGCCCAGAAGGGAATTGGGCCCTTGATTGGGATACTTAGCATTGAATTACCTTCAGCAGAGATTTCTTGGATAAATCAATATACAATGGCATAAGACTTTCTACCTTGGATGATTGAATTTAGAAGGGAACATCAACTCCAAAAGGGATAGTCGGTAAGATTAGAAAGACAGTCGGTAGTTTTCGGAAGAAGTGTGAGTATAGAATTTGGAAGAAAAAAATTCTTTAGCAACAGGGTTTCGATTAGAGAGTGAATGCCAATGTCAGCACATGTGAAGAGTCATTCACAATGATGAACTAGGGAAAAATGTAGGAAAGCAAATATCAAGGAAGACAATAGGAAATTAGGCAAAGTACAAAGTGATTGTTAGGATTAGACATTTTCAACAGGATTGAGTTTGAATATATAATCTTAGGAAGAAACAAATACGTAGTCACCAAAGAATGACATTTGAGAGCATTAGGCAACCTGGACATGGATGTTTTTAGTAATCCATGTTCACTTTCCATTTAGGCTTTGTAAAATCATAAGTGTGACCTTTTCAGTTTTGTCAAGAATATAACTGTGATAAAATGTATATGTAGATCAGGTGACATGAGTATTTCTTCCACCATTTCCGGGAGCAATATTGAGAAGACGTATAAATTAGTATTGGGGGTACAAAGAGGTGTACGCTGTGTCTGTGAATATAGAGATAATGCATGAATAGACCATACTGTGAATAAATAATATAATTGGTTCCACTTTAAATAATTCATTTAATTGATATCTGAAAATATACAGGAAATCTAATATTGATATAAAATCATTCATTCCAACCAGTTATACATCTAATGGTAATATTAGGTTATGGTTTATCATGAAGGGTGTGTCTGATTTTCTTCAAAAGGATTATGGAAATCGAAAATAATGTGTTTGGAAAGAAGTCTCAAAAAATCCAGTCAAGAAACCTGGAGGAATACATGTGTTCTAAAACAGGAAGGGATTTAAAGTGAACCAAATGCCTCTAAATTTGTGAACTTGTGGATGAAATATATATGCTATGATGGGCTAAACGTGAAGAAATAGTAATGTAGCAGTGTTGAATAGAAATGAAGTTCAAAATAGACATCATGTCCCATAGGAATCTACTTGCATTGATGTTAAACTGGGTCAGTTAATGTAGAAATGTTAGGATTTGTATAAACCATTAACTGAAGTCAGATTTCAGTAATGGGAAACAAATATGTATTCAAGGTGGATGAATATTTCTGAGAATAATCTTCTGAAAAGTTGATTATAAATCCACATACATGAACATGAATGAATTTAGGGAGTGTATATAATACACATATATTTCATATTTTAAAAAACTTGGAGAGTCACACACACACAGACACATGCACAGACATTAAAAGTAGCAATATATATGCCAATCGCATTTCATCATGAAATATATATAATCCACATATCGAAAAATATTCATTTTGCTTAACATGGATTCATGTATAATGTTGTTCTACTAGGAAGCTGACATAGGTTGAATTTTCAGTTTCAACAGCGTTTAGGAGGAATGATCTCTACTCACAATTTTTATCTTCCAAGTCAGTAGCCTCAAAAGAAATTATGTGTGATACCAGGTAAGATTCTATATGTGCGTATAAAAACACATGTGCTGAATAGGCTACAGAGAAAAGGAAACAGGAAGTCACATATTCGTTACCTTTAAAAACACATGTAGAACTATTTCAATTAAAAATTGACAATTTTTATAATACCTACCCTTTATCATGCAAAAGGGAAGACCTAGTATACACCATGCCTCCTCTGAACTGCTTGTATTTCTATTCTCTTTGGGTTATTTTTCTTCACCATATTAGGATTAATCGTCAAAGTCTAGTAGGGTATGAGATAGTGTCAGAGATTCAGTATTTTGGATGGAAAATAGGAAAATGAATCCAATGTGTATGCAAACATATGCTACACAAAAATCTTCCAACTCTCATCAAGAACAATGCCTTGTCATTACCTTCGACCCTAGTAAAACACAATTAGAGGAGAAGAGTTAGAAAATCTGTGAATTCATATGTGGAATAAAATATACTCAGTAGTTCAAAAAATTGGTGGTGGTAAAGGAGTTTCCAAAAGTAAGGGAAAGTTTAAACAGTCCACACACATGGAGCTCTGCTGGCCTAAAGACTTCTTGAGAAAGTCCCTCTGAGGTTGGGCACTTGAAATATATTTTGTTGTATGGAACTTTAGCTTCCTTTGTAGTGAGACCATCAAAGATGGGTCTGCATCTATGTGACCTGGAGGACATGGTTTCTTATTTTCCAATGAACATGAGACGGTAGTGCTGAATTCTCTCTTCCTAAGTAAACTGTGGACACTGGAACCTAAGTGTCTCCCCGTGTGAACTGTGAAGCCATTTGGTCATCCTCCACTTTTCGTGGTGTTTCTTGCTGCTGCACTGGGAGTTTGGTATTTGCATCACGAAATACAAGGAGTTCAACTGGGACACAGTGCTGGAGGGAGTTCTGTCACGTGTGTATGGTCAGGTTCTGCAGGAGAATGCACCATCCAATATTCTATCTCTCATTGTTTGCCCCCGTGTCCATAGCAACCTGATTCTGAACATTTACCTGAAACCAAACCATATAACAATTTGCCTTTACATATAAGGGTCTGCTGGCTGCACCTTGTGAGTCACAAGCCATTCTATATAAATGCCACATTTTTAATCCATTCATCTAATGAAGGGAATCTAGGTTGGTTCCACAGTCTTGCAATTGTGAATTGTGCTGCTATGAACATCGATTTATCAGTATCTCTGTAGCATGCTCTTTTTAGTTCTTTAGGAAATAGACCGAGAAGGGGAATAGGTCAAATGGTGGTTCCATTCCCAGCTTTCCAAGAAATCTCCATACTGCTTTCCAAATTGGCTGCACTAATTTGCAGTCCCACCAGCAATGTACAGGTGTGCCCTTTTACCCACATCCTCGACAGCACATGATGGCGTTTGACTTCATAATTGCTGCCGATCTTACTGCAGTGATATGGTATCTTAGGGTGGGTTTGTTTTGCTTTTCTCTGACTGCTAGAGATGGTGAGCATTTTTTCATGTACTTATTGATTGATTGTATGTCCTCCTCTGAGAAGTGTCTGTTCAGGTCATTGGCCCATTTGTTGATTGGGTTATTCATTTTCTTATTGTTTAATTTTTTTGAGTTCTTTGTATACTCTGGATATTAGGGCTCTATCTGAAGTGTGAGGAGTAAAGATTTGTTCCAAGGATGTAGGCTCCCTATTTACCTCTCTTATTGTTTCTTTTCCTGAGAAAAATGTATTTAGTTTGAGTAAGTCCCATTTGTTGATTCTAGGGATTAACTCTGGTGCTATGGGTGTCCTATTGAGAAATTTGGAGCCCGACACCACAGTATGTAGATGGTGGCAAAAGTTTTCTTCCACCAGATGCAGTGTCTCTGATTTGATATCAACCTCCTAGATCTATTTTGAGTTAACTCTTGTGCATGGTGAGAGGAGGGGATTCAGTTTCATTTTGTTACATATGGAATTCCAGTTTTCCCAGCACCATTTGTTGAAGATGCTATCCTTCCTCCATTGCATGCTTTTAGTCCCTTTATCAAATATAAGATAGCTGTAGTTTTGTGGATTGGTTTCTGTGTCCTCTATTCTGTATCACTGGTCCACCCGCCTGTTTTGTCACCAGTACCATGCTATTTTTGTTACTATTGATCTGTAGTATAGTTTGAGGTCTGGTATCGGTATACTGCCTGATTCACACTTCCTGCTTAGAGCTGTTTTTGCTATTCTGGGTCTTTTATTTTTCCATATGAATTTCATAATTGTTTTATCTATTTCTACAAGAAATGACCTTGAGATTTTCATTGGCATTGCATTAAACCTATAGAGAACTTTTGGTAATATCGTCATTTTGATGATGTTAGTTATGCTTATCCATGAACAGGGTATATTTTTCCATCTTCTAAGATTTTCTTCTATTTCTCTCTTTAGGGTTCTGTCGTTTTCATTGTATATGTCTTTCACCTCTTTTGTTAGGTTGATTCCCAAGTATTTTATTTATTTTTTTGATGATATTGTGAATGGAGTGATTGTCCTCATTTCCATTTCAGAGGATTTGTCGCTGATATACAAAAATGCCTTTGATTTATGCGTGGTGATTTAATATCCTGCCACTTTGCTGAATTCATTTATTACCTCTAATAGTTTCTTTGTAGACCCTTTTGGGTCTGCTAGGTATAGAATCATGTCTTTTGCAAATAGCGATAATTGGAGTTCTTCTTTTCCTATTTTAATGCCTTTAATTTCTTTAGTCTTTCTAATTGCTCTGGCCAGTGTTTCGATAACTATGTTGAACAGAAGGGGTGAGAGAGGGCATCATTGTCTTGCTCCAGATTTTAGGGGGAATGCCTTCAATTGTTCTCCATTCAGAATGATGCTAGCCTGAGGCTTAGCAAAGATTGCTTTTACAATATTGAGGTATGATTCTGTTATCCCTAGTTTTTCTAGAGTTTTGAACGTAAAGTGATGCTGTACCTTGTCAAATGCTTTTTCCGCATCTCTCGAGATGATCATATGGTTCTTATTTTTAAGTCTGTTGATGTGATGAATAACATTTATTGATTTCCGTATATTGTACCAGCCTTGCATCCCAGGAATGAATCCTACTTGATTATGGTGCACATTTTTTTTTATATATATGTTTTTGTGTCTGATTCGCCACAATTTTTTTGAGGATTTTTGCATTTTTCCTGAAATACCTTGAAAAGTATTGGTTTTTGTTCTTCTTTAAAGGTTTTGTATAATTCTGCTCTATACCCATCCGGTCCTGGGCTTTTCTTAGTTGGTAGTATTTTGATGGTTTCTTCTATTTCCTCAATTGATATTGGAATGTTTAAGTTGTCTATATCCTCCTGACTCAATCTGGGCACATCATATGACTTAAGAAATTTATCAATGCCTTCACTATATTCTATTTTATTGGAGTATATTAATTCAAAATAATTTCTGATTTTCTTCTGTATTTCTGAAGTGTCTCTTGTTATATTTCCTTTTTCATTTCATATGATAGTAATTTGAGTTCTATTTCTTCTTCTCTTTGTTAGCATGGCTAAGGGTCTGTCGATTATATTTATTTTTTCAAAAAACCAATGTATTGTTTTGTCAATTTTTTTAATTGTTTCTTTTGTTTCGATTTCATTAATTTCTTCTCTGATTTTAATTATTTGTTGCCTTCTACTTCTTTTGCTGTTGTTTGCTCTTGTTTGTCTAAGATTTTGAGATGAAGTATGAGATCATTTATTTGTTGGTTTTTTTCTTTTTCTAAGGAACGAATTCAAGCAATGAATTTTCCTCTTGGAACTGCTTTCAATGTGTCCCATAGATTCCGATATATTGTGTCTGTGTTTTCATTTATCTCTAAGAATTTTTTAATTTCTTCCTTGATGTCTTCTATAACCCATTGATCATTCAGAAACCTATTGTTCATTCTCCAAGTGATGAATGATTTTTCCTTCCTTTTTTTATCGTTGATTTTTAATTTCATTCCATTATGATCAGATAAAATGCATGGTATTATCTCTACTCCTTTTTATTGTCTAAGAATTGCCCTGTGACATAATATATGATGTATTTTTGAGAAGGATCAATGTTCTGCTGAGAAAAAGTGTAACGTCTTGATGATGGGTTGTATATTGTATATATGTCAATTAAGTCTAGGTTATTAATTGTGTTATTGAGTTCTATAGTTTCCTTATTCAACTTTTGTTTGGAAGATCTGTCCAGTGGTGAGAGAGGTGTGTTCATGTCTCCCATGATTACTGTATTGTGGTCTATTAGACTCTTGAAATTGAGAAGAGTTTGTTTGATGAACAAAGCTGCACCATTGTTTGTGGCATATATATTTATGATTGTTATGTCTTGTTGGCGTATGGTTCCCTTGAGTAGTATGTAGTGTCCTTCTTTATCCCTTTTGATTAACTTTGGCTTGAAATCGATTTTATTTGATATGAGTATGGACACTCCTGCTTGTTTCCGAAGTTCATAAGAGTGATATGATTTTTCCAAGTATCACCCTCAGTCTATGTATGTCTTTTCCTATAAAATGCGTCTCCTGTAGGCAGCATTTTGTTGGTTCTTGTTTTGTGATCCATTCTACTAGCCTGTGTCTCTTAATTGGTGAGTTTAAGCCATTAAGATTTTTGGTTATTATTGAGATATGGGTTGTTCTTCCAGCCATATTTGTTTATTTATGTTACTAAACATAGTTTGTTTTCCTCTTTGATTATTTTCCCCCCTTTAATGTCCTACCTCCCACTGTTGGTTTTCATTGGTATTTTCCATTTCCACTTCCTGTAATGTTTTGCCGAGGATGTTTTGAAGAGATGGTTTTCTAGCTGCAAATTCTTTTCACTTTTGTTTATCATGGAAGGTTCTAATTTCATCTTCCATCTGAAGCTTAATTTCGCTGGATACATGATAATTGGTTGGAACCCATTTTCTTTCAGTGTTTGAAATATGTTATTAAAGGATCTTCTAGCTTTCAGAGTCTGTGTTGAAAGATCAGCTGTTATCCTGGTTGGTTTACCACTAACTATAATCTGCTTCCTTTCTCTTGTAGCTTTTAAAATTCTCTCCTTATTCTGTATGTAGGGTATCTTCATTACAATGTGTCTAGGTGTGGATCTCTTATGATTTTGCACATTCGGCGTCCTGTAGACTTTTAGGATTTGGGATTTTGTCTCATTCTTCAAGTCTAGGAATTTTTCTCCTATTATTTCATTGAATAGATTGCTCACTCCTTTGGTTTGGACCTCTATACTTTCCTGTATCCCAATGACTCTTATGTTTATTCTCTTTATGTTATCCCATATTTCTTGCAGTTTTGCTCATGGTTTCTTAACAGTCTTGCTAAGCTGTATATGTTCTTTTTGAGTTGAAATACTTTGTCTTCATTGTCTGATGTTCTATCTTCTAAGTATTCTGCTCTGATGGTAGTATTCTCAATTGAGTTTTTAAGATGGTTCATTACTTCCTGCGTTTCTAAGATTTCAGTTCGTTTGTTTTTTATAACCTCTATCTCCCTGTATAGTTGATCTTTGCTACTTGGATTTTTTTATGTAATTCATTGTCGAAGTGATCTTTCATTGACTGATTTTTGCTGTCTAATGTCTTCCTTGAGATTCCAGATCACCTGAAGCATGTATATCCTGAATTCTTTATCTGACATTCCATATGCTGCATCTATTACCTCTTCTAAAGTTGAGTTGACCTGCATTGCTTGTGGTCCTTTCTTTCCTTGTCTTTTCATACAGCTTGCGTTTCTTTCTGCTTGGTGAAATTGTTGTGTTTTTGTAATTTTCCCCCTGTATATTTATATTGCTCTTGTATTGTGGAAAAGTCTCCATTGCAGGTGCGGTTGGCGGCTGTGCTGCTCCTCCAATTGGGGTGATCTGTCTACCATGCTGACCGGCCTCTAGGCCTGTTCTGCCGGTCGGTCGTACGTCTGCCTACCTTGCAGGCATGGGTGTCGGCTCTGCTCTGCCCCTACTCCAATTGGGGTGATGTGACTACCACGCCGGTGGGTCGCTGGGCCTGTTCCAGGCACAGGCGGCAGCTCTGCTCTGCACCTCTGGCTTGATGACAAAATGAGAGAGACTCAGATGTTTGTGACTCACTTTCTTTACCAGGAGACCAACTATTTCTCTCGCCGCTGGTATCGATGAAGTTATCTGCTCCACCGCTTTGTGATCACATCAGATGTCTGCCATGTTGGTATCCCATGTAAATGGCAGCATTTCATTCCCTTTGTCGGGTGACCAAAGCAACGGGTGAGTCCTGACCGGCCCTCACAAGCCCCGTCTCAATCCTGTTGCCACTGTCTATGAAGGCTCAGTTGGCATTTACCTCTACAGTATTCAGCAGGACCCAGACCAAGAAACAGTTTCCGCAGGTTCTTTAGCCCTGGGCCAGAGCAGTTCCGGGACCCGGAATTCAGCTGCTCCGGGCTCGGTGTATGTTCTGATAGGAGAACGATCCAAGAAGCAATTTTCATGGGTACTTTAGCACTGACCCTGAGTAATTTGTCTGCAAGATGAAGGCGAATGGCAGCCTGAAATTACCTATTCTGTATCTGAATGAGCTGTGATCAGTCGAAAACAGGGATGGTGACATCAGCTCTCCAAGATGGTGACCGCTATCTTCCTCTGTGGTCTCACCGGTGTGGAAAACCGAATTGGACCGCTTCCTTCCCCCATTTTAAACCCAGAATTCAGCACTGAGCACAGTGATTGCCCAGATGGCAGGAGCCCGCATAATCCACAGACTGTATCTTTGTGTTGCTCTCTCGTCGTTTCCCAGCGCGCATTGCAGACACTAGCCGTGGGGCGATTTGCTAAATAAGCAGCGTGACCCTCCGTGAGGACAAATTGCTGGTGTTTGAGTCCCCGTAGCTGGTCCTTGTGCAATGGAAATCCTTCCTGTAGGTTTTGGAGCACACCAATTTTCCTGGAAATTTCTAATAAGATAGATTTTAGCCGTTCTAACTCGTCCTTCTCCTGCAAAGTGACGCGGTACAGGTGGGTAATGAACTCCCATCGCTGCCATAATATGATCCCCTGAAGTTAGTTTTCAGTACTAGGAAACAAACATGTATTTCAGGTGGAAAAATATTTCTGAGAATAATCTTCTCAAACGTTGATTATAAATCCAAATACATGAATATGAATGAATTTAGTTAGTGTATAATAAGACACATATATTTTATATTTTGAATAATCAGCAGAGTGAATACACACACACACACACACACACACACACCTAAATACAGACATTACAAAGTAGCATTATGTATGGCAATCGAAATTCACCATGAAATATATATCATCCACAGATCCAAAAATATTGATTTTACTAAATATGGATTTATGTTGTTCAACTAGGAAGCTCACCCATAGGTTGAATTTTCAGTTCCAACAGCATTTAGAAGAAGTGTTTTCTTCTAACAATTTGTATTTGCAAAGTCAGTTACCTCACAAATATGTACGTGTGATACCATGTAGTATTCTATATGTGCATATAAAAATGCATGTGCTGAATCGGCTACAGAGAAAGGGAGACAGGAATTCACATATTTGTTAACTTTAAAAACACATAGAGAACTATTTTAACTACAAATTGACAAGATTTATAACACCAACCCTTTATCATGCAAAAGGAAAGTACAACTATACACCATGCCTCCTCTGAACTGGTTGTATTTCTATTCTGTGTGGGTTATTTTACTCCATCATATTAGGATTAGTAGTCAGAGTCTAGTAGGTTTTGGGTTAGTGTCAGGGATTCAGTATTTCGAATTGAAAATAGGAAAATGAATTCAATATTTATGCAAATATGTGATACAAAAAAATGTTCCCACTCTCATCCAGAACAATGCCTTGACATCATCTTCGCTTAAAGTAAGACACAATTAGAGGACATGATTTACAAAAATCTGTGAATACATATCTGGAATGGAATATGCTCAGGAGTTCATATACTTGGAGGTGGTATAGGAGTTTCCAAAAGTAAGGGACAGGGTAAACACTCCACAAACATGGAGCTCTGCTGGCCTAAAGACTTTTGAGAAACTGCCTCTGAGTTTGGGCACTTGAAATATATGTTGCTGTCAGGAGATTTAGCTTCCGTTCTAGTTAGACCATCATAACTGGGTCTGCATCTATGTGACCTGGAGGACATTGTTTCTTATTTCCCAATGAACATGAGGCAGCAGTGCTGAATTTTTTCTTTGTAGGTAAACTGTAGCCACTACGCACTAAGTGTCTCCTCGTCTTTACTGTAAAGCCATTTTTTCATCCTCCACTTTTTGTGGTGTTTCTTGCTGCTGCACTGGGAGTTTGGTATCTGTTTCTTGAAATACAAGGAGTTCCACTGGGACAAAGTGCTGGAGGGAATTCTGTCACATGTGGTGGGTCAGGGTCTGCAGGAGAATGCACCAAGCAAGCTTCTTTCCCACAGAGCTTGCCCCATTGACCATAGCAACCTGATTCTGAATATTGTCCTGAAACCTCTCCATATAACAAGATGCTTTTACATACAAGGGTCTGCTGGATGCAAAATGTCAGTCCCAAGCCATTTGGAAGCCAATGGCAGATAAACAGATGTTATTTCAGACACCTCCCCACCACTGCTCTAGGCCAACTACTCAGCAGGCTCCAAATTACTGGCATCTCTGTTCTACAGCATTTTCGTGAAACCAAGTCAATCAAGGCACTGTCTGGTATACTCATAATCAGCAACAGGAATCCAAAGTTTCTCCAGTGCCACTTGGTCAAGGGAATTTCAAAAATTTGGTGGTATTTATCTAGCTATTTTTTAAGGATGAAGTTGGAGGCACTGTGGGTTTCCAATCATTCAGGAACCATTAAATGGCGAGGAAACTCATTTGAACAAAAGAAATGGAGAACTATCACAGGCAAAGCTTCCCAAAATGTGGCCAAAAGGTCACATGAAGCCAGGCTCATTGAGGTCTACAATGTGAGCTCCATGTGTGTTATGACTCTCAACTATCGCTGCCAAGTCTTTAACAATAAAATCGTGTGATATCCTGGCTGAGATTACTTATGCTCTGTGGAAAGCCACCCTGGGCCTAGATCTCAGTTTCCAAGGGCGAATCTCATGTGTGGCCTCCTAAAATCTCAACACAATTCATGGCAATACTTCTCTGAGGACAGTTCCACAACTCAGTCTCTAAGGGGAATCACACCAGAGTTCAAGCCCAGGTGGAACCAGACATCTCTTCCAACCGCCACACAAATGACCACAATTAAAAACAAAAGACTCCCACATGGCACTCATCTTCTTCCATATAGACACTAATAATAACCTCTGGCTTGAGGTTTTCATGAGGGGCACAGACCAACACAGTGTTCAAAATAAGCACCCTCGCACCTCATTTGTCACAAGTCAGGGTTGCCTGGACACCCTTCCTTTGAACACGGAATGATCATAGAGCCCTGCCTTTAATACTGCTCCACAATTCCAATTTGAGGCTTACTGACTGTGGGATTTAGATTCTTTATGTGAACTGGAGTCATGAGTAATCACAAGCACCAGTGGGCTAGACTCTGCAAGGCTTTGAAGTACTCATTTGATGCAAAGGATCCGTATTCTCACTTGATGGAGATCAGGAACCTTACAGAGGAAGGCGAGAGACGTAGTCCACAATAAATGCTTTTTGGACATTTTGGATTTGGGTGCACACATGGGATCTTTCTTTAGGTCCATTAGGTGCTGAGTATCTAAGCCACAGCCTCACACAGGGCCAATTGGCCAATTCAGACACATCCCTTTACAAACAATTAAGCAAAGAGCCCCAGGTGATGCCCATTCATTTCCATTTGAAAACTGTTTTCTTCAGGCTTCACAAAGGCGTGGCCTAATCAAAGACCTTCCTGTTATTCAGTGCAACAGAAGAATAGGTATGCAAAAGGCCCAAAGCAGGGTTTCTCCACAGAGACTTTACTGGTCACATTGATATCTGAGTTTTCTGAGATGCTCCAATTCCCTTCAGCTATCCTGTACATGGCCATGTCCCAGAGCTTGGAGGTGGTACATATCTTGGACACATAACCATGAGCCTATTATGGTTAGTGGCCAGAATTCAGGCAGAAAACAGGAACTTAGGAAGACAGTAGGTGTTGCCCATCCAGAAGGCAAGCCAAGTCCATCTATAAATTGGGAAGGATGAATGCTGGGAAGATTTCTACTAGACAGAACACATCCATTGATGCATGCTCTTTCTAATGTCTTCATCCACGAACACATTGGGATACCCAGACATAGAAACACACTCCTTGTCAAACGACTTTCTAGAAACCATCCACTCCAAAATGAACATACTGCCTTTCCTACCTATTCTCAGAAAATGAGACAAGACCACAAACTCACACCCAACCCACAAAGGCACCTCCTTCCCCCAAGTAGGTCTGTGACTATCCGGAGTGTCCTCTTACTGGTGGGCCATACTATGTTCCCAGAAATGGCCTGTCCTGTCTCAGATCTGGTCTCCTTGGCCAACTCTGTGAGATTATTAGGAGCCAGCGGTGAGCCATTACATGGAGATGACTTTTTCTCTCTCAGGTCCTTCATAGCTGCATACATCTTCTCCAGGGATCATTTCTGTATGGACCTTTGAGGATCTTAGCATGTGGAAGATCTGCTACATTCCTATATTGAAAGACCAACTCTGTCTCTAATCTTCTGTAAAGTTAGATTGAGGGAACAGTGTATGGTTAGGATTAATAACATGTTCGATATGAGTTAGGAATCATTCTGCAGGAATGATTGGGAAGCTGCAATATTTACAAGAAAATATAGGTGAAATATTAGTATGAAAACAGAAATGTAGGTAAGATTTGAAGCCCAGAAGGGCATTGGGCCCTTGATTGTGATACTTAGATTTGAATTATTTTCTGCAGAGATGTCTCAGATAAATTCAGTATAATGGCATAGGACCTTGTACGTTGGATGATGGAATGTTGAAGAGAACTTCTAGTCAAAAAGGGATAGTTGAAATTATTAGAAAGATATTCAGTTTCAGAAAGAAGAGTGAGTATAGGTTTTGGACAAAAGTTCTCCAGCAATAGGGTTTCGGATAGAGAGTGAATTTAAATGTGAGCACATGTGAAGAGTCAGTCACAATGATGAACTGGGGAAAATATGTCGGTAAGCAGATATCAATAGAGACATTAAGAAATCAGGAAAAGTATAAAGTGAGTGATAGGATTAGATATTTTCAACAGGGTTGAGTTTGAATATATAATCTAAGGAAGAAAAAAATATGTTGTCACAAATAGGA
Organism: Callospermophilus lateralis; assembly: GCF_048772815.1. NCBI lineage: Eukaryota > Metazoa > Chordata > Mammalia > Rodentia > Sciuridae > Callospermophilus > Callospermophilus lateralis. The sequence continues at coordinate 1,119,850 of NW_027514186.1, forward strand.
TTGACATTTGAGAACATTAGGCAACATGGACATGGAGGTTTTTAGTAATCCATGCTCACTTTCAATTTAGGCTTTGGTACAATCATATGTTTGACCTTTGCATTTTGGGTCCCGAATATTACTGTGATAAAATGTATATGTAGATTGGGTGACATAAGTATTTCTTATACCATTTCTCAGAGCAATATTTTGAAGATGTAAAAATTATTATTGGCGGTACAAAGATTTGTACTCTGTGTCTATGAATACAGAATTAATGCATGAATTGACAATTCTGTGAATAAATAATATAACTGTTTCCACTTTAAATAATGGATTGAATTGATATGTGAAAATATACACAAAAACTTATATTGATATACAATCATTCATTCCAACCAGTTACACATCTAATTGTATAATTGCGTTATGTTTTATTATAAAGGTTGTGTGAGATTTGCTTCAAAAGTGATTATGGAAATCGAAAATAATGTGTTTGGAAAGAAGTCTCATTAAAAGACCAGTCAAGAAACCTGGAGGAATACATGTGTTCTGAAGCAGTAAGTGATTGAAAGAGAAACAAATGCCTATAAATTTGTGAATTTGTGGATGAAATATATATCCTATGATGTGCATGAACTGAAGAAATATTAACGAACCAATGTTGAATAAAAATGAACATCAAAATACACACCATGTCCCATAGGAATCTAATTGCATTGATGTTAAACTGGGTCAATTACTGTAGAAATATTAGTGTTTGTATGCACATTCACTGAAGTTAGTTTTAAGTACTAGAAAACAAATATGTAGTTCAGGTAAATGAATACTTCTGAGAATAATCTTGTGAAATTTTTATTATAAATCCACATACATGAACATGAATGAATTTCGGTAGTGTATATAAGACGCATATATTTCATATTTTGAAAAATCTTGAGAGTATATATATATATATATATATATATATATATATATGTAAACACACACCCAAAACACACACAGAGATATTAAAAAGTACCAATATATAAGCCAATCAATATTCATCATGAAATATATAACATCCACAGATGCAAAATAATTTATTTTACTGAGCATGGACTTATGTACAATGTTGTTCTCCTAGGAAGCTCACACATAGGTTGAATTTTCAGTTCCAACTGCTTTTAGGAGGAGTGATCTTTTCTCACAATTTGTATCTCCAAGTCAGCCAAGTCACAAAAATGTACGTGTGATACCAGGTAGGATTCTATATGTGCATATAAAAATACATGTGCTCAATAGGCTACAGAGAAAGGGCATATAAAAATACATGTGCTGAATAGGCTACAGAGAAAGGGAGACAGGAATTCACGTATTTGTTAACTACAAAAACCCATGGTGAACTATTTTAATTAAAAATTGACTAGATTTATAACACCTACAATTTATCATGCAAAAGGCAAATCCAACTATACACCATGCCTCTTCTGAACTGTTTGTATTTCACTTCTGTTTGCATTATTTCTCTCCACCATATTAGGGATAGTAGTCAGAGTCTAGTAGGGTATGGGTTAGTGTCAGGGATTCAGTATTTTGAATGTAAAATAGGAAAATGAATCAAATGTGTATGCAAATATGTGCTACACAAAATCTTCCTACTCTCATTCACAACAATACCTTGACACTATCTTTGCCCCAAGTAAGAAAAAATAAAAGAAGATGATTTAGAAAATCTGTGAATACATATCAGGAATGGAACATGGTTACGAGTTCACAATATTGGAGGTGGTAGAGGAGTTTCCAAAAGTAAGGGACAGGGTAAATACTGCACAAATATGGAGATCTGGCAGCCTAAAGACTTCTGGAGAACCTGCCTCTGAGGTTGGCCACTTGAAGTATATGTTGTAGTCAGGACCTATGGCTTCCTTTCTAGTGAGACCACCAAAGCTGGGTCTCCATCTATGTGACCTGCAGAACATGGTTTCTTATTTTCCAAAGAACGTGAGGCAGCAAGGCTAAATTCTCTCTTTGTAATTAAACTCTTGCCACTGAAGGCTAAGTGTGGCCCCGTGTGGACTGTGAAGCCATTTGGTCATCCTCCACTTTTCATGGTGTCCTTGCTACTGCACTGGGAGTTTGGTATTGGCTTCAGGAAATACAAGGAATTCAACTGGGTCACAGTGCTGGAGGGAGATCTGTCACGTGTTGTGCGTCAGGGTCTGCAGGAAAATGATCCAACCAGGCTTCTATCCCACATAGCTTGCCCCCTTGACCATAGCAACCTGATTCTGAACATTGCCCTGAAACCTCTCCATTCAACAAGATGCCTTTACATACAAGGGTCTGCTGGCTGCACCATGTCAGTTACAAGCCTTTTGGCAGATCCACATGACCCCACCACAGAAGTTTTATCACAGACCTGCAAAACACTGCTCTAGGCCCACTACTCAGCAGACTTTAACTTATTTGCATCATTGTTCTACACCATTTTCATGAAACCCAGTCAATCAAGGCACTGTCTGGTACACTCATGATGAGCAACAGGAAATCCAAAGTGTATCCAGTGTCACCTGGTGATGGGAATTTCAAATTTTTATGATGTTTATCTAGCCATTTTTCAAGGATGAGGTTGGAGGCACTGTGGGATTTAATTCATTCTGGAAACATTAAAAGGTGAGAAAGCCCATTTCAATGAAAGATCTGGAGAACTCTCACAGGCAAGACTTCCCAAAGAGTGGCCAAAAGATCAAATGAAGCCAGGCCCATTGAGGTCTACAATGTGAGGTCCATGTGTGTTTTTACTCTCAACTATGGCTGTCAAGTCTTTCAGAATAAAATCATGTGATATTCTGGCTCAGATTCCCAGTGCTCTGTGGGAAGCCCCCCGGGCCTAGATCTCAGTTTCCTAAGGCCACTACCATGTGTGGCCTCCAAAAATCCCAACACAATTCATGGCAATACATCTCTGCAGTCATTTCCAGAACTCAGTCTCTAAGAAGACTCACACCAGAGTTCAAGCCAAGGTGGACCCAGTCATCTCTTCCATCAGCCAAACAAATGACCACAATTAAAACCAAAACACTCCCACATGGCTCTCAACTACTTCCACATAGACACTCATCATAACCTCTGGCTGGAAGTTTCCATGAGGGGTGCAGCTGAAGACAGTATCCAAAATATGCTCCCTACCCTCATTTGTCTAATGTCAGGGTGGCTTGACAACCTATCTGTGAACAAGGAGTGATCAATTAGGCCTGCCATTAATACTGCTCTGCTTCTCCAATTTGAGCCTTATGTCTGTGGGGTTTAGATTCTTTATGTGAATTGGAGTTATGAGAAAATCCAAGCACCTATGGGCTTGCCTCTGCAGGGCTTTGAAAAACTTTTTGAACCAAAGATACCTATTCTCACTTGATGGAAGTCAGGAACCTTACAGAGGAAGGCGAGAGACTTCATCCACAAGACTGCTCTTTTTCCATTTTGGTTTGGGATGCACACATGAGATCTTTCCTTAGATTCATCAGGTGGTGAGAATCTAAGTCACAGCCTCACACAGGGCCAAGAGGCTGATTCAGACACATCCCTTTCCACGGCAATTAAGCAAAGAGCCACAGGTGATGCTCATTATTTTCCATTAGAAAACTGTTTTCTTCAGGTTTCACAAAGGGGTGGACTGAGGCAAAGACCTTCCAGACATTCAGGGCAACGGAACAATAGGTAAACAAAAGGCCCAAATCAGTGTTTCTCCACTGACACTTTACTGGTCACACTGATATCTGAGTTTCTGAGTTCCTCTCCATTCCCTTCAGCTATCCAGTACAAGGCCATGTTATAGAGTTTGGAGGTGGTACATATCTTTTACACAAAACCATGAGCCTATTCTTGAGAGTGGCCAGAATTCAGGAAGAAAACAGGAACTTAGGAAGATAGCAGGTGTTGCCCATTCATAAGGAAAGCCGTAGTCCATTCATAAATTTGGCAGGATGAATGCTGAGAAGCTTTCTACTAGACAGAACAATTCCATTGATGCATTCTCTTTTCTAATGTCTATAACCACAGACACAGTGGAATACACAAACCCACAACCACACCCACAAAGGCAACTCTTTCCTCCAATTTGGTCTGTGACTATCCAGAGTGTCCTCTGACTGGTGGGCCATACTATGTTCCCCAAAATTGCTTGTCCTGTCTCAAATCTGCTTTCCTTTGCTAACTCTGTGAAGTAGTCAGGAGTCAGCGGTGAGCCAATACCTGCTTTATCAGGAAAGAATTATCTTCAGAGCTTCCCTGGCATTTGGCCATCCTCACATCAGTAGGTAAGTGCCGCAGCCCGGCTGGCTGGGCAAAATAACCGGGGGGGTGACGAACAACTTGGGTAGACTGATGCAGCAGGAGTGGAAGCCAATTATTGTTGAATAAGAGCGGTATTTATACATTTTACACAACCTATCTAATTAGCATGAAATAGATACAGCAGTCAAACAATAAGGAATCTCCACACTTAATGGCTCGCTTTTGTTACTTCACAAACCACTCCCTCTGGCATTTTGCCAGGCGCCATCCAGACTTTTTTACAGACTCTAACATTTCTCTGGCAAAATAACAGGTACCAATCTGACTTGTTTACAGACCTTAACAGGTAAGAAGAAAGACTGACTCTGTCTTTGGTAAATTCAAACAAGTGAGACCACTGGGACTGGGATTGGTAATGGCTCTGGGTGCCTGGCTTCCTGGATCCCAAGTTCAGAGACTTTCATCATCAAGGAAGTGAGGTGTGGTCACTTCTTTCAGGAACTGAATGAGGTAACTGCCTTGGCAACCACTTTGTCCTAACAGTTGCTTCCAAGGGTCCCATGAGATGGAGGCTGCCCCTACTTCCTGTGACACTTTCATATGTTAGAATGGTATATCAACCATACGCACCTGGGAAGAGCTTTCCACACAGGCCTGGTTTGGTCTACTCTACATTAAGAAGAGTCAGGCTGATTCAGACACATTCCTTCATCCTACCAGGTTCTTTGCCATGGAGATGTCTTTTGCTCTCTCAGGTCCTTCATAGCTGCCTACATCTTCTCCAGAGATCATTTCTGCATGTACCTTTGATGTTCTCAGCAGGTGGAAGATCCCATACATTTCTGTATTGTAAGACCAACACTGTCGCTGCTCCTCAGTAAAGTTAGATTGAGGGAACAGTGTATGATTAGTGTTATTAACATGTTCGATATGGGTTAGGAACCATTCTGCTGGATGAATAATGGTATTGGGAACCTGTGATATTTATAAGAATATAGAGGTGAAATATATGTACGAAAACAGAAATCTAAGTAAGATTTGAAGCCCAGAACTTCATTTGTCCCTTGATTGGGATACTTAGCGTTGAATTACATTCTGCACAGATGTTTCAGATAATTCGATATACAATGGCATAGGACCTTTCACCTTGGATGATTGAATGTAGAAGAGAACATCCAGTCAAAAAGTGATAGTCGGTAGGATTAGGAAGATAGTCGGTAGGTTTAGGAAGAAGAATGAGTGTAGGATTTGGAACAAAAGTTCTTTAGAACTAGGGTATCGCTAAGAGAGTGAATGTAAATATCAGCACATGTGATGAGGAAGTCACAATGATTAACTGGGGAAAATATGTAGGAAAGCAGATATCAATAGAGACATTACAAAATCAGGCAAAGAATAAAGTGAGTGACAGGATTAGACATTTTCAACATGTTTGAGTTTGAATATATAATCTTTGGAAGAAACAAATATGTAGTCACCAATAGGATTTTCATTTGAGAGCATTAGGCAACCTGGACATGGATGTTTTTAGTAATCCATGTTCACTTTCCATTTAGGTTTTGTACAATCATAAGTGTGACCTTTGCTTTTTATGTCCAGAATATTACTGTGATAAAATGTATATGGAGATCAGTTGACATGGGTATTTCTTCCACCATTTCTGGGAGCTATATTTTGAGGACGTATAAATTAGTATTGGGGGTACAAAGAGGTGTACCTGTGTCTATGAATATAGAGATAATTCGTGAATAGACTGTACTGTGAATAAATAATATAACTGGTTCCACTTTAAATAATGGATTGAATTGATATCTGAAACTAAATAAGAAATCTTATATCGATATACAACCATTCATTCCAACCAGTTATTCATCTAATGGTAATATTAGTGTTATGGTTTATTGTGACGGGTTTGTGCGTTTTGCTTCAAATGTGATAATGGAAATCGAAAATAATGTTTTTGGGAAGAAGTCTCATGAAAAGAGCAGTTATGAAACATGGAGGAATACATGTGTTCTCAAGCAGGAAGTGATTGAAAGTGAAACAAATGCCTATAAATTTGAGAAATTTTGATGAAACATATATGCTATGATGTCCTTAAACTGAAGATAGTAATGTACCAGTGTTGAATAAAAATGAACGTCAAAATACACATCATGTCTCATAGAGTCTACTTGCATTGATGTTCAACTGGGTCAGTTACTGTAGAAATATTAGGATTTGGCGGGGAATTAATAATACAATTTATTTTAGCACTAGCATGCCACAGAATGTAGAGGAAAGATCAATGGATTTTTAGTTATAGCACTAATAATCTAACATTTAGTGACTATTTTGGATAGTCTAGAAATTACATAAGGCTATGTAACATATTTTTTTTAATTTAACATTCATCAAAGCTTGGAATTTTTGTAATATTTCTTCTTTTTCCTTTTTTTATTTTTTCAGTTGTTGATTGACCTTCATTTTGTTTATTTGTATGTGGTGCTGAGAATAGAACCATGTGCCTCACACATGCTAGAAAAGCATGTTACCTCTGAGCCACAAACCCAGCCCCTCCACTTCTATCTTAACATCATACACTCATGTCCCTCTTCTTTACTCACTTTCTTCCTCATTTTCCCCCTTCTCTCCCTTCCTTTTTGGTTTCCCCTCCATATCTATTTTTCTCTCATGTCATTACAAACAGTAGTATGCTATGAAATTTAAATTTAAGACTGTTTTTAATAGTCATTCTTTTTCTTGAGAAAAATTAAAAATTATAATCACCTGATAGATATATTACAATACATTTATTATACATATGTATCTATATTCATGCATATGCATTACATATATTATATATATATATATATATATATATATATATATATATATATATATATATATATATATATTTAAAATACTTTGATTTTCCTGTTAGAAATAATGTAGACCAAGTCTTTCTTAATTCTCAATTCTTCCATAATTAACATCTTACAGTGAAAATCAAATAAACATATTTAAGTAAACAGGTATCATTCTTATTTATCAATACTGATAATTTAAAGTTTTATATCACATTAAGCTGTAATGTGGCATATTAACTCTTATGAATTAGAGAAATTTTATTTGAACAACCTATTATTTAAGGACCATATGCACTGACATTTTAAATGGCTTTCTTGTGATTTCAATTTCTATCAATTGTGTATTAATTGCCAAATACTTATTTTAGTACTTTTCATGTTCATAATTGATATAAAGTCAATTGTTTAATTCTTCTTGTAAGTAGTTACTTATTACAGTAGGGACATTTTTAATAATACTACATCTTTATAAGAAAAATGGTACAAATTTATTTTTATGCAAAATTAAGAATAATTGTATGCTCTAGATGTTTGATTGTTGATACATATAACAAATAGCTTTTGATGAGTCTCTTCCCCAGTAAAACATAAAATGCAAAGATATAGTTAGGTTTGTATGTCCAAATAAAGATAAGAAAAAATACACATTATCAGCTAGAAACTATTAAATAAAAGATGAAAAGAACAATCCAAAACATTGTACGAACTTGTCAGATTAGGTAGTATTCTGGAAGAATAGCCTAAGACTAGACCTTGTCCATGACAAAATATTCACGAAAAAAATGAAATATGAAAAGTGTAGAAAATGCTATGAATTTTTCATGAAGTTAGGTGAATTATCCTTTAATCTCAATTTATGTGCATTTTCTGGTAAAATAAATTTGTGATATTCACACAACAAAGTTTCTGTATAGCAAAATGAATACATCTGAACCCATTTTTAGCTGATTTCTTCCCACTAAATTTTAAATCTTTATTTATTTATTTATTTTTACTGGTTGTTCAAAACATTACAAAGCTCAAGATATATCATCTTTCATACATTTGACTCAATTGGGTTATGAACTCCCATTTTTTCCCCAAATACGAATTGTAGAATCACATAGGTTACACATTCACATTTTTACATAATGGCATATTAGTGACTGTTGTATTCTGCTACCTTTCCTATCCCCTACTATCCACCCTCTCCTCCCCTCCCATCTTCCCTCTCTACCTCATCTGCTATTGTTCAATTCTCTCCATTGTTTCCCCCTCACTTCCCCTCACAACATCTTATATGCAATTTTGTGTAACATTGAGAGTTTCCTACAATTTTCATAAGCTTTCCCTTCTCTCTCCCTTTCTCTCCCCCCATTCGTCTTTGTTTAATGTTAATCTTTTCCTCATGCTCTTCCTCCCTGTTCTGTTCTTATTTGCTCTCTTTATAACAGAGAAGACATTTGGCATTTGTTTTTTAAGGATTGGTTAGCTTCGCTTAGCATAATATCCTCTAATGCCATCCATTTCCCTGCAAATTCTATGATTTTGTCATTTTTTGTGCTGTGTAATACTCCATTGTGTATAGATGCAACATTTTTTTTATCTATTAATCTATTGAAGGGCATCTAAGTTGGTTCCACAGTCTAGCTATTGTGAATTGTGCTGCTATGATCATTGATGTGGCAGTATCCCTATAGTACGCTCTTTTAAGATCCTCAGAGAACATTCCAAGAAGGGTGATAGCTGGGTCAAATGGTGGATCCATTTCCAGCTTTTCCAGGAATATCCATACTTCTTTCAAAATTGGCCTCACCAATTTGCAGTCCCACCAGCAGTGTACAAGTGTATCTTTTCCCCAAATCCTCGCCAACACTTATTGTTGTTTAACTTCATAAAGGCTGCTGATCTTACTGGAGTCAGATGGTATCTTAGGGTGGTTTTGATTTGCATTTCTCAGACTGCTAGAGATGGTGAGCATTTTTTCATGTACTTGTTGATTGATTGTATGTCCTCCTCTGTGAAGTGTCTGTTTAGGTCCTTGGCCCATTTGTTGATTGGGTTATTTGTTATCTTATTGTTTAATATTTTGAGTTCTTTGTATATTTTGGATATTAGGGCTCTATCTGAAGTGTGAGGGGTAAAAATTTGTTCCCAGGATGTAGGCTCTCTATTTACCTCTCTTATTGTTTCTCTTCTTGAGAAAAAACTTTTTAGTTTAAGTAAATCCCATTTGTTTATTCTTGTTATTAACTCTTGGGCTATTGATGTCTTATTAAAGAATTTGGAGCCCGACCCCACAGTATATAGATCATAGCCAACTTTTTCTTCTATGAGACGCAGTGTCTCTGATTTGATATCTAGCTCCTTGATCTATTTTGAGTTAACTTTTGTGCATGGTGAGAGAACGGGATTCAGTTTCATTTTGTTGCATATGGATTTCTAATTTTCCCTGCACCATTTGTTGAAGATGCTATCCTTCATCCATTGCATGTTTATAGCCACTTTATCAAATATAAGAAAGTTGTAATTTTGTGGATTGGTTTCTCTGTCCTCTATTCTATACCATTGGTCCACCTGCCTGTTTTGGTACCAGTACCACACTGTTTTTGTTACTCTTGCTTTGTAGTAAAGTTTGAACTCTAGTATCGCTATACCTCCCGATTCACACTTCTTGCTTAGAATTCCTTTTGCTATTCTGTGTCTTTTATTTTTCCATATGAATTTCATGATTGCTTTATCATTTCTACAAGAAATGCCGTTGGGATTTTGATTGGCATTGCTTTAAACCTGTAGAGAACTTTGGGTAATTTTGCCATTTTGATGAATTTAGTTCTGCCTATCCATGAACAGGGTACATTTTTCCATCTTCTAAGATCTTTTTCTATCTCTCTCTTTAGGGTTCTGTGGTTTTCACCTCTTTTGTTAGGTTGATTTCCAAGTATCTTATTTTCTTTGAGGATATTTTGAATGGAGTGGTTTTCCTCATTTCCATTTCAGAAGTTTTGTTGCTGATATACAGGAATGCCTTTGATTTATGCGTGTTGGTTTTATATCCTTCATTTATTAACTCTAGCAGTTTCTTTGTAGACCCTTTTGGGTCTGTTAAATATATTACCATGTCATCCACAAATAGCGATAATTCAAGTTCTTCTTTTCCTATTTTTATGCCTTTAATTTCTTTTGTCTGTCTAATTGCTCTGGCTAGTATTTCAAGAACTAAATTGAATAGAAGTGGTGATAGAGGGCATCCCTGTCTTGTTCCAGATTTCAGAGGGAATGCCTTCAGTTTTCTCCATTTAGGATGATCCTAGCCTGAGGTTTAGCATATATAGCTTTTACAATGTTGAGGTAAGTTCCTGTTATCCCTAGTTTTTCTAGTGTTTCGAACATAAAGGGATGCTGAACTTTGTTGAATGTTTTAATACATCTATCGAGATGATCATATCGTTCTTGTCCTTAAGTCTATTGATGTGGTGAATAGCATTTATTGATTTCTGTATATTGAACCAGCCTTGCATTCCAGGGATGAATCCTACTTGATCATGGTGCACAACTATTTTGATATGTTTTTGTATTCAATTCACACGGATTTTATTGAGAATTTTTGCATCCAACTTCATTAGAGATATTGGTCTGTAGTTTTCTTTTTTGAAGTGTCTTTGTCTGGTTTTGGGATCAGGGTGATTTTGGACTCCGAGAATGAATTTGGAAGAGCTCCTTATTATTCCATTTCTTTATATAGCTTGAATAGTATTGGTATTAATTCTTCTTCGAAGGTTTTGTTGAACTCCGCTGTATACCCATCAGGTACAGGGCTTTTTTTGATTGGTAATCTTTTGATGGCTTCTTCCATTTCTTTCTTTGTTTTTGGTCTGTTAAAATTGTGTGTGTCTTCTTGACTGAATATGGGCAGATCGTATGACTTAAGAAATTTATCGATATTATAACTATCTTCTATTTTATTGGAATATAGGATTTCAAAATACTTTCTAATTATCTTCTGTATTTGTGTACTGTCTGTTGTGATATTGCCTTTTTCATTCCGTATGTTAGTAATTTGAGTTCCCTCTCTTCTTCTCATCCTTAGCATGGCTAAGGGCCTGTAAATCTTATTTATTTTTTCAAAGAATCAACTTTTAGTTTTATCAATTTTTTCAATGTTTTTTTTTTGTTGTTTCAGTTTCGTTGATTTCTGCTCTAATTTTAATTATTTCTTGTCTTCTACTACATTTGCTGTTGTTTTGCTCTTCCTTTTCTAGGTTTTTGATGTGTACTGTGAGTTTATTTATTTGTTGTTTTATTCTTTTTTTGAGGAAAGAACTCCAAGAAATGAATTTCCCTCTTAAAACTGCCTTCTTTGTGTACCATAGATTCCAGTATGTTGTGTCTGTATTGTCATTTGATTCTAAGAATTTTTTATCTCCTCCTTTATGTCTTCTGTAACCCATTGATCATTCAGTAGAATATTGTTCATTTTACATGTGATGTAGGATTTTTCCTTCCTTATATTCTCATTGATTTCCAGTTTCATTCCATTATGATCAGATATGGTGCATGGTATTATCTCCATGCCTTTATATTTACTAAGAGTTGCCCAATGGCATAATATATGGTCTAACTTGGAGTAGGATCCATGTGCTGCTGAGAATAAAGTGTATCCACTTGATGATGGTTGATATATTCTATATATGTCGGTTAAGTCAAGGTTATTGATTGTGCTGTTGAATTCTATAGTTTCTTTATTCAGTTTTTTATAGAGGATCTGTCTAATGGCGAGAGCGGTGTGTTGAAGTCACCCATAATTATTGTGTTGTAGTCTATTTGACTCTTGAACTTGAGGCGAGTTTGTTTTATGAGTGTTGCAGCTCAATTGTTTGGTGCATACCAATTGATAATTGTTATGTCTTGTTGGTGGATGGTTCCTTTTAACAATATATAGTGTCCTACTTTATCCCTTTTGATTAACGTAGGTTTGAAGTTGATTTTATATGATATGAGTAGGGCCACTCCTGCTTGCTTCCGAGGGCCATGTGAGTGGTATGATTTTTCCCAATCTTTCACTTTCAGCCTGTGTATGTCTTTACCTATCAAAAGAGTCTCCTGAAGGCAGCATATTGTTGGATTTATTTTTTTGATCCAGGTTACTAGCCTATGTCTCTTGATTGGTGAGTTTAGATTTTTAACATTTAAGGTTACAATTGAAATATGATTTATACTTCCAGTCATGTTTATTTATTTATTTATTTTAATTTGGGTAGTTTTTACTTTTTGGTTATTTTCTTACCCCTTTACTGAGATACCTCCCGCTGTTAGTTTTGGGCACTATTTTTCAATTCCTCTTCTTGTAGTATTTTGCTCAAAATGCTTTGCAGTGCTGGTGTTCTGTCTGCGAATTCTTTTAGCTTTTGTTTATCAAGAAAGACTTAATTTCATTGTCAAATCTGAAGCTTAATTTTGTTGGATACAGTATTCTTGGTTGGAATCCATTATTTTTCAGTGTTTGAAATACATTGTTCAAAGATCTTCTCGCTTTCAAAGTCTGTGATGAAAAATCAATTGTTAACCTAATTGGTTTACCCCTGAATGTTATCTGCCTACTTTCTCTCATAGCTTTTAATATTCTCTCCTTGTTCTGTATGTTGGCTATCTTCATAATTATATGTCTTGGAGTTTGTCTATTATGGTTTTGAATGTTTGAGGTCCTGTAGGCTTCCAGGATATGGCAATCCATTCCATCTTTCATCTCTGGGATGTATTCTAGAATTATTTCATTTAATATGTTGTCCATTCATTTGGTTTGAATCTCTATGCCTTCTTCTATCCCGATGACTCCCAATTTTGTTTTTTTTATGACATCCCATATCTCTTGAATAGTTGCTCATGGGATTTAAGCATGTTTTCTGTGTTGACTATATTCTTTTCAGTTGACAAACTTTGTCTTCATTATCTGATGTTCTGACTTCTACTTGATCTAGTCTATTTGAAATATTCTTGTTTGAGTTTTTAATTTGGTTTATAGTTTCCTGCATTTCTAGAATTACTGTATGATTTTTTAAAAGATCTCTATCTCCTGGTAAACCTTGTTCTTTGCCATTTGAATTTGGTTGTTTATTTCATTTTCAAAATATACTTTTATTTCTTGGACTTGCTGCCTCATGTCTTCTCTATTATTCCTTTCCATCTGAGTTAGGTGTGACTTAAGTTTTTTCCCTATCCCTGTTTCTGATGCTTCTAGGTTCTCCTGTAGTATTAAGTTGTCCTTCATTGTTTCTACACTTTTTTTCCCCCTTTTTTTTTCATGATGTTCACGTTATTTTCTGGCTCTATTTGATTGCTGTGTTTCTGCTCTCTTCTATAGATTTGTTATGGGTTTATATATCTCTGTTTTCTCTCCTTTGTGTTGCTAGACAATGCCTGCTTAAGTGGATTTCGCTGTTAAGGAATTCTGACAGCCGAGCTCCAGTGATGTCACCTCTCTGCTGTGGTGGGCCCCAGGCTCCTTGCCGGAGTGTCCGAATTGGGGGGATGGACTGGATTGTCTCTTATTGGTTTCAGCTCCCGGTCGCTGGCATGTCGGCAGTCTCCAGCCACCCAGTAGCGCGGGCAGGGATGGGCTGTCGCCGGCGGGTGGGTGATCTCTAGCCACACAGTTGCGCGTTCGGTCGTCGGCAGGCGAGCGTTCTCCAGCCGTCAAGACATGCCGTCAGCAGGTGGGCTGGCGCCGGCAGGAAGGTGGTCTCCAGTTGCCCAGTCACACTGGCATCGGTCTGGCGTTCTCCAGCCACCCAGTCAGGAGGGTCTGGCCTCTGGTCCCCTGGTTTATCCTGCTAGTCCTGATTTCTCCTGCTAGACCAGATTTCTCCTGAGTGATGCTTCTCGGCAGCTCAAACTGTTCTCCGGGTCTGCCGTTTGTTGGGTGGGGAGGGTGTCTATTGTGAACCCTGGAACTCTATTGTTTTAATATTTTCCGCTTGCCCCTCACCCCACACTGGCTAGACAAGTTTCATTTTTGCCGCTGATGGGAAAGGGAGATGAAGGTCAGGTGCCTCTAGTTTTCCCCCAGTCTTTATGCAGACTTGCTCTGATTATCCCTCCCCCAAAAGCCTAGGAGAGATTTTATGCGAATTATCCTCTGTATGTGAGATGAGCTGAGAAACACACACCTGTTTTATTGTTGCAATCTGTCTGGGAGTGGTGGTGGTTACTTCAGCTCTCCAAGATGGTGGCTGCTGGTTTCCTTTGTGGAGTTTCCACTTTGGGGGATAGAAATGTACTGCTAACTTTCCCGTCTGAAATCCCAAATTCAGCTGGGGGCTCAGTGGATGCTCAGCCAGCAGGATTCCACAGAATCTGCAGCAACGTTTCTCCCTGCTTGCTGGTCGCTTCTCGGTGGTGCCTCACCATTTGTAGACACTGGGCAGGTCACGCGGATCAATCAGAATGGATCTCCGGTTGCACAAGTGGCTTGTGTTTGAGACTCAATTACCGGACCTCAGTGGTGGAAATCATTCTTCTAGATTTCGGTAAACACCCATTTTCCTGTAAGATCCTAACAAGATAGTTTTTCATCGTTCTAACTCGTTATTCACGTGCGCAGTGGCAGGGTACACTGGGTGTGATACACTGTCTTCACAGTCATCTTGCAATGCCGAAATATTAGGATATGGATGCACCATTTACTGAAAACTGTTTCAGTACTAGGAAAAAATATGTATTTCAGGTGGATGAATATTTCTGAGAATAATTTTTTAAAAAGTGGATTATAAATCCACATACATGAATATGAATGAATTTAGGGAGTGCATAATAAGACACAAATATTTCATATTTTGAAAAATCCGGAGAGTATATATATATATATATATATATATATATATATATATATATATATTATATATATATACATATACACACACACACACAGACATTAAAAACTAGCAATATATATGTCAATTGAATTTCATCATGAAATACATATCATCCACAGACCCAAAAATATTCATATACTTAACATGGATTTATGTATAATGTTGTTCAACTAGGAGGCTTACCCATAGGTTGAATTTTCAGTTCCAACAGCATTTAGGAGGAGTGATCTCTTCTCAAAATTTGTTTTTGCCAAGTCAGTCACCTCACAAAAATGTACGTGTGATACCAGGTACGATTCTATATGTGCATATAAAATTACATGTGCTGAATAGCCTACAGAGAAAGGGAGACAGGAATTTACATATTTGTTAACTTTCAAAACACACAGAGAACTATTTCAACAAAAAATTGACTAAATTTATAACTTCTAACCTATATAATGCAAAAGGCAATTCCAACTATACACCATGCCTCCTATGAACTGCTTGTATTTCTATTCTGTTTGAGTTTTTATTCTCTATCATATTACGATTAGTAGTCAGAGTCTAGTAGGGTAGGGGTTAGAGTCAGGGATTCAGTATTTCGAATGGAAAATCGGAAAATGAATCCAATGTGTATGCAAATATGTGCTACACAAAATCTTCCCACTCCTCCAGAACAATGGCTTGACATTATCTTCGCCCCAAGTAAGACATAATTAGAGGAGAAGAGTTAGAAAATCAGTGAATACTTATCTGGAATGGAATATGCTAAGGAGTTCACTACTTTGGAGGTGGTAGAGGAGTTTCCAAAAGTAAGGGACAGGGTGAACACTCCACAAACATGGAGCTCTGCTGGCCTAAAGACTTCTTGAGAAATTGCCTCTGAGTTTGGGCACTTGAAACATATGTTGTTATCAGGAGCTTTAGCTTCCTTTATAGTGAGATCATCAAAGCTGGATCTGCACCTATGTGACCTGTAAAACATAGTTTCTTATTTTCCAATGAACATGAGGCAGCAGTCCTGAATTTGATCTTTGTAGGTAAATTGTGGCCACTGGGTTCTAAGTGTCTCCCTGTGTGGACTGTGAATCCTCCAATTTTCATGGTGTTTCTTGCTGCTACAATGGGAGTTTGGTATTTGCTTCATGAAATACACGGAGTTCAACTGGGACACAGTGCAGGAGGGAGTTCTGTCACGTGTGGTATTTCAATTTCTGCAGGAGAATGCACCAACCATGCTTCTATATCACATAGCTTTCCCCATTGACCATAGCAAATCGATTCTGAACATTGCCCTGAAACCTCTCCAAATAACAAGATGCCTTTACTTAGAAGGGACTGCTGGCTGCATCATGTCAGTCACAAGCCATTTGGAAGCCAATGGCAGATCCACATGGCCCCACCACAGATGTTTCATCACACACCTGCCTACCACTGCTCTAGGCCCACTAATCATCAGGCTCCAACTTATTGGCATCTCTGTTTAACACAATTTTCATTAAAACCAGTCAATCAAGGCAGTGTCTGTTATACTCATGATCAGCAACAGGAAATCCAAAGGTTCTCCTGTGCCAGCTGGTCATGGAAATTTCAAAAATTTCATGGTATTTTTCTAGCCATATTTCAACAATGAAGGTGGAGGCACTGTGAGTTTCAGTTCATTCCAGAACCATTAATGTTGACGAAGCTCACTTCAATGAAAGCTCTGGAGAAATCTCACAGGCAATGCTTCCCAAAGAATGGCCAAAAGGTCAAATGAAGCCAGGCCCATTGAGTTCTACAATGTGAGGTCCATGTGACTTTTGACTCTCAACTACGGCTGCCAAGTCTTTCAGAAGAAAATTATGTGATATCTTGGCTGTGATTCCCAGTGCTCTGTTGAAAGCCACCCTGGGCCTTGATCTCAGTTTCCAAGGGCGACTCTCATGCATGGCCTCCTAAAATCCCAACACAATTAATGGCAATACTTTTCTGAGGTCAGTTCCAGAACTCAGTCTCTAAGAGGAAAAACACCAGAGTTCATGTCAAGGTGGACCCAGTCATCTCTTCCAATCACCACACTAACAACCACAATTAAAACCAAAACAATCCCACATGGCCCTCATGTTCTTTTATATAGACACTCATCATAACCTATCGCTGGAAGTTTCCACGAGGGGCGAAGCCCAAGACAGTCTCCTAAATAATCTCTCTTGCCCCTAATTTGCCTAAATTCAGGGTGGCCTGGACACCATTCCTGTGAACCAGGAGTGTTCAAATAGGCCTGCTGTTAATACTTCTCTGCTTCTCCAATTTGAGGCGTATTGACTGTGCAGTTTGGATTCTTTATGTGAATTGTAGTCACGGGAAAACTCAAGCAATTTAGGGCTTTGAAGAAATGATTTGGCCCAAAGGATCCCTATTCTAACTTGATGGAGGTCAGGAACCTCACAGAGAATGGGGAGAGACTTCATCCACAATAACTGCACTTTTGGCCATTTTTGTTTTGGATGCACACATGTGATGTTTCTTTAGATTCTTCAGGGGTTGAGAATCTAAGCCACGGCCTCACACAGGGCCAAGAGGCTGATTCAGACACTTCCATTTTCAAAGGAATTAAGCAAAGATCCACA
Source organism: Callospermophilus lateralis (assembly GCF_048772815.1). Lineage (NCBI taxonomy): Eukaryota > Metazoa > Chordata > Mammalia > Rodentia > Sciuridae > Callospermophilus > Callospermophilus lateralis. Next base: position 1,137,397 of record NW_027514186.1, read on the forward strand.
GGTGATGTCCATTCATTTCCATTTGAACCTGTTTTCTTCAGGCTTCACAAACGGATGTCTTGAGGCAAAGACCTTCCTGACATTCAGGGCAACAGAACAATAGGTAAGCAAAAGGCCCAAAGCAGGGTTTCTCCACTGAGACTATCATGGTCACACTTATATCTGAGTTTTCTGAGATGCTCGACATTCCCTTTAGCTATCCAGTACATGGCCATGTCACAGGGCTTGGAACTGCTACATATCTTGGACACAAAACCATGAGCCGATTCTGGAGAGTAGCCAGAATACATGAAGAATGCAGGAATTTTGGAAGATACCACATGTTGCCCATCGATCAGGCAAGCTGAAATCCATTCATAAATTCGGCAGGATGAATGCTGGGAAGCTTTCTGCTAGACAGGAGACAACAATTGATGCATTCAGTTTTCTAATATCTAAAACCATGCACATAGTGGGATACACAGACATAGAAACACTTGCTTGCCAAACGACTTACTATAAACAGTTCACTCCAAACCAAACAAACCGCCTTTCCTACCTATTCTCAGAACATGAGACAAAACCACAAACCCACACCGACAACCACAGAGGCACCACCTTCTACAAAGTATGTCTGTGACTATCCAGAGTGTCTTCTGACTGGTGGGCCAACTTATGTTCCCCGGAAAACACCAACTCTGTGAACTTGTCAGGAGCCAGTGGTGAGCCACTATCTGCTTTCTCAGGAAAGGCCCCTCTTCTGAGTTTTCCTGGCAGTTGGCCATCCTCATATCTGTAGGTACCATGAAAGACTGACTCTGTCCTTGGTAAATCCAAACAAGTGAGCCCACTGGGACTAGGACTGGGACAGGCTCTTGGTACCTTGCTTCCTGGATCCCAAGTACCGAGAGTTCCATGACCAAGGAAGTGAGGTGAGGTCACTTCCTTCAGGAACTGAATGAGGTCACTGCTTTGGCAACCACTTTGTCCTAACAGTTGCTTCCAAGGGTCCCATGAGATCGAGGCTTCTCCTACTTCCTGTGACACTTTCAAAAGTTAGAATGGTATATGAACCATAGGCACCCAGGAACAGGTCTCCAAACAGGACTGTTTGTGTCCATCTTCTCTACATTATGAACAGAGAGGCTGATTCAGACACAACCCTTCATCCTGACCAGGTTGTTTGCAATGGAAGATGACGTTTGCTCTCTCAGGTCCTTCATGGCTGCCTACATCTTCTCCAGGGATCACTTCTTCATGGAACTTTGAGTTTTACAACAGGTGGAAGATTCTCTACATTCCTGTATTGTAAGACCAACTTGGTCCCTGCTCTTCTGTAAAGTTAGATTGAGGGAACAGTGTATGGTTAGGGTTAATAACAGGTTTGATTTGGGTTAGGAATTATTCTAATTGATGAATAATGGTATTGGGAACCTGTGATATTTATAAGAATATATAGGTGAAATATAAGTATGAAAACAAAAATCTACGTAAGATTTGAAGCCCAGAAGGGCATTGCGCTATTGATTGGGATACTTAGCTTTGATATACGTTCTGCACAGGTGTTTCAGATAAATCGATAATCAATGGCATAGGACCTTGTACCTTGGATGATTGAATGTAGAAGTGAACATCCACTAGAACAGGGATAGTCGGTAGGATTAGGAAGATATTTGATAAGTTTCAGAAGAAGACTGAGAACAGAATTTGGACCAAAAGTTCTTTAGCAATAGTGTATCGGGTAGAAAGTGAATGTAAATGTCAGCACACGTGAAGGGTCAGTCACAATGGTGAACTGGGGAAAATATTTAGGTAAGCAGACATCAATAGAGACATTAGGAAATCAGGCAAAGTATAAATTGAGTGATAGGATTAGACATTTGCAGCAGGGTTGAGGTTCAAAATATAGTCTTAAGAAGAAACAAATATGTAGTCACCAATAGGATTGACATTTGAGAGCATTAGGCACACTGGACATGAATGTTTTCAGTAATCTATGCTCACTTTTCATTTAGGCTTTGATACAATCATAAGTGTGACCTCTTCTTTTTGTGTCCAGAATATTACTGTGATAAAATGTATATGTAGATTAGGTGACATGAGTATTTCTTCCACCATTTCTGGGAGCAACATTTTGAAGATGAAAAAATTAGTATTGGGGTTACAAATAGATTTACTCTGTGTCTATGAACATAGAGATAATTTATGAATAGACGATACTGTGATTAAATATTATAACTTGTTCCAACTTTAAATATTCGATTGAATTGATATCTGAAAATAAACAGAAAATCGTATATTTATATGCAATCATTCATTCCAACCAGAAATACATCTAATGGTAATATTAGGGTTATGGTTTATCATGAAGAGTGTGTCAGTTTTTCTTCAAAATGATTATGGAAATCGAAAAAAAAAAAGCGTTTGGAAAGAAGTCTCATGAAAAAACAATCAAGTAACCTGGAGGAATACATGTGTTCTGAATCAGGAAATGATTGAAAGTGAATCAAAATCCTATAAATTATTGAAGTTGTTGATGAAATATATATCCTATGATGTGTATAAACTGAACAAATAGTAATGTACCAGTGTTGAATAAAATGAACTTCAACATAGACATCATATCCAAGAGGAATCTAGTTGCATTGATGTTAAACTGGGTCAGTTACTGTAGAAATATTAGGATTGTATGCACCACTCACTGAAGTTAGTTTTCAGTACTAGAAAACAAATATGTAATTCAGGTGGATGAATATTTCTGAGAATAATATTGTGAAAAGTTGATTATAAATCCACATACATGAACATGAATGAATTTAGGTAGTATATGTAAGACACATATATTTCATATTTTGAAATATTTGGAGAGTGTATATATATATATATATATATATATATATATATATATATACACCCCACACACACACACACAACACACACACCCAGACAATAAAATGTAGCAATATATATGCCAATCGAAATTCATCATGAAGTATATATCATCCACAGATGCAAAAATATTTAATTTACTGAACATGGATTTATGTATAATGTTGTTCTACTAGGAGGCTCACCCATAGGTTGAATTTTCTGTTCCAACAGCGTTTTGGAGGAGTGATCTCTTCTCACAATTTGTATCTTCCAAGTCAGCCACGTCACAAGAATGTACATCTGATACCAGGTAGGATTCTATATGTGCATATAAAAATGCATGTGCTGAATCGGCTACAGAGAAAGGGAGACAGGAATTCACATATTTGTTAACTTTAAAAACACATGGAGAACTATTTCAATTAAAAATTAACTAAATTTATAACACCTACCCTATATCATGCAAAAGGCAAGTGCAACTATACACCATGCCTCCTCTGAACTGCTTGTATTTCTATTCTGTTTGGGTTATTTTTCTCCATCATATTAGGATTTGTCATCAGAGTCTAGGAGGGTATGGGTTAGTGTCAGATGGCCCGGCTGGCAGGACACATCAACTTGGGTGTCGATCCTAGTTGGGGAGGAATGAAGGGACAAGAGACACGAGAGATGACAGCAAGACAGGAGTTCTGATCATGCTGCAAACTTTTATTATTCTCAGAGGGTATTTATATGCTGCGGATGGGAAAGCTCTCTTATCGGCAGTTGCTGGATGTCTTCACAGGGTGAGATAACGTCAGGATGTTTCAGGTAGACAGATGGTAGCCGGATGTCAAAAGGAGATAGATGGCTGTGGGATGTCTCCCAGGCAGGTTGTGTCCCAGGGGGCTGCTTCTTGTGTCAGTCTATTTTTTGAAGGAGAACTTCCTTCTAGCCCCTGACATCTCCCCTTTTGTTATATAAAATATTCGACCATACCTTACAGGCCATGGATTTAGGGGGTGATAGTGGCTCTGTTTCTCTAGGATGCCTTAGAATATCTCCTGATTTGAGCGAGCATCTTTCCTAGGAGATTTCGTGTTGGCTTTGGCATGTTTTTGGAGGAGACGTCTTTGAGGGGATAGCATGCCAACCGCCATGCACCAGAGCGTGTCATTCAGATGTCTTGTGTTTGGGGATCCGTGGATCCATCCTCCTGCAGTCCTTCCTGGACCCTCCGTTATTATGGCCTAACGTGCTCATTCCAAGGGTGTGTCCTCCCCCAAGCGGAGGGGCCCATGGAGAACAAACCCTTATTGCAAGGGTAGAAGATGGTTGCTCAGAGCTGTTACTTATAGTTTTCTGTAAGAAAGAGAGATCTGTGGGGATGTAAACTTAATAAGCCTGTGAGAAGTGTTGAACATTCTTTTAAATGTTGGCAGTGCTGTCTTCCATCTCCAGACCATGATAGTGGACCTGTATGGGCTTAGAAACCAAAATATTAATCTGTTCTTTAATAAATTGTACCAGCCTCTTTATAATGCAGGGGCCTATGGACACCATTAAAAGTAAACCCAACAAAGGGACTAATAGGGGAAGAAGGTAGGGTAGAAATCCATTATGCCCAATCCAGAGGGGATTTTCAAATAGTTCCCTTTGTCTCTTTTCTGGATCTTCTTGAAGCTGCTTAATTTCAATGCATACTATGCCTGATTTATTGGCATAAAAGCAGCATCGTTCCCCTAAGGCTAAGCAAATACCTCCCTGGTTAGCTGTCAGCAAATCTAAGCCTCGTCTGTTTTGAAGGAACACTTCTGCCAGGGAATTTATTTGGTCCTCCAAATCTTTAAAGGTTCCTGATAAAGTTTGTACATAATTTATAAGTTGTTGAGACAGGCGATGGTAAGAGTGAATAGCCGTGCCTAAGCCACTGTACCTGTGCCCACAGCAGCTGTAATTCCAAGGCTGGCAATGAGTGGTAAAGCCTGTATTGCCCACCTATGTCTTTTGACTAAAGTGTCTAGGCTAGAAATTGGTAGAAGTTCATCTCCTGTGACAATAGTTATATCAGGGAGTAATAAAGCAAGAACACAACCAATGGTCCAATTCGCTGGAAGCGTGGGAAGGCCGAGTTTCCTCCACACATAAAAACTGTGCCATTGGAGGGACAAAGAGATGGGGTGGGTGAGGAATAATTTTATACTGTTGAGCAATTTCCAAAGGAAGTAAGTCGAACATCAATATCATAGGTATTATTCTGCATCGCGCCTAAAAGAAATAATGTAAAAGTGCCTATAGGCTGTACTTTAAAGGGAAATCCGGGTTGGCATGTATTATCATTGTCCATGATAGAATTAATAGGAACTGCCATAGGCATGATTGCCCCTGCTGTCATGCAGAGCCAGCAATCACCAGCAAGGGTGGGGTTCGAATTATTAAGCTAGGAGAATGTAGTTTGCAAAATATCTAATGTATTGGTATCTAAACCTGGGAACTGGGATTTAGGCTACATTAAGGGATGATATGTGAGCTCAGGGATTTGGGGTTTCAAAAGTTTGATTATCTGAGGATGCTTGACAGAATAAGTGGGTCCTCCACCATCAGAGACCCCTGTAGGGGCCTTAATGGGCCAGTAGGAAGGTTTTCCGACAGTGCCTTGGCACCCAGCTGACTGTAGCTTGGTGTATTTGCCATCTCCTCCATGGTCAAAGAGAATGGGGGTATAATGAAGAGTGGTCCCCCTGCTGCATGAGTTTTAGTTAGGGAGGCTTCAAAAAATTGTTCTCCCTGTTTATTAACACAAAGTGAAGCCGACGCATTACAAGAGACATGCATCGCCTGGGTATGCGTACAAGTTGCAGAACAATTTTGGAGAGCTTTACTTGTACTAGGGGGAATAATCTTTGGCTTGTTAACACATACCCATTTAGACTGATGAACTCCTCCGAGATTATGGTCAACCTTGGCACGGAGGTAAGTCACCTTAGTCATGCAGTCAGCAGTCTGGGTCCAACTAGTGGGAGCCTCAGTCCAAAATCCTCCTTTGCATTCACGGGGGGGGGGGAAAGGTACTCCATGATGTTGGAAATTGGAGGTCCAAGGCCTCCGTGTTCAAACCTGTTCAGCAGAAGTGCCTTAAGCAGGATCCTCGCACAGATTGTTGGCTGTATCTGAAATGGAGGAAAATTTGTCCTCAGGGGGAGGGCCTCCGTCCCTGGCTTGAGGTAAGTAATTTACCTGTTTAACCAGGCATTCTGGAAACCATCTTGGGGATGCTTGCTCTTGGTCCAAAACACAAGCTGAGCCTCATCCCCTGATGAGGATAGGATCTGGGCGTTTTCATTTATTTGTAATGGGATTGCACCACATAACAGGCGAGCGAACAGAATTGGACGAAGGATGCCAGTGTCTGTCTGTGGCCAAATGGCCTTCACTGTCTAAGGTAAGAAAAATAAGGGCAAATAATGCATGGTTAAGGCGATCCCTGGGAGTGATAAATACAAGGGCGGAAGCCTTAAGACGGGATAGCCAAGTCTTTAAGCTAAGCTGGGCAAGTTCCACATGCCTTGGCCCTGAGAGTTGTATGGAATTTCAGTAGTATGACAAAATTGCAAGGTAGCACAAAACTGTTTAAACTTGGCACTGGTATATGCAGGACATTTATCTGTTTTAATATGTATTGGTTTACCCATTACGAAAAAGGCTGAAACAAGATGAGAAAGGACATCTTTGGTAGCCTCTCCAGAATGTGGTGATGCAAAACTAAAGCCGCTGAAGGTATCTATAGAAACGTATATATATTTGGTTTTTCAAAATTCAGGAAAATGAATAACATCCATTTGCTAAACCTGATTGGGCTGTAATCCTCGGGGGTTAACTCCCAAGTGTTGAATGGGGAGGGAGACAGTGCAACCAGGGCATGCTTTTACTATTTCTCATGCATGTTGCCTGGTAATTTTCCAAAGTAATCGATGGCTCTGGGAATTTAGATGGTGAAGATTTTGTAACTCCATGGCCTTTTGAGTGGAGCCAACAAAAATTGGAAAGATGGAACGTGTTGCTGCATCAGCTTGGGCATTACCTTGTGTTAGAGGGCTCAGAAGGTCAGAGTGTGTCATGATGTGTCCTAAGGAAAATGCATGTTTTCTGGCCTGAATTAGCTGCTGAAGCTGGTGAAACAGAAAGGGGGAATTGGAAGAAGCCATAATGGTGGGTGAAATCTCCAGCAGGGGCACAGAAAGAGCAATGTAGGCACTGTCTGTATAAATATTAACAAGATTATCAAAAAAACTTTATGAAAACTTGTGTTATGGTGAACAATTCCACAAACTGAGCTGACTGATAGACAGTATCAAAGGTGGTAGGCTTGTTATTGACAACAAAGACTGCACGGCCATTACTGGAACCATCTGTAAAGACAGTAAGTTCTTGAGGAATGGGAGCCTTTTGAGTAATTTTGGGAAAAATAAATGAATGTAACTGGACAAAATTTAAAACGGGGTCATTGGGGATGTGGTTATGAATTGTTCCCAAAAAGCCTGATAGGGCAATACCCCATTGATCCATGTCTCTAGTAAAAATTGTAGTAAGGGTTTGGTCCTTAGTAAATGGAATTAAAATATTATCAGGGTCTTTGCCAAAATGTTGTCGAGAAAGCAAACAACCTTTAAAAATAAGAGAAGCTACCTGAGCAAGATAAACAGTAATAACCTTGGAGGATGTGGTGGATACAAGGACCAAAAGCAAGGGGCAGCCTTCATTTTTAAAATGTGGATCTCGCTGCCAAAATATTCCTGTGGGTGTATGAGGAGTGTGGAAAATAACCAGAACCAGAGGAAGGTTATAAGAAATTTGTGTAACAAACTTTTGGGCAATGGCTTCTGTGGCTTGGTTTAATGCATGTCATGCCTCGGGAGTAAGCTTTTGAGGGGAGGAGGGGTGGGAATCACCTATCAAAATATCATTAAGGGGCAAAAGTACACAAGTGGGTAATTTTAAATATGTTCCTAGCAATTGAATATCCCCCAGTAATATTTGAAAATCATTAAGTGTGTGAAGATGGTCCACACATAGTTGTATTTTAGGAATTTGGATCTGATTATCTTGAAGTTTAAGGCCCAAATAGGTATAAGGGTCCTGTGTTTGAAACTTATCTGGAGCTATCTGTAGTCCCAAGGTAGTGAGGTTTTGTAAAAGTCCAAGTAACAATTATTAAGGTCATGGGTATTAGGTGCAGCAATTAACAAATCATCCATATAATGTAAAATATAATTTTGTGCTCATCGCTCTCTCACAGGGTCTACTGCTTGAGCAACGTGTTTTTGGCAAAGACTAGAGCTGTTGGCCATACCTTGGGGAAGAACCTTCCATTGAAATCTCTTCATAGGGCCCTGAAAATTAATGTGAGGGAGACTAAAGGCAAAATAGGGTCTATCCTCAGGATGTAAAGGAATGGTAAAAAAGCAATCTTTTAAGTCAATAACCATTTTACAATAGTTTTTTGGAATCGCCACTGGTGTGGGAATGCCTGGCTGTAGTGCTCCCATCGGGCACATAACTTTATTAATGGCACACAAATATTGTAAAAGGCACCACTTGCCTGATTTTTTCTTGATAATAAAAATAGGAGTAATCCATGATGAGGTTGAGGGCTTTACATGGCCGGCTGCAAGCTGTTCCTGCACTAACGTGGAGGCAGCCTCCAATTTTTCTTGGGTAAGGGGCCACTGATCCACCAACACAGGAGTCTGAGTCTCCCAAATAATTTTATCTGCATGGGGTACAGGAGGGTCAGGGACTGACACTAAAAATCTGAATACACAAGTCCACATGTATTTGTTTTTGTATGGGTTGTATAGGCTCCACCAGTCCTTGTTTCAGTATCCCCAGGCCTGTACCAGGAACAAAATTCATAGGAAGCATTTGATGAGTCACCATGGAATTGGGACTGGCGAGAATAACTTCCAATAACTCAAAATATCTCCTCCCTATACGTTAACAGGGAGGTCAGAATAAACGAAAGGAGTGACAGTTGACTTATTACCATCTTTATCAGTGCAGCTAATAGACCTAGAGCTGACCAGAGGATTTTTTTATTTTCCTATCCCTTTAAGGTCAGTCAAGGATGGAGTGAGGGGCTAACCTGATGGCTTGTATTTTTGAGAAATAATTGTGGCATCAGCTCCAATATCTAGAACTCCTTGGAATTCCTTTCCTTCAGTAAGTAAGGTAAGGGTGGGTCTATTGTGAGAAATGGGCTGAACCCAATACACATCAGAGAAGCCCAAGAAGGCAGTCCCCCGAGGTAGGTTTGGGTTTTGGAAATGCCTCCTGAATCCAAGGGAAGGAGAATTAATTGTGCAAGTCTTGTTACTGCTGGCATGGCGGCAACTCCATTAATAGCAGTGGCCAGTATTTTTATTTCTCCAGTGAAATCATTATCATTAATGCCAACGAAGACCTGAACACCTTGTATGGTAGTGGAGGCTCTTCCAAGATTAAGGGCACATGTATGAGAAGGAGGGGGACCCATAATTTCATTGGGTATTATCTGGGGCCCTTGCATTGGGTCTAATATTGTATTTGTGGCAGCACAGAGGTCCAATTTTGTGCTGCCTGGGGTGGCTAGTTGGAGGGAGGCAATTGTGGAGAAGGATTTTGTGGTAGGTTGCGAGTTTAGGAGGGAACAAACTTTATTGCTCCTGTGTTTGTCGTGGGGGATGTTGTGGCCGGGGGCTGGCCCCGCAGGGAGTTTCCCGAGAAGTAGGAAGAAATAGGCTGTCTGAGGGCATTTGTCTTAGATCTACACTCACTGGCCCAGTGATGACCTTTACCACTTCTATGGAAAAGGATAGCTGGGGGCGGTTAAGCCCCAGTTTGAGGAGACGCTATTCCTAGGCTTTGTTTGCCTGTGGGACACTCACATGCAAAATGGCCAGGTTGTTTACAAGTAAAGCAAGTACGTGAGCCAGGATTGTGAAAGGCCTTGGTAAAGGCGGTCCCTAAAGCCAGACCCATGGCATGGGCTGCACCCACGTCTGCACAGAGTCTAATAACTTCAGAAAGTTTCCCTTTATCCTTATGTGGTTGAAGAACATTCTGACATGCTGGGTTGGCATTTTCAAAGGCAAGATGTTTTACATAGGTGCTTTCACCTTCGCTTGGTAAATCCTATAGGCTGTGGCAGCTTCCTGAGAGGTCGCGGGTGTTCTGAATGGTAGAGAGCTGCTTCCTTCTCCAAGATAGCGTCCTCCCCAGGGGTCAATGTGTCTCTGGGATTTAAAACTGGATAAAGGTGATTTTTAATCATTGGAGCCTTATTAATTAGGGTCGTATTTTGAGGGGGACCAGGAAGGTTCTCAGGGTCCTGGGAAGACTGAGAAGGTTCTATTTCTATACTAATGATGGGCATGCAGAGGGGGGACGAGAGGTCTTTTGCATAATCTCTTCCCCAATCCTGACAAGTTGTAAGGTACCATTGTCAAAGCGAAAACTTTTAAGAATTTCATTAATTAAGTTCCAGTAAGAAAAGGTGGGAACTGGCATTTTTTCTGGGCCAAATGATTCATAATAATCTTTTAAACAGTCTCCTACTCTAAGCCATTTTTGCCATCAATGGTCCCTTCAAGAGGAAACCATGGACACAATTCTCCTATGTATGAAAAGAAAAATTTTAAGTCCTTTTTCTTAACAAGTGCCCCTCATGTCTTGAAGGACTCCTTGAGGCCTGAAATAAACAAATCATGTGACGATACTGCTTGTCACATGGTGCGTCACTCACCGTGCATCATCCCCACCTTCCTCCTGGATATGTCTACGGGTGGTGTCTGCTGAGGCGATCGTGAGCTCCTCTTGACCAAGTCTTCCAGGAGGAAGGGGTTCCCCCTCAGTCAAAGGCTTGAGCCCCAGTCGGTGGGCGCCAGATGTCCCGGCCGGCAGGACACATCAACGTGGTCAGCGAACCTAGATGGGGAGGAATGAAGGGACAAGAGGCATGAGAGATGAGAGCAACACAGGAGTTCTGATCAAGCTGCAAAATTTTATTGTTCACACACGGGTATTAATATGCTGGATATGGGAAAGCTCTCTTATCAGCAGTTCCTGGATGTCTTCACAAGGTGAGATAACTTCAGGATGTTTCTAGAAGAAAGATGGCCACAGGATGTCTCAGGGACATATATGGCTACAGGATGTCTTCCAGACAGGATGTCTCCTGGGGGCTGTTTCTTGTAAGTGTCAGGCTGTTCTTTGAAGAAGAATTCCTTCTACCCCTGACAGTCATGGATTCAGTATTTCGAATGGAAAATTGGAAAATGAATCCAATGTGTAGGCAAATATGTGCTACCCAAAAATCTTCCCACTCTCATTCAGAACAATGCCTTGACATTTCCTTCACTCCAAGTAAGACATAATTAGAGGATAAGAGTTAGAAATCTGTGAATACATATCGGTAATGGAAAATGCTCAGGAGTTCACAACCTTCGAGGTTGTAGAGGAGTTTCCAAAAGTAAAGGACAGGGTAAAAACTCCAAAAACATGGAGCTCTGCTGGCCTAAAGACTTCTTGAGAAACTGCCTCTGAGATTGGGCACCTGAAATATATGTTGATGACAGGAGCTTTAGCTTCCTTTGTAGTGAGACCATCAAAGCTGGGTCTGCATCTATATGACCTGGAGGACATGGTTTCTTTTTTTCCTATGAACCTGAAGCAGTAGGGCTGAATTCTCTCTTTATAGGTAAACTGTTGCCACTGGGGGCTAAGTGTCTTGCAGTGTGGACTGTGAAGCCATTTGGTCATCCTCCACTTTTCGTGGTGTTTCTTGCAGCTGCACTGGGAGTTTGGTATTTGCTTCACAAAATACGAGAAGTTCAACTGGGACACAGTGATGGAGGGAGTTCTGTCATGTGTGGTGGGTAAGGGTCTGTAGGAGAATGCACCAACCTGGCTTATATCCCACATAGCTTGCCCCCTTGACCACAGCAATCTGATTCTAAACATTGCCCTTCAACCTGTCCATATAACAAGATGCCTTTACATACAAGGGTATGGGGGCTGCACCATATCAGTCACAAGGCATTTGAAAGCCAATGGCATATCCACATCAGCCCACCACAGATGTTTTAACACACACCTGCACACCACTGCTCTAGGCCGACTACTCATCAGGCTCCAAGTTACTGGCATCTCTGTTCTACACCATTTTCATGAAACCCAGTCAATCAAGGCACTGTCTGGTACATTCATGATCAGCAATAGGACACCTAAAGGTTCTCCAGTGCCACCAGGTGATGGGAATTTCCAAAATTTAATGATATTTATCTAGGCATTTTTCATGGATGAAGTTGAAGGCACTGTGGGTTTCAATTTATTCAGGAACCATTAAATGGAGAAGAAGCTCATTTCAATGAAAGCTCTGGAGAATTCTAACAGGCAAGGCTTCCCAAAGACAGGCTAAAAGGTCACATTAAGCCAGGCATTTGAGGTCTACAATGTGAGGTCCATGTGTGTTTTGACTTGCAACGATGGCTGCCAAGTCTTTAAGAATAAAATCATGTGATGTCCTTCCTGAGATTTCCAGTGCTCTTCGGAAAGCCTCCCTGGGCCTAGATCTCAGTTTCCAAGGGCGACTCTCATGCGTGGCCTCCTAAAATCCCAACACAATACATGGCAATACTTCTTTGAGGTCAGTTCCAGAACTCAGTCTCTAAGGGGAATCACATAAGGGTTCAATCCCAGGTGGACATAGCCATGTCTTCCAACGGCCACAAAAATGACCACAATTAAAACCAAAACACTCCCACATGACACACCTGATGCAAAAACCTTCCTGACTTTCAGGGCAACAGAAGAATCGGTAAGCAAAATGTCCAAAGCAGGGTTTTTCCAATGAGGCATTCCTGGTCTCACTGATATCTGAGCTTTCTGAGATGCTCGCCATTCCCTTCAGCTATCCAGTACATGGCCATGTCACAGAGATTTGAGGTGGTACATATATTTGACACAAAACAATGAGCCTATTCTGGAGAGTGCACACAATTCAGGAAGAAAACAGGAACTTAAGAAGTTAGCAGGTGTTCCCCATCGATAAGTCAAGCTGCAGTCCATTCATGAATTGGGCAGGATGAAAGCTGAGAAGCTTTCTACTAGACAGGACTCACCAATTGATGCATTTTCTTTTCTAATGTCTACAACCAGGGACACAGTGGTATAAACAGACATAGAAACACTCGCCTTGTCAAATGACTTACTAGAAACAGTTCCCTCCAAACCAAACAAACCGCCATTCCTACCTATTCTCAGAATATGAGACAAAACCACAAACCCACACCCACACCCACAAAGACACCTCCTTCCCCCAAGTAGGTCTGTGACTATCCGGAGTGTCCTCTGACTGGTGGGCCATACTATGTTCCAATGAAATGGCCTGTCCTGTCTCAGATCTGGTCTCCTTGGCCAACTCTGTGAAGTTGTCAGGAGCCAGCAGTGAGCCACTACCTACTTTCTCAGGAAAAGCCCCTCTTCAGAGCTTTCCTGGTTTTGGCCGTCCTCACATCAGTAGGTAGCAAGAATGACTGACTCTGTCCTTGGTAAGTCCAAACAAGTGAGACCACTGGGACTGAGACTGCCTCTTGGTGCCTGGCTTCTTGGATACCAAGTTCAGAGAGTTCCATCAACAAAGAAGTGAGGTGAGGTCACTTCCTTAAGGAACTGAATCAGATCACTGCCTTGGTAACCACTTTGTCCTAACAGTTGCTTCCAAGACTACCATGAGATGGAGGCTGCCCCTACTTTCTGTGACACTTTCACAAGGTAGAATGTTATATCAACCATAGGCACCTAGGAACAGCTCTCCACACCAACCTGGTTTGGTCCATCTTCTCTACATTAAGAAGAGAGAGGCTGATTCATAAACAACCCTTCATCCTGACCAGGTTGTTTTCCATGGAAGCTGACTTTTGCTCTCTCAGGTCCTTCATAGTTGTCTACATCTTCTCCAGGGATCATTTCTGCATGGACCTTGAGGTTCTCAGGAGGTGGAAGATCCCCTACATTCCTGTATTGTAAGACCAACTCTGTCCCTGCTCTTCTGTAAAGTTAGATTGAGGGAACAGTGTATGGTTAGGGTTAATAATATGTTCAATTTGAATTAGGAATCATTCTGCTGGATGAATAATGGTACTGGGAACCTGCGACATTTATAAGTATATATAGGTGAAATATATGTATGAAAACAGAAATCTAAGTAAGATTTGAAGCGCAGAATGGGGATGGGCCCTTGATTGTGATACTTAGCGTTGAATTATGTTCTGCACAGATGTCTGAGATAGATCGATATACAATGGCATTAGACCCTGTACCTTGGATTATTGAATGTATAAGAGAACATCTAGTCAAAAAGGGATAATGGGTAGGATTAGGAAGATAGTCAGTAGGTTTAAGAAGAAGAGTGAGTATAGGATTTGGAACAAAAGTTCCTTAGCAATAGGGTTTGGATTAGAGTGTGAATGTAAGTGTCAGCAGAATTGAAGAGTCAGTCACAATGATGAACTGTGGAAAGTATGTAGGAAAGCTGATATAAATAGAGACATTAGGAAATCAGGAAAAGTATAAAGTGAGAGATAGGATTAGATATTTTCAACAGGGTTGAGTTTGAATATATAATCTTAGCAAGAAACAAATATGTTGTCACAAATAGGATTGAATTTTGAGAGCATTAGCCAAACTTGATATGGATGGTTTTAGTAATCCATGTTCACTTAACATTTAGGCTTTGGTGCAAACATAAGTGTGACCATTTCTTTTTGTGTCCAGAATATTACTCTGTTAAAATGTATATGTAGATCAGATGACATGAGTATTTCTTACACCATTACTGGGAGCAAAATTTTGAAGACGTATAAATTAATATTGGGTTTACAAAGAGGTGTACTCTGTGTCTATGAATATAGAGACAATGCATGAATAGACAAGAGTGTGAATAAATAATATAACTGGTTCCACTTTAAATAATGGATTGATTTGATATCTGAAAATATATAAGAAATCTTATATTGATATACAATCATTCATTCCAACCAGTTATACATCTAATAGTAATATTAGGGTTATAGTTTATCATGAAGGGTGTGTGAGTTTTGCTTCAAATTTGATTATGGAAATCGAAAATAATATGTTTGGAATGAAGTCTCATGAAAAAACCAGTCAAGAAACATGGAGGATTACATGTGTTCTAAAGCAGAAAATGATTGAAAGTGAAACAAATGCCTATAATTTTGCTAACGTATGGATGAAATATATATCCTATAATGTGCATAAACTGAAGAAATTGTAACATACCAGTGGTGAATAAGAATGAACATCAAAATACACATCATGTCCCATAGAAATCTATTTGCATTGATGACAAACTGGATCAATTATTGTAGAAATATTAGGATTTGTATCCACCATTCACTGAAGTTATTTTTCATTTCTAGGAAAAATATATGTATTTCAGGTGGATGAATATTTCCGTGAATAATCTTGTGAAATGTTAACTCTAAATCCACATACATGAATATGAATGAATTTAGGGAGTGTATAATAAGACACATATATTATATATTTTAAAAAAATTTAGTGTGTGTGTGTGTGTATACACACACACACACACACACACACACACACACAGACATTAAAAATTAGCAATACATATGCCAATCGAAATTCACCATGAAATATATATCATCCACAGATCCAAAAATATTCATTTTACTGAACATGGATTTATGTATAATGTTGTTCAACTAGGAAGCTCACCCATAGTTTGAAATTTCAGTTTCAACAGCGTTTAGGCGGAGTGATCTATTCTCACAATTTCTATCTGCCAAGTCAGCCACCTCACAAGAGTGTACCTGTGGTACCAGGTAGAATTCCATATGTGCATATAAAAATACATGTGCTGAATAGGCTACAGAGAAAGGGATACAGGAATTCACATATTTGTTTACTTTAAGTACCCATGGAACTATTTCAATTAAAAATTAACTTGAATTATAACACCTACACTTTATCATGCAAAAGCCAAGTCTAACTATACACCATGCCTCCTCTGAAATGCTTGCATTTCTATTCTGTTTGGGTTATTTTACTCCATCATATTAGGATTAGTAGTAAGAGTCTATTAGGGTATGGGTTAGTGTCAGTTATTCAGTATTTCAAATGGAAAATAGGAAAATAAATCCAATGTGTATGCAAATATGTGCTACAAAAAATTCCCACTATCATCCAGAACAATGCCTTGACAATATCTTCGCCCCTAGTAAGACACAATTAGAGAAGAAGAGTTAGAAAATCTGTGAATACATACCTGGAATGGAAAATGTTCAGGAGTTCACAACCTTGGAGGTGGTAGAGGAGTTGCCAAAAGTAAGGGACAGTGTAAACACTCCACAAACATGGAGCTATGCTGGCATTAAGACTTCTTGAGAAACTGCCTCTGAGGTTGGACACTTGAAGAATATGTTGTTGTCAGGAGCTTTAGCTCCCTGTGTACGGAGACCATCAAAGCTGGGTCTGCATCTATGTGACCTGGAGGATATGGTTTCTTATTTTCTAATGAACATGAGGAAGCAGTGATGAATTCTCTCTTTGTAGATAAACTGTGGCCACTGGGGGCTAAGTGTCTCCCTGTGTGGACTTTGAAGCCATTTGGTCATTCTCCAATTTTCGTGGTGTTTCTTGCTGCTGCACTGGGTGTTTTGTATTTGCTTCACAACATACAAGGATTTCAAATGGGTCACAGTGCTGGTGGGAGTCCTGTAAGGTGTGGTGGGTCAGGGTCTTCAGGAGAATGCACCAACCAGGCTTCTATCCCACATTTCTTTCTCCCTTGACCATAGCAACCTGATTCTGAACATTGCCCTGAAACCTGTCCATATAACCAGATGCCTTTTCATATAATTTTCTGCTGGCTGCACCAAGTCAGTCACAAGCCATTTGGAAGCCAATGACACACCCACATGGCCACACCACAAATATATTATCAGACAACTGCACACCACTGCTCTAGGCCCACTACTCAGCAGGCTCCAACTTACTGGCATCTGTGTTCCACACAATTTTCAAGAACTCCAGTCAATCAAGGCACTGTCTGGTACACTCATGAGCAGCAATAGGACATCCAATGGTTCTCCAGTGCCACCTGGTCATGGGGAATTTCAAAAATTTCATGGTATTTATCTATCCATTGTTCAAGAATGAAGTTGGAGGCACTTTGGGGTTTCCATTCATCCAAGAACCATTAAATGGTGAGGAAGCTCATTTCAATGAAAGCTCTGGAGAACTCTCACAGGCAAGGCTTTCCAAAGAGTGGTCAAAATGTCATATGCAGACAGGCCCATTGAGGTCTAAAATGTGAGGTCCATGTGTGTTTTGACTCTTAACTATGGCTGCCAAGTCTTTCAGAATAAAATCATGTGATATCCTGGTTGAGATTCTCAGTGCTCTGTGGAAAGCCACCCAGGGCCCAATCTCAGGTTTCAAGGGTGACTCTCATGCGTGGCCTCCTACAATCCCAACACAATTAATAGCAATACTTCTCTGAGGTCAGTTCCAGAACTCAGTCTCGAAGGAGAATCACACCCGAGTTCAAGCCCATGTGGACCCAGTCATATCTTCCAACCGCCACACAAATGACCACAATTGAAACCAAAACATTCCCACATGACCCTCATCTTCTTCCATGTAGACACTCATCATTAACTCTTGCTGGAGGTTTCCATGAGGAGCGCAGCCCAAGGCAATGTCCAAAATATGCACCCTTGCCCGTCATTTGCCTAAAATGAGGGTGGCCTTGACACCCTTCCTGTGAACCAGGAGTGATCAAATAGGCCTGCCTTTAATACTGCTCTGCTTCTCCAATTTGAGGCCAACTGACTGTCAGGTATAGATTCTTTATGTGATTTGGCATCATGGGAGAACCCAAGCACTTCTGCAGGAGTTCAAAGAACTCATTTGACCCAGAGGATACTATTCTCACTGGATGGAGGTTAGGAACCTAACAGAGGAAGGCAAAAAACTTCATCCACAATGACTGATATTTTTACCATTTTCGTTTTCAATACACACATGGGAACTTTCTTTATATCCATCAGGTGCTGAGAATCTAATCCATAGCCTGACCCAGAGGCAAGCAGCTGATTCAGACACATCCCTTTCGAAAGCAATTAAGCAAAGCACCACAGGTGATGCCCATTCATTTGCATTTAAAAACTGTTTACTTCAGGCTTCAAAAAGGAGTGGCCTGAGGTAAGGACCTTCCTGACATTCAGGGCCTCAGAAAAATAGGTAAGCAGAAGGCCCAAAACAGTGTTTCTCCACTGAGACTTTCCTGGTCACACTGATATCTGAGTTTCCTGAGATGCTCGCTATTCCATTCAGCTATCCAGTACATGGCCATGTCACAGAGCTTGGAGGTGTTACATATCTTGGACACAAAACCATGAGCCTATTCTGGGTAGTGGCCAAAATTTAGGAAGAAAACAGGAACTTAGGAAGATAGTAGGGGTTGCCAATCCATAAAGCAACCTGCAGTCCAGTCATAAATTGGGTAGGATGAATGATGGAAAACTTTCTTCTAGACAGGACATATCCATTGATGCATTCTCTTTTCTTATGTCTACAACCACGGACACAGTGAGATACACAGATATAGAAACACTCACCTTGTCAAACGACTTTTTAGAAGCAGTCCACTCCAAACCAAACAAATCGCCTTTCCTGCCTATTCTCAGAACATGAGACAAAACCACAAACTCACACCCACACCCACAAAGGCACTTCCTTCCCCCAATATGTCTGTGACAATCCGGAGTGTCCTCTGACTGTGGACCATATTGTTACCCTGAACTGGCCTGCCCTGTCTCAGATCTGGTCTTCGTGGCCAAATCTGTGAAGTTGTCAGGAGCCAGCGATGACCAACTACCTGTTTTCTTAGGAAAGGACACTCTTCAGAGCTGTCCTGGCATTTGGCCATTCTCACATCAGTAGGCACCAAAAAAGACTCTCTCTGCCCTTGGTAAAACCAAACATGTGATCCCACTAGGACTGTTACTGGGACTGGCTCTGGATGCCTGGCTTCCTGAATCCCAAGTTCAGAGAGTTCCATCACCAAGTAAGTTAGGTGAAGTCACTTTCTTCATGAAATGAATGAGGTCACTGCCTTGGCAACCACTTTGTCCTAACAGTTGCTGCCAAGGGTCTCATGAGATGGAGGCTGTTCCTACTTTCTGTGACACTGTCACAAGTTAGAATGGTATATCAACCATATGCACGGGGAACTTCTCTCCACACAGGCCTACTTTGGTCCATCTTCTCTACATTAAGAAGAGAGAGGCTGATTCAGACACATCCTTTCATCCTGTCCAGGTTCTTTACCATGTCAGAAGACTTTTGCTCTCTTTGGTACTACATAGCTGCCTACAACTTCTCCAAGGATCATTTCTGCATTGACCTTTGAGGTTCTCAGCAGGTGGAAGATTCCCTACATTCCTGTATTGTAAGACCAACTCTATCCCTGCTCCTCTGTAAAGGTAGATTGAGGGAACAGCGTATGGTTAGGGTTAATAACAGGTTCGAATTCGGTTGGGAATCATTCTGCGGGATGAATAATATTATTGGGAACCTGCGAAATTTAAAAGATTATATAGGTGAAATATAAGTTTGAAAACCCAAATCTATGTAAGTTTTGAAGCCCAGAAGTGTATTGGGCCCTTGGGTAGGATACTTAGCTTTGAATTATGTTCTGCACAGATGTCTCTGATTAATCGCTATACAATGGCATAGGACCTTTACCTTGGATGATTGAATGTCGAACAGAACATGCAGTCAAAAAGGGATAGTCGATAGGATTAGGAAGATAGTCAGTAGGTTTAGAAAGAAGAGTGAGTATAGGATTTGGACAAAAACTTTTTTAGCAATAGGGTTTCGGGTAGAGAGTGAATGTAAATGTCAGCACATGTGAAGAGTCATTCACAATGATGAACTGGGGAAAATATGTAGGAAAGTAAATATCAATTGAGACAAAAGGAAATCAGGCAAAGTATAATGTGAGTTATAGGATTAGACATTTTCAACAGGGTTGAGGTTGAATATATAATCTTAGCAAGAAACAAATATGTAGTCACCAATTGGATTGACATTTGAGAGCATTAGGCAACCTGGAAATGGATGTTATTACTAATCCATGCTCACTTTCCATTTAGGCTTTGGTACAATCATAAGTGTGACCTTTGCATTTTGTGTCCATAATATTACTGTAATAAAATATATATGTAGATCAGGTGACATGAGTATATCTTCCACCATTTCTGGGAGCAATATTTTGAAGACGTATAAATTAGTATTGGGGGTACAAACAGGTGTACCCTGTTTCTATGAATATACAGATAATGCATGAATGGAACATACTCTGAATAAAACCTATACTCATTCCACTATAAATAATGGATTGAATTGATATCTGAAAAAATACAGGAAATCAAATATTGATATACAGACATTCATTACAACCAGTTATACATCAATGATAATATTAGTATTAGGATTTTCATGAAGAGTGTGTGAGTTTTGCTTCAAAATTGATTATGGAAATCGAAAATAATGTGTTTAGAAAGAAGTCTCATGAAAAGAGCAGTAAAGAAACATGGAGGAATACATGTTTTCAGAAGCAGGAAGTGATTGAAAGTGAAACAAATTCCTATATATTTTTGAACTTTTGGATGAAATATATATATTATGATGTGCATAAACTGAAGAAATAATAATGTCCCACTGTTGAATAAATATGAACGTCAAAATACATATCATGTCCCATAGGAATCTACTTGCATTGATGGTAAACTGGGTCAGTTACTGTAGAAATATTAGGATTTGTATACACCATTCACTGAAGTTAGTTGTCAGTACTAGGAAACAAATATGAATTTCAGGTGGATGAATAGTTTGGAAAATAATCTTGTGAAAAGTTGATTATAAATCCACATAAATGAATATGAATGAATTTAGGGCGTGTATAATAAGTCACATATATTACATATTTTGAAATATCTGGAGAGTATATATATATATATATATATATATATATATATATATATATATATAGAGAGAGAGAGAGAGAGAGAGAGAGAGAGACAGAGAGAGAGACATTAAAAACTAACAATATATATGCCAATCAAAATCCATCATGAAATATATATCATCCACAGATCCAATAATATTCATTATACTGAACATGGATTTATGTATAATGTTGTTCAACTAGAAAGTTCACCCATAGTTTGAAATTTCAGTTCCAATAGCATTTACGAGGAGTGATCTCTTCTCACAATTTGTATCTGCCAAGTCAACCACCTCACAAGAATGTACGTGTGGTACCAGGTAGAATTCTATATGTGCATATAAAAATACATGTGCTTAATAGGCTACAGAGAAAGGGAGAAAGGAATTCACATATTTGTTAACTTTAAAAGCACATGGAGAACTATTTCAAAAAAAATTTGCAAGATTTATAACTCCTACCCTATATTATGCAAAAGGCAAGTCCAAGTATACACCTTGCCTCCTCTGAACTGCTTGTACTTCTTTTCTGTTTTTTGTTATTTTTCTCCATCATATTAGGATTAGTAGTCAGAGTCTAGTTTGGAATTGGTTATGGTTAGAGTTTCAGTGTTTTAAAGGGAAATTGAAAAATGAATCCAATGTCTATGCAAATATGTGCTACCCCAAAATCTTCCCAGTCTCATCCAGAACAATGCCTTGACATTATCTTTTACCAAAGTAAGATACTGTTAGAGGAGAAGAGTTAGAAAATCTGTGAATACATATCTGGAATGGAATTTGCTCAGGAGTTTACAACCTTGGAGGTGGTAGCAGAGTTCAAAATAGTAAGGCAAAAGGTAAACACTCCTCAAACATGGAGCTCTGCTGGCATAAAAAATTCTTGAGAAACTGCCTCTGAGGTTGGGCACTTGAAATACATGTTGTTTTCAGGAGATTTAGTTCTTTTATAGAGAGACCATCAAAGCTGGTTCTGCATATATGTGTCCTGTAAGACATGGTTTCTTATTTTTCATTGAACATGTGGCAGCAGTGCTGAATTCTTTTTTTGTAGCTAAACTGTGGACACTGGGGCTAAGTTTCTCCCTGTGCTAACTGGGATGACATTTGTTCATCCTCCACTTTTAGTGGTGTTTCTTGCTGCTGCACTGGGAGTTTGGTATTTGCTTCACGAAATAAAGGAGGTCAATTGGGACACATTGTTGGAGGGAGTTCTGTCACGTGTGGTGGGTGAGGGTTTGCAGGAGAATGCAATAACCAGGCTTCTATCCCACATACCTTTCCCCCTTGACCATAGCAACCTGATTCTGAACATTTCCCTGAAACCTCTCCATATAACAAGATGCCTTTACCTATTGGGTCTGTTGGCTGAAACCATATCAGTCACAAGCCATTTGGACGCCAATGGCAGTTCCACGTGGCCTCACCACAGATGTTTTGTCACACATCTGCTCACCACTGCTCTAGGCCCATTAATCAGCAGGCACCAACTAACTGGCATCTCTGTTCTACACCATTTTTATGAAACCCTGTCAATCAAGGCACTGTCTGGTATACTCATGATCAGCATCAGGACATCCAAAGGTTTTCCAGTGCCAACTGGTCATTGAAATTTCAAAAATTTCATGGTATTTATCTAGCCATTATTCAAGGAAGAAGTTGTAGTCACTGTGGGTTTCAATTCATTCAGGAACCATTAAATGTTAAGGAAGCTCATTTCAATGAAAGCTC
This sequence comes from Callospermophilus lateralis, assembly GCF_048772815.1. Classification (NCBI taxonomy): domain Eukaryota; kingdom Metazoa; phylum Chordata; class Mammalia; order Rodentia; family Sciuridae; genus Callospermophilus; species Callospermophilus lateralis. The sequence goes on from NW_027514186.1 coordinate 1,160,053, forward strand.
TGGAGAACAATCACAGGCAAGGCATCCCAAATAGTGGCCAAAAGGTCACATGAAGCCAGGCCCATTGAGGTCTACAATGTGAAGTCCATGTGTGTTTTGACTCTCAACTATGGCTGCCAAGTTTTTCAGACTAAAATCATGTGATATCCTGGCTGAGATTCTCAGTGTTCTGTGGAAAGCCACCCTTGGCCTAGATCTCAGTTTCCAAGGGCGACTCTCATGCGTGGCCTCCTAACATCCCCACACAATTCATGGCAATACTTCTCTGAGGTCAGTTCTACAACTCAGTCTCTAAGGAGTATTACACCAGAGTACAAGCCGAGGGGGACCCAGTCATCCCTTCCAACTGCCACACAAATTATCAAAATTAAAACCAAAACATTCCCACATGGCCCTCATCTTCTTCCACATAGACCCTCATTATAACCTCTGGCTGGAGATTTCCATGAGGGGTGCAGTGCAAGAGAGTGTCCAAAATAAGCTCCCTTGGCCCTCATTTGCCTAAAGTCATGGTGGCCTGGACACCATTCCTGTGAACCAGGAGTGATCAAATAGGCCTACCATTACAACTACTCTGCTTCTCCAATTTGAGGCCTACTGACTGTGGGGTTTAGATTCTTTATGTGAAGTGGAATCAGGAGAAAACCCAAACACCTCTGCATGGCTTTGAAAAACTCATTTGACCCAAAGGATCCCTATACTCACTTGATGATTGTCTGCAACCTAATAGAGGAAGGAGAGAGACATCATCCACAATGACTGAATTTTGCCATTTTAGTTTTGGATGCACACATGGGATCTTTCTTTATATCCATCAGGTGCTGAGAATATAAGCCACAGCCTCACACAGGGCCAAGAGGCTGATTCAGACACATCCCATTCAAAGCAATTAAGCAAAGAGCCATGGGTGATGCCCAATCATTTCCATATGAAAACTGTTTTTTTCATGCTTATCAAAGGGGTGGCCTGAGGCAAAGACCTTCCTGTCATTCAGTGAAACAGAAAAATAGGTAAGCAAAAGGCACAAAGCATGGTTTCTCCACTGAGACTTACCTGGTCACACTGATATCTGAGTTTTCTAAGAAGCTCGCCATTACCTTCAGCTATTCAGTACATGGCCATGTGACAGAGCTTGGGGTGGTACCTATCTTGGACACAAAACCATGAGACTATTCTGCAGATTGGTCAGAATTCAGGAAGAAATCTGAAACTTAGGAAGATAGTAGGTGTTGCCCATCGATAAGGCAACCTGCAGTGCAGTCATAAATTGGGCAGGATGAATGCTGGGAAGCTTTCTACTAGACAGGACACATTCATTGATGCATTCTCTTTTCTAATGTCTACAACCACGGACACAGTGTTATACACAGACATAGAAACACTTGCCTTGTCAAAAGACTATCTAGAAACAGTCCACTGCAAACCAGACATACCAGCTTTCCTACCTATTCTAAGAAAATGAGACAAAACCACAAGCTCACACCCACAAACACAAAGCACCTCCTTCCCCCAAGTAAATCTCTGAATATCCAGAGTGTCCTCTGACTAGCGGGCCCTACTATGTTCACCCGAAATGGCCTGTACTGTGGCAGATCTGGTCTTCTTGGCCAACTCTGTGTAGTTGTTAGGAGCCAGCGGTGAGTCACTACCTACTTACTAAGGAAAGGCCCGTCTTCAGAGCTCTCCTGATATTTGGCCATCCTCACATCAGTACGTACCAAGAAAGACAGAATCTGTCATTGGTAAAACAAAACAAGTGAGCCCACTGGTACTGGGACTGGGACTGGCTCTGGATGCCTGGCTTCCTGGATCCCAAGTTCAGAGAGTTCCATCACCAAAGAAGTAAGGTAGGTCACTTCCTTCAGGAACTGAATGAGGTCAATGCCTTGGCAAACACTTTGTCCTAATAGCTGCTTCCAAGGGTCCCATGAGATGGAGGCTGCCCCTACTTCCTGTGACACTGTCACAAGTTAGAATGGTATATCAACCATAGACACACGGGAACAGCTCTCCACACAGACCTTGTTTGGTCCCTCTTCTCTACATTAAGAAGAAGGTGGCTGATTCAGACACACCCCTTCATCCTGACAAGGTTGTTTGCCATGGAAGATGACTTTTGCTCTCTCAGGTCCTTCATAGCTGTCTACCTCTTTTCCAGGGATCATGTCTGCATGGACCTTTGAGGTTCTCAGCAGGTGGAAGATCCCCTACATTCCTGCATTGTAAGACCAACTCTGTCCCTGCTCTTCTGTAAAGTTAGATTGAGGGAACAGTGTATGTTTAGGGTCAATAACATGTTGGATTTGGTTTAGGAATCATCCTGCAGAATGAATAATGGTATTTGAAACTGCGATATTTACTAGAATATATATGTGAAATATAAGTGTGAAACTAGAAATCTAGGTAACATTTGAAGCCCAGAAGGGCATTGGACCCTTGATTGTGATACTTAGAATAAAATTACATTCTGCACAGAGGTCTCAGATAGATCAATATACAATGGCATAAGACCTTGTACCTTGCTTGATTGAATGTAGAAGAGAATATCCAGTCAAAAAAGGATAGTCAGTAGGATTAGGAAGATAGTCGGTAGGTTTAGAAAAAGAATGAGTATAGGATTAGGAACAAACGTTTATTAGCAATAGGTTATCGATTAGAGTGTGAATGTAAATGTCAGCACATGTGAAGAGTCAGTCACAATGATGAACTGGGGAAAATATGTAGGAAACAGATAGAAATAGAGCCATAATGAAATCAGGCAATGTATAAAGTGAGGGATAGGATTAGACATTTTCAGTAGGGTTGAGTTTGAATATATAATCTTAAGAAGAAACAAATATGTAGTCACCAATAGGATTGATATTTGAGAGCATTAGGCAAGCTGGACATGGATGTTTTTAGTAATCCATGTTTACTTTCCTTTTAGGCTTTGGTACAAACATAAGTGTGAGCTTTGCATTTTGTGTTCCGAATATTTCTGTTATTAAATGTATAAGTAGATCAGGTGACATGAGTATTTCTTCCAACATTTCAGGGAGCAATATTTTGAAGACATATAAATTAGTATTGGGGGTATAAAGAAGTGTACACTGCGTCTATGAATATAGAGATAATGCATGAATAGACCATACTGTGAATAAATAATATAACTCGTTCCACTTTAAATAATGGATTGAATTTTTATCTGAAAATATATAAGAAATCCTATATCGTTATGCAATCATTAATTCCAACCAGTCATACATCTAATGGTAATATCAGAGTTATAATTCATCATAAAGTTTATGTGAGTTTTGCTTCAAAAGTGATTATGGAAATTGAAAGTAATGTGTCTTGAAAGAACTCTCATGAAAAGACCTGTCAAGAAACATGGAAGAATACATGTGTCCTGAAGCAGGAAGTGATTGAAAGTGAAACAAATTCCTGTAAATTTGCGAACTTGTGGGGAAATCTTAAGAGCCCCTCCCAGCTCTCCCTTGAGCGTGATAGCCAGACCGAGGGAATTAGGAGTGGCACGGGACTCGTGGTGCAGACCTCCAGGCCACCGCTCCCACCAGTGCTGAAAACTGAAGTCTCTTGCTCCAGTTTCCGGGGGCATGGCTTCCGGAGTGCAAGCAAATTCGCTGGGGGTTCTCAGGCCTAAGCTCTACAAACTTAGGGTCTGAGGGAGACAAACAGGGAAAGTGTTCCCAGGCGTTCATGAAAACAGGGCTCCTGGGAGCAGCAGACCTGGCATGTAGCCAGTATTGTGGTAAGTGTCACAGGTGAGTGGGGCCTGGCTTGAGGAAACACAAAAGAAGGCCCTAGGCACTCAGGATTGGACACCCACCCAGTCTGGGAGGAAGAGCTGCTGCACAGTGATTGGTTCCCACTTATTGAAAGGAGAAGCTTGGCCCAGTGGGCACAGCTCTACCTACTGGAAAAGAAGTTTATTGCAATCTATGACTGCATTTATTGTTATTATTATTATTTTAATTTGTTTTTTTGTTTTTGTTTTGTTTTTTTTTTTGTTTTCTTTTATTTTCATTTTTTTGTTGCTGTTCTTTAACTTTTAAAAAATGTTTTAAATTTTTTTATTTTATTTTATTTTTTTTTCCGGTTCATGATGACCATCTGAGAACACAAATTTATTGCTTTTATTTTCCAAAATCCTCATAAAAGAACTTAAACACTATAAAAATAATCACACGGTATTACCATAAAACAACAAATGAAAGGGAAAAAAACGTATTGGATCTCACCATTATGTATACACACAACACACACCTGCACAATCCCCCCAAACTAAAAGTAAATAGCGGAAAGATCAGTAGAGTGGAGGGAAGGGAACAGAAAGAGGGAGGAAAGGAGAAAAAGAGGAAGTACTGGGGACTGAATTAGAGCAAATTATATTTCATGCTATTATAATTATGCCAAAATGAATCTTAATGTTATGTATAATCTTAATGTTATGTATAAAAAGAACCAATTAAAAAAAGAAATATGATAGTATACCAGTGCTGTGTAGAGCCAATAAAAAAATACCTATACATAAACTAAAAAAAATGTGAATTTTAAGAATAAACTGGAGTGGGCTAGAGTTGTGGCTCAGTGGTAGAGCACTTGTCTAGCATGTGTGAGGCACTGGTTGGATTCTCAGCACTGCATATAAATTAATTAATTAAATAAGGATCCATCAACAACTAAAAAAACTAGTAAAAAAGAATAAATTATAAAAAATAAATGAAAGTGTGTAGAAAATGTCATTTGAAGTAAAAATACAAAATCAGCTCTAAGTTGTTTGCAACACAAACACACATGTTAAGTGGTGTTTGAAAATACAGGGAGCAAAAGCTATTGTATAAAAATTTTATTGATAATTCCAGAACATCTATTATTAATATCAATGTAAAATATGTATTTTAAGTGAAAGAACCTTTAATAAGACAGCAATTGTGTTAATTAATTAAATAATCTAAAAATTAGATGAAAATATGATTTGTTTTTTTTCAATGAAGCAAGATTAAATGTTTGAAATATGATTTTAAGGAGAAATATAGGCACCACAATAAGTTTTAGGAATTTTTTGGATACAAAGATAATTAACTTAGGACAACTTACTATGATAAATGAGTTTACTTTAGTAGAAAAATAGAATTTGCTCTCTGGAAACTGGGCACCCCTAATCCCCAAATCCCAAATCCAAAATGCCAAATCTAACGTGTTTTAGTACTGGAATGTGACAAGTGAAAAGTTTCCTACTTGGCTTCATTTGACAGGTTACAGTCAAAATGCAGGTATACTAAAAATGTTGTATGAAATTTCCTCCAGGCTATGGGTCTAAGGCATGTATGAAATATAAATGAATTTCATATTTACACTTGAGTCTTATCCCCAAGATTATGTGTGTATAAATATTCCATAATTCCAAAAAAATCCAAAATCTGAAATGCTTCTTGTTCTAAGCATTTTTGATAAACAATACTTAACCTATATACAATTGTTTCCCCCACAACAAATAAACAAATTTAATAAGGTTAAAAACTTTCCAAAAATAAAATTTAAACATACTACAAAGCAAATAAATAACACATGAAATAATAAATTTTTTGGTGACTTAACAACTGGAAACTGTTTCATTTAACTTGCCCCTGGATCATAGATAAACTTCAAAATTATTTTCTTTTTTTTTTTTAAATGGCAAAATAATTTTATTTTATTTTATTTTTTTATTGGTTGTTCAAAACCCTACAAAGCTCTTGACATATCATATTTCATACATTAGCATACATTAGCTTCAAGTGAGTTATGAACTCCCTTTTTTAAACCAAGTAGAGATTGCAGAATCACATGGGTTACACATCCACATTTTTACATAATAGCATACTAGTAACTGTTGTATTCTGCTGCCTTTCCTTTCCTATACAATCCCCCCTCCCCTCCCCTATTTTGTTATTATTATTTTTTAAAATTTTAATTTTAATTTTATATTATCATTATCATTTTTTTAAAAAAAATCATTTTCATTCTTTATTTTCTATTTTTTCTATTGTATTTCATTTCTTTTCAATTTTCTTATTTCCAATTCCTTGCATTCTACCTGCCTACTCTCATTCTCTTTAGTGACTTTTTCCCTTCCCTTCTAAAATCTTTCCTCCCAAGCATCAAATAAATTTATAAGAGTAAACAGTAACTCAGCAGTCAAACAGAACAAGAAGTAACATGAGCAGCATAAACAAGCAAGGAAGAAAAGGAGAACAAACAACGAAGAACACCCTAAATATTCAGGAGGACCAGGACTCATCAGAAAAGTGGTCATATAAAGAACTCAAGGAATACCTTAGACAGATGGAATGGAAACTTAAAGAAGATACGAGACAGAAAATCCAAACAGTAAAAGAAAACATTGAAAATGAATTACATAAACATATAAAAGAAAAAGTTAAGCATCTTTATCAGTGGATAGAGATTATAAAAAAAATCAAACAATAATTCTAGAAATGAAGGAAATGATAAACCAAATTAAGAACTCCATTGAGAGTATCACTAACAGAGTGGAGCAAGTAGAAGCCAGAACGTCAGATAATGAAGACAAAATATATCATCTTGAAACGAGTCCAGCCAACTCAGAAAGGCTGGCAAAAAAATCACAAGAAAAACATCCAAGAGATTTGGGATAACATAAATAAAACCACACTTACGAGTCATCAGGATAGAGGAAGGTACAGAGACTCAAACCAAGGGAATGAGAAAACTGCTGAATGAAATAATTACAGAAAACTTTCCAGAAATAAAAAAGGAAATGGATATACAAATTGTAGATGCATACAGGACAAGAGCACACAAAATCACAGTAGACGAATGCCAAGACACATTGTTATGAAGATATCCAATATACAGAACAAAGAGAAAATAATAAATCTACAAGAGAATGGAGGCAGAATACATTCAGTGGTAAACCAATAAGGTTAACAACGGATATTTGATCACAGATGCTGAAAGCGAGAAGATCCTGGAAAAACGTATTTCAAACACTGAAAGACAATGGATGCCAACCAAGAATTATGTATCCAGCATAATTAACCATCAGGTACGACAATAAATTAAGAATCTTTCATGATAAACAAAAGCTAAAAGAATTTGAAGCCAGAAAACAAGCTTTACAAAGCGTCTTGAGCAAAACACTACACAAGAAAGAAATGAAAAACAACAACCAAAACCATCAGTGGGAAGTACCTTGGTAATGACAGAGGCAGGGTGAAAGCTTATCATGGAGAAACAAACTAAATTAAAAAAAGATAAATAATCAAACATGGCTGGCAGTGCAAACCATACATCAATAGTAACTCTGAATGTAAATGGCTTCAACTCTCCAATAAAGCGACATAGGCTGGTAACTTGGATTAAATAAACAAATCCAAAAATATGTTGCCTCCTGGAGACACATCTGAAATGCAAAGACACACAGGCTGAAGGTGAAAGGTTGGGAAAAAATACACCATGCACACTTATCCTCATAAGCAAGCAGGGGTGGACATCCTCATATCAAATAAAATCGACTTCAAGACTAAGTTAATCAAAAGGGATAAGGAAGGACATTATATACTGTTAAAAGGAACCATTCACCAACAAGACATAACAATTATCAATATTTATGCACGAAATAATGGTGCTACGATGTTCATGAAACAAATTCTCCTCAAGCTCCAAAATGAAATAGACCTCAACACAATAATTATGGGTGACTTCAACACACATCTATCACCATTGGACAGATCCTCCAAACAAAAGTTGAATAAAGAAAGTATAGAACTCAATATCACAATCAATAACCAACATGTAACTGACATATATAGAATATATCAACCATCATCAAGTGGATATACTTTTTTCTCAGCAGCACATGGATCCTTCTCAAAAAAATACCATATATGATGCCATAGGGCAACCCTCAGTAAATATAAAGGTGTGGAGATAATAACATGCATTTTATCTGATCATAATGGAATGAAACTGGAAATCAATGATAAAAGAAGGAAGGAAAAATTCTACATCACATGGAAAATGAACAATATGTTACTGAATGATCAATGGGTTACAGAAGACATAAAGGAGGAAATCAAAAAATTCTTAGAGATAAATGTAATTATAGACACAACATATCGGAATCTATGGGACACAATGAAAGCAGTTTTAAGAGGGAAATTCATCGCCTGGAGGTCATTCCTGAAAAAAAAGGAAAAACCAACAAATAAGTGAGCTCACACTTCATCTCAAAGCCCTAGAAAAGGAAGAGCAAAACAACAGCAAATTTAGCAGAAGGCAAGAAATTATTAAAATCAGAGTGGAAATCAACGAAATTGAAACAAAAGAAACTATTGAAAAAATTAACAAAACTAAAAGTTGGTTCTTCGAAAAAATAAATAAGATCAACAGACCCTTAGCCATGCTAAAGACGAAAATAAGAGAAAGAACTCAAATTACTAACATATGGGATGAAAAAGGCAACATCACAACAGATGGTACAGAAATACAGAAGACAATTAGAAATTATTTTGAAAACCATTATTCCAATAAAATAGAAAATAGTGAAGACATCGATAAATTTCTTAAGTCATATGATTTGCCCAAACTGAGTCAGGAGGATACACACAATTTAAACCGACCAATATCAATGGATGAAATAGAAGAAGCAATCAAAAGACTACCAACCAAGAAAAGCCCAGGAATGGATGGCTATAGAGCGGAGTTTTACAAAACCTTTAAAGAAGAATTAATACCAATACTTTTCAAGTTATTTCAGGAAATAGAAAAAGAGGGAGCTCTGCCAAATTCATTTTATGAGGCCAACATCACCCTAATTCCAAAACCAGAAAAAGACACCTCAAAGAAAGAGAACTACTGACCAATATATCTGGTTAACCTAGATGCAAGAATCCTCAATAAAAATCTGCCTAATCAAATACAAAGGCACATCAAAAAAATTGTTCACCAGGATCAAGTAGGATTCATCCCTGGTATGCAACGATGGTTCAATATACGAAAATCAATAAATGTTATTCATCACATCAATAGACTTAAAGATAAGAACCATATGATCATCTCGATAGATGCAGAAAAAGCATTTGACAAAGTACAGCATCCCTTTATGTTCAAAACATTAGAAAAATAGGGATAACAGGAACTAACCTCGACATTGTAAAAGCTATCTATGCTAAGTCTCAGGCTAGCATCATTATGAATGGAGAAAAATTGAAGGCATTCCCTCTAAAATCTGGAACAAGACAGGGATGCCCTCTGTCACCACTTCTATTCAATATAGTTCTCAAAACACTGGCCAGAGCAATTAGACAAACGAAAGAAATCAAAGGCATAAAAATAGGAAAATAAGAAAGAAAATTATCACTATTTCCTGGTGACATGATTCTATACATAGAAGACCCAAAAGGGTCTACAAAAGAACTACTAGAACTAATAAATGAATTCAGCAAAGTGGCAGGATATACAATCAAAACGCATAAATCAAAGGCATTTCTGTATATCAGCGACAAACCTCCTGAAACAGAAATGAGGAAAAACACTCCATTCACAATACCCTCAAAAAAATTAAATACTTGAAAATCAACCAAACAAAAAAGGTGAAAGACTTATACAATGAAAACTACAGAACCCTAAAAAGAGAAGTAGAAGAAGATCTTAGAAGATGGAAAAATATACCCTGTTCCTGGATAGGCAGAACTAACATCATCAAAATGGCGAAATTACCAAAAGTTTTCTATAGGTTCAATGCAATGCCCATCAAAATCCCAATGGCATTTCGTGTAGAAATAGATAAAGCAATCATGGAATTCATATGGAAAAATATAAGACCCAGAATAGCAAAAGCAATTCTAGCAGGAAGTGTGAATCAGGCGGTATAGCGATACTGGACTTAAAACTATACTACAGAGCAATATTAACAAAAACAGCATGGCACTGGTACCAAAACTGGCAGGTTGACCAATGGTACAGAATAGAGGACACAAAGACTAATTCACAAAGCTACAACTATGCTATATTTGATAAAGGAGCTAAAAGCATGCAATGGAGGAAATATAGCATCTTCAACAAATGGTGTTGTAAAAAATGGAAATCCATATGCAACAAAGTGAAACCGAATCCCCTCCTCTTGCCATGCACAAAAGTTAACTCAAAGTGGATCAAGGAGCTAGATATCAAATAAGAGACTCTGCATCTGATACAAGAAAAAGTTGGCTCCGATCTACATAATGTGGGGCCGGGCTCCAAATTCCCTAACAGGACACCCATAGCAGAAGAGTTAATAACAAGAATCATCAAATGGGACTTACTTAAACTGAAAAGTTTTTACTCAGCAGGATAAAAAATGAGAGAGGTAAATACGGAGCCTAAATTATGGGAACAAATTTTTACTCCTTACACTTCAGATAGAGCCCTAATATCCAGAGTATACCAAGAACTCAAAAAATTAGACAATAAGATGATAAATAACCCAATCAAAAAATGGGCCATGGACCTGAACCGACACTACTCAGAGGAGGACATACAATCAATCAGTAAGTAAATGAAAAAATGCTCACCATCTCTAGCAGTCAGAGAAATGAAAATTAAAATCACGCTAAGAAACCATCCTACTCTAGTAAGATTGGCAGCCATTATGAAGTCAAACAACAAGTGCTGGCGAGGATGTGGAGAATAGGATACTCTTGTACATTGCTGGTGGGACTGCAAACTGTTGTGGCAAATTTGAAAAGCAGTATGGAGAATCCTGGGAAAGCTGGGAATGGAACCACCATTTGACCCAGCTATTGCCCTTCTCAGACTATTCCCTGAAGACCTTAAAAGAGCATATTACAGGGATACTGCCACATTGATGTTCATAGCAGCACCATTCAAAATTGCTAGACTGTGGAACCAACCCAGATGCCCTTCAGTAGATGAATGGATAAAAAAATGTGGCATTTATACACCATTGAGTATTATGCATCATTAAAAAATGACAAAATCATTGAATTTGCAGGGAAATGGATGGCACTAGAGCAGATTATGCTTAGTGAAGCTAGCCAAACCCTAAAAAACAAATAAAAATGTCTTCTTTGATATAATGAGAGCAACTAATAACAGAGCAGGGAGGAAGAGCAGGAAGAAAAGATCAACATTAAACAGAGACATGAGGTGGGGGTCGGAAAGAGAGAGATAAAGGAAATTGCATGGTAATGGAGGGAGACCCTCATTGTTACACAAAATTACATATAAGAGGTTGTGAGGGGAATGGGAAAATTAACAAAGATATAAATGTATTACAGTGGATGGGATAGAGAGAGAAGATGGGAGGGGAGTGGGGATACTAGAGGATAGAAAATGTAGCAGAATACAACAGTTACTAATAGGGCATTATAAAAATGCAGATGTGTAACACATATGATTCTGCAATCCGTATTTGGGATAAAAATGGGAGTTCATAACCCACTTGAATCTAATGTATGAAATATAATATGTCAAGAGCTTTGTAATGTTTTGAACACCCAATTAAAAAAATAAAAAAATAATATGAAATAAAATAATTGAAAAAAAAAAAACACATGGAGAAATATTTCACTCTCTTCCAGAACAATGCCTTGACATTACCCTCGCCCCAAGTAATACATCATTAGAGGAGAAGAGTTAGAAAATCTGGGAATACATAGCTGGAATTTAATATGCTCAAAAGTTCACAACATTGGAGGTGGTAGAGTAGTTTACTAAAGTAAGGGACAGGGTAAACACTCCACAAATATGGAGCTCTGCTGGCCTAAAGACTTCTTCAGAAACTGCCACTGGGGTTGGGCACTTGAAATATATGTTGTTGTCAGGAGCTTTAGATTCCTTTTTAATGAGAGCATCAAAGCTGTGTCTGCATCTATGTGACCTGGAGGACATGGTTTCTTATGTTCCAATGAACATGAGTCAGCAGTGCTGAATTCAATCTTTGTAGGTAAACTGTGGTCACTGGGGGCTAAGTGTCTCCCCGTGTGGACTGGGAAGCCATTTGGTCATCCTCCACATTTTGTGGTGTTTCTTGCTGCTGCACTGGTAGTTTGGTATTTGCTTCACAAAATACAAGGAGTCCACCTGGGACAAAGTGTTGGAGGGAGTTTCTCACGTGTGGTGGGTCAGGGTCTGCAGGAGAATGCACCCACCAAGGTTCTATCCCAAATAGCTTGCATCTTGACCATAGCAACGTGATTCTGAACATTGCCCTAAAACCTCTACAAATAAAAATACGCCTTTACATATAAGGGTCTGCTCGCTGCACCATGTCAGTCACAAGCAATTTGGAAGCCAATGGAAGATCCACATGGCTCCACCACAGATGATTTATCACACACCTGCCGACTGCAGCTCTATGCCCACTACTCAGCAGGCTCCAAATTACTGGCATCTCTGCTCTACACCATTTTCTGGAAACCCAGTCCATCAGGCACTGTCTGGTATACTCATAGTCAGCAACAGATATCCAAAGGTTCTCCAGTGCCACCTGGTCATGGAAATTTAAAAAAATTTCACCGTATTTATCTAGCCATTTTTCAAGGATGAAGTTGAAGGCACTGTGGGTTTCACTTCATTCAGGAACCATTAAATGGTGAGGATGCTCATTTCAATGAAAGCTCTGGAGAACTCTCATAAGCATGGCTTCCTAAAGAGTGGCCAATGATCACATGATGCTAGGCACATTGAGGTCTACAATGTGAGGTCCATGTGTGTTTTGACTCTCAACTATGGCTGCCAAGTCTTTCAGAATAATATTATGTGATACCCTGGCTGAGATTCCAAGTGCTCTGTGCAAAGCCAACCTGGGCCTAGATCTCAGTTTCCAAGGGCAAATCTCATGCGTGGCCTCCTAAAATCCCAACTCAATTCATGGCAATACTTCTCTGAGGTCAGTACCTCAACTCAGTATCTAAGGGGAATCACACCAGAGTTCAAGCCCAGGTGGACCCAGTCGTCACTTCCAACCACCACCCAAATGACCACAATTAAAACCAAAACACTCCCACATGACCCACATTTTCTTCCATATAGACACTCATCATAACTTCTGGCTGGAGGTTTCCATAAGGGGCTCCGCCCAAGCCAGTGTCAAAAATAAGCTCCCATGCCTCTTAATTTGACTAAACTGAGGGTGGCTGTACACACTTCCTGTGAACAAGATGTGATCAAATAGGCCTGCCATTAATACTGCTCCGCTTCTCCAATTTGAGGACTACTGACTGTGGGTTTTAGATTCTTTATGTGAACTGGAGTCATGATAAAACCCAAGCACCTATGGGATAGAATCTGCAGGGCTTTGAGGAACTCATTTGAGACAAAGGATCCCTATTCTCACTTGATGGAGGTCACGAACCTTACAGAGGAAGACGAGAGACTTCATCCACAATGACTGCTCTTTTTGCCACTTTGGTTTTGGATGTACACATGGAATCTTTCTTTAGATCCATCAGGTGATGAGAAACTAAGCAACAGCCTCACACAGGGCCAATGGTCTGAATGAGACACATCTTTTTCAAAGCAATTAAGCAAAGAGCCACAGGTGATGCCCATTCATTTCCATTTGAAAACTGTTTTCTTCAGGCTTCACAAAGGGGAGGCCTAAGGCAAAGACCTTCCTGACATTTAGGGCAACAGAACAATAGGTAACCAAAAGGTCCAAAGCAGGGTTTCTCCACTGAGTCTTTAATGGTCATAGTGATTTCTGAGTTTTCTGTGATGCTCGCCATTCCCTTCAGCTATCCAGTACATGGCCATGTCACAGAGCTTGGAGGTGGTATATATCTTGCACAAAAAACCATGAGCCTATTCTAGAGAGTGGCCAGAATTCAGGAAGAAAAGTGGAACTTAGGAAGATAGCAGGTGTAGCCAAATGATAAGGCAAGCCGCAGTCCATTCATAAATTGTGCAGGATGAATTCTGGGAAGCTTTCTACTAAACAGGACATATCCATTGATCCAATATCTTTTCTAATGTCTACAACCATAGATAACAGTGGGATACACAGACATAGAAACACTCGCCTTGCCAAACGACTTACTAGAAACAGTTCACTCCAAACCAAACAAACCGACTTCCCTGCCTATTTTCAGAACATGAGACAAAACCACAAAACCACAACCAAACCTACAAAGGCACCTCCTTCTGCCAAGTAGGTCTTTGACTATCTTGAGTGTCCTCTGACTTATGGGCCATACTATGTTCCCCCGAAATGGCCACTCCTGTCTCAGATTTGGACTCCATGGCCAACTCTATTTAATTGTCAGGAGCCAGCTGTGAGCCACTACCTGTTTTCTCAGGAAAGGCCCCTCTTCAGAGATTTCCTGCCATTTGGCCATCCTCACATGAGTAGGTACCAAGAAAGACTGACTCTATCCTTGGTAAATCCAAACAAATGAGACCACTCGGACTGGAACTGGCCCTGGCTTTTTTGCCTGAATTCCTGGATCCCAAGATCAGAGAGTTCCATCACCAAGGAAGTGAGGTGAGGTCACTTCTTTCAGAAATTGAAAAATCTGTGGAAAGCAACCCTGGGCCTAGATCTCAGTTCCAAGGGTGACTCTTATGCGTGGCCTCCTAAAATCCCAACAAAATTCAATGCAATACTTCTCTAAGGTCAGTTCCACAACTCAGTCTCTAAGGGGAATCACACCAGAGTTCAAGCCCAGGTGGACCCAGTCATTTCTTCCAACCGCCACACAAATGACCAAAATTAAAACGAAAAGACTCCCACATGGCCCTCATCTTCTTACATATTGTCATTCATCATAATGTCTGGCTGAAGATTTTCATGAGGGGCAAAGCCCAAGAAAGTGTCCAAAATAAGCTCACTTGCCCCTCATTTGCCTAAAGTCAGGGTGGCCTGGACACCCTTCCTGTGAACCAGGAGTGATCAAATAAGCCTGTCATTAATAATGCTCTGTTTCTCCAATTTGAGGCCTACTAATTTTCAGGTATATATTCTTTGTGATTTGGAGTCATGCAAAACCCAAGCACCTCTGCAGGGCTTTGAGGAACTCTTTTGACCCAAAGAATCCATTTTCTCACTTGACAGATGTCAGGAACCTAACAGAGGAAGGCAAGAGACTTCATCCACAATGACTGATCTTTTTGCCATTATGGTTTTTGATGCACACATGGGATCATTCTTTAGATCCATCAGGTGCTGAGAATGTAAGACACAGCCACACACAGGCCAAGAGGCTAATTCAGCCACATCCCTTTCCAAAGCAATTAAGCAAAGAGCCACAGGTGATGCCCATTCATTTCCATTTGAAAACTCTTTCTTCAGGCTTCACAAAGGGGTGGCCTGAGACCAAGTCTTTCCTGACATTCAGTGCAACAGAACAATAGGTAAGCAAAAGGCCCAAAGCGGGGTTTTTCCACTGAGACATTTCTGTTCACACTGATATCTGAGTTTTCTGAAAGGCTGGCCATTCTCTTCCGCTATCCAGTACATGGCCATGTCACAGAGCTTGTAGTGGTGCATATCTTGGACACAAAACCATGAGCCTATTCTGGAGAGTGGCCAGAATTCAGGAAGAAAACAGAAACTTAGGAAGATAGAATGTGTTGCCTCTCGATAAGACAAGCTGCAGTCCATTCATAAATTGGGCAGGATGAATTATGGGAAGATTTATAGTAGACTGGACGCATCCATTAATGCATTCTCTTTTCTAATGTCTACAACAATGGACACAGTGGGATACACAGACATAGAAACACTCGCCTGGTCAAACGACTTAGTAAAAACAATCCACTCCAAACCAAACAAACCAACTTTCCTACCTGTTCTCAGAACATGGCCTGACCTCTCTCAGATATGGTTTCCTTGTCCAACTCTGTGAAGTTGTCAAGAAAAAGGGGTGAGCCACTACCTGCTTCTTCTGGAAAGGTCCCTCTTCAGAGCTCTCCTGGCATTTGGCCATCCTCACATCGGTAGGTACCAAGAAAGACTGACTCTGTCCTTGGTAAATCCAAACAAGTGAGTCCACTGGGACTGGGGCTGCCTCGGGGTGCCTGGATTCTTGGATACAAAGTTCAGAGAGTTCCATCACCAAGGAAATGAGGTATATCATTTTCTTTGGAACTGAATGAGGTCACTGCCTTGGCAACCACTTTGTCCTAACAGTTGCTTCCAAGTGTCCCATGAGATGGAGGCTGCCCATACTTCCTGTGACACTTTCACAAGGTAGAATGGTATGTCAACCATAGGCACCCAGCAGCAGCTCTCCACACAGGCCTGGTTTGGTCCATCTTCTCTACAATAAAAAGAGAGAGGCTGATTCAGACACATCCCTTCATCCTGACCAGGTTGTTTGCCATGGAAGAAGACTTTTGCTCTCTCAGGTCCTTCATAGCTGCCTACATCTTCTCCAGGTATCATTTTTGAATGGACCTTTGAGGTTCTCAGCAGGTGGAATGTCCCCTACTTTCCTGTATTGTAAGAACGACTCTATCCCTGCTCTTCTGTAAAATGAGATTGAGGAAACAGTGTATGTTTAGGCTTAATAACAGGTTCGATTTGGGTTAGCAATCATTCTGTGTGATAAATAATGGTATTGGGAACCTGCGATATTTACAAGAATATTGAGGTGAAATATAAGTATGAAAACAGAAATCTAGGTATGATTTGAAGCCCAGAAGGGCATTGGGCCCTTAATTGGGATACTTAGTTTTGAATTATATTCTGCAAAGATGTCTCAGACAATTTGATATACAATGGCATAGGACCTTGTACCTTGGATGTTTGAATGTAGAAGAGAACATCCAATCCAAAGGGATAGTCAGTAGAATTAGGAAGATAGTCGGTAGGTTTAGGAAGAAGAGTGAGTGTAGGATTGGGACTAAAAATTCTTTAGCTATAGGGTTTCGGATAGAGAGTGAATGTAAATGTCAGCACATATGAAGAGTCAGTCACTATGATGAAATTGGGAAAATATGTAGAAAAGCAGATATCAATAGAGACATTATGAAATCAGGCAAAGTATTAAGTGAGTGATAGGAGTAGACATTTTCACCAGGGTTGAGTTTGAATATATAATCTTAGGAAGAAACAAATATGTAGTAACCAATAGGATTGACATTTGAGAGCATTAGGCAACCTGGACAAGGATGTTTTTAGTAATCCATGATCGCTTTCCATTTAGTCTTTGGTACAATCATAAGTGTGACCTTTACATTTTTTGTCCAGAATATTACTGTGATAAAATCTATATGTAGATCAGGTGACATGAGTATTTCTACTACCATTTCTGGGAGCAATATACTGAAGACGTAAAATTTGTATTGGGGGTACAAAGAGGTGTACCCTGTGTCCATGAATATAGAGATTAAGCATGAATACACCATACTGTGAATAAATAATATAACTGGTTCCAACTTTAAATAATGGATTGAATTGATATCTGAAAATATACAATAAATCTTATATTGATATATATTCATTCATTCCAACCAGTTATACATCTAATGGTAATATTAGTGTTTTGATTTATCATGAAGAGTGTGTGAAGTTTGCTTCAAAAGTGATTATGGAAATCGAAAATAATGTGTTCGGAAAGAATTCTCATGCAAAGACCAGTCAAGAAATATGGAGGAATACATGTGTTTTGAAGCAGGAAGTGATGGAAAGTGAAACAAATGCCTATAAATTTGCTAAATTTTTTATGAAATATATATCCTATGATGTGCATAAACTGATGAAATTGTAATGTACCAGTTTTGAATAAAAATTAACGTAAAAATACACATCATGTCCCATTGGAATCTACTTGCATTGATGTTAAACTTGGTCAGTTACTGTAGAAATATTAGGATTCGCGTGCCTCATTCACCGAAGTTAGTTTTCTTTTTTTTTTTAATTTTTTATGGTTGTTCTAAACATTATTTATTTCTTGATATATCATATTTCACACTTTGATTCAAGTGGGTTATGAACTCCCATTTTTACCCCGTATACAGATTGCAGAATCACATCAGTTACACATCAATTGATTGACACATTGCCATACTAGTGTCTATTGTATTCTGCTGCCTTTCCTATCCTCTACTATCCCTCCTCCCCTCCGCTCTCTTCCCCTCTCCTCTCTCTACCCCCTCTACTGTAATAAATTTCTCCCTTTTGTATTATTTTTCCCTTTCCCCTCACATCCTCTTTTATGTAGTTTTGTATAACCCTGAAGGTCTACTTCCATTTCCATGCAATTTCCCTTCTCTCTCCCTTTCTCTCCCACCTCTCATCCCTATTTAATATTAATCTTCTTCTCATGCTCTTCATCCCTACTCTGTTCGTAGTTACTCTCCTTTTATCAAAGAAGGCATTTGGCATTTGTTTTTTAGGGATTGGCTAGCTTCACTTTGCATAATCTGCTCTAATGCCATCTATTTTCCTGCAAATTCTATGATTTTGTCATTTTTTAAAGCAGAGTAATACTCCATTGTGTATAAGTGCCACATTTTTTTATCCATTCTTCTATTGAACAGCATCTAGGTTGGTTCCACAGTCTTGCTATTGTGAATTGTGCTGCTATGAACATCAATGTAGCAGTGTCCCTGTAGCATGCTCTTTTAGGGTCTTTAGGGAATAGACCGAGAAGAGGAATAGCTGGGTCAAATGGTAGTTCCATTCACAGCTTTCCAAGAAATCTCCATAATGCTTTCCAAATTGGCTCTACCAATTAGCAGTGCCTCCAATAATGTACAAGTGTACCTGTTTCTCCACATCCTCACCAGCACTTGTTGTTGTTTGACTTCATAATGGCTGCCAATCTTACTGGAATGAGATGGTATCTTAGGGTGGTTTTGATTTGCATTTCTCTGACTGCTGGGGATGGTGAGCATTTTTTCATGTACTTGTTTTTTGATTGTATGTACTTCTCTGAGAAGTGTCTGTTCTGGTTCTTGGCCCATTTGTTTATTGGGTTATTTGTTATCTCATTGTCTATTTTTTTGAGTTCTTTGTATACTCTGAATATTAGGGCTCTATCTGAAGTGTGAGGAGTAAAGATTTGTTCCCAGGATTTAGGCTCCCTATTTACCTCTCTTATTGTTCCTTTTGCTGATAAAAAAACTTTTTAGTTTGAGTAAGTCCCATTTGTTGATTCTAGTTATTAACTCTTGTGCTATGGGTGTCCTATTCAAAAATTTGGAGCCCGACCCCACAGTACGTAAATCGTAGCCAACTTTTTCTTCTATCAGACGCCATGTCTCTGATTTGATATCAAGCTCCTTGATCCATTTTGAGTTAACTTTTGTGCATGGCGAGAGAAAGGGATTCAGTTTCATTTGGTTACATATGGATTCCAAGTTTTCCCAGCACCATTTTTTGCAGATGCTATTTTCCTTCATTGCATGCTTTTAGCCCCTCCATCAAATATAAGATAGTTTTAGTTTCCTGGCTTGGTTTCTGTGTCCTCTATTCTGAACCATTGGTCCACCCGCCTGTTTTGGTACCAGTACCATGGTATTTTTGTTACTATTTTTCTGTAGTATAGTTTGAAGTCTGGTATCGCTATGCCGCCTGATTCACACTTCCTGCTTAGTGTTGTTTTTGTTATTCTGTGTCTTTTATTTTTCCATATGAATTTCATGATTGCTTTCTCTATTTCTAGAAAAAATTCCGTTTGGATTTTGATTGGCATTGCATTAAACCTATTGAGAACTTTTGGTAATATCACCATTTTGATGATATTAGTTCTGCCTATCCATGAACAGGATATATTTTTACATCTTCTAAGATCTTCTTCTATTTCTCTCGGTAGTTTTCATTGTATAAGACTTTCACATCTTTTGTTAGGTTGATTCCTAATTATTATTATTTTTTTTTTAGGATATTGTGTATGGAGTTGTTGTCCTCATTTCTATTTCAGAGGATTTGTCGCTGATATGCAGGAATGCCTTTGATTTATGCATGTTGATTTTATATCCTGCCACTTTGCTGAATTCATTTATTAGCTCTATTAGTTTCTTTGTAGACCCTTTTGGGACTGCTAGACATAGAATCATGTGATCTGATAATTTAAGTTCTTCTTTTCCAATTTTTACACCTTTTATTTCTTTCGTCTGTCTAAATGCTCTGGCTAGTGTTTCGAGAACAATGTTGAACAGAAGTGGTGAGAGAGGGCATCCCTGTCTTGTTCCAGATTTTAGAGAGAATACCTTCAATTTTTCTCCATTCAGAATGATGCTAGCCTGAGGCTTAGCATAGATTGCTTTTACAATATTGAGGTATGTTCCTCTTATCACTAGTTTTTCTAGAGTGTTGAACATAACAGAATGCTGTACTTTATTGAATGTTTTTTTTTGCATCTACCGAGATGATCATATGGTTCTTATTTTTAAGTCTATTGATGTGGTGAATAACATTTATTGATTTCCGTATATTGAACCAGCATTGCATCACACGGATGAATCCTACTTGATCAGGATTCACAATTTTTTTGATATGTTTTTGTATCCAATTCCCCAGAATTTTATTGAGGATTTTTTCATGTAGGTTCATTAGAGATATTGGTCTGTAGTTTTCTTTCTTTGAAGTGTCTTTGTCTGGTGTAAGAATCAGGGTGATCTTGGCCTCGTAGAATGAATTTGGAAGATCTCCCTCTTTTTCAATTTCCTGAAACACCTTGAAAAATATTGGTATTTGTTCCTCTTTAAAGGTTTTGTTAAACTCTGCTGTATACCCATACGGTCCTGGGCTTTTCTAAGTTGGTAGTGGATTGATGGTTTCTTCTATTTCCTCAATTGATATTGGTCTGTTTATGTTGTCTATATCCTCCTGACTCAATATGGGCAGATCATATGACTTAAGAAATTTATCGATGCCTTCACTGTCTTCTATTTGTTTGGAGTATAAGGATTAAAAATAATTTCTGATTATCTTCTGTATTTCAGAAATATCTGTTGTGATATTTTCTTTTTTAATCCCTTATGCTAGTAATTTGAGTTCTCTCTTCTTCTCTTTCATAGCATGGCTAAGGGTCTGTCAATTTTATTTATTTTTTCAAAGAACCAACTTCTACTTTTGTCAAGTTTTTTCAATTGTTTCTTTTGTTTCAATTTCATTAATTTCAGCTTTGATTTTAATTATTTCTTGCCTTCTACTTCTTTTGCTGTTTCTTTCATCTTCTTTTTCTAGGATTTTGAGATGAAGTATGAGATCATTTATTTGTTGGTTGTTTCTTTTTTTAAGGAATGAACTCCAAGCAATGAATTTTCCTGTTAGAACTGCTTGCAATGTGTCCCATAGATTCCGATATGTTGTGTCTGTGTTTTCATTTATCTCTAAGAATTTTTAAATTTCCTCCTTGATGTCTTCTATAACCCATTGATCACTCAGTAACCTATTGTTCATTCTCCAAGTGATGCATGATTTTTCCTTCCTTCTTTTATCATTGATTTTTAGTTTCATTCCATTATGATCAGATAATATGCATGGTATTATCTGTACTCCTTTATATTGTCTAAGAGTTGCCCTGTGACATAATATATGATCATTTTTTAGAAGGATACATGTGCTGCTGAGAAAAAAGGTAACTGTTTGATGTTGGGTGTTATATTCTACATATCTCAAATAAGTCTAGGTTATTAATTGTGTTATTGAGTTCTATAGTTTCCTTATTCCTTATTCCTTGTTTGAAAGATCTGTCCAGTGGTGAGAGAGGTGTGTTCATGTCTCCCATGATTACTGTATTGTGGTGTATTAGACTCTTGAACTTGAGAAGAGTTTGTTTGATGAACATAGCTGCACCATTGTTTGGGGCATATATATTAATGATTGCTGTCTCTTGTTGGTGTATGGTTCCCTTGAGCAGTATGTAGTGTCTCTCTTTATCCCTTTTGATTAACTTTGGCTCAAAATCTATTTTATTTGATATGAGTATGGACTCTCCTGCTTGTTTCCGAAGTCCAAATGAGTGATATGATTTTTCCCAAACTTTCACCGTCAGTCTATGTATGCATTTTCCTATCAAATGCATCTCCTGTAGGCAGCATATTGTTGGGTCTTGTTTTTTGTTCAATTCTACTAGCCAGTGTGTCTTCATTGGTGAGTTTAAGCCATTAACATTTAGGGTTATTATTGAGATATGGGTTGTTCTTCCAGCCATATTTGTTTATTTATGTTACTAAACATGGTTTGTTTTCCTCTTTGATTATTTTCCCCCCTTTAATGTCCTACCTCCCACTGTTGGTTTTCATTGTTATTTTCCATTTCCTCTTCCTGCAATGTTTTGCCGAGGATGTTTTGAAGAGATGGTTTTCTAGCTGCAAATTCTTTTCACTTTTGTTTATCGAGGAAGGTTTTAATTTCATCTTCCATACTGAAGCTTAATTTCGCTAGATACACAATTCTTGGTTGGAACCCATTTTCTTTCAGTGTTTGAAATATGTTATTCCAGGATCTTCTAGCTTTCAGAGTCTGTGTTGAAAGATCAGCTGTTATCCTGATTGGTTTACCCTTAAACGTAATCCGCTTCCTTTCTCTTGTCGCTTTTAAAATTTTCTCTTTTTTCTGTTTGTTGGGCATCTTCATTATAATGTGTCTAGTTGTGGCTCTCTTATGATTTTGCACATTCGGCGTTCTGTAGGCTTCTAGGACTTGGGATTCTGTTTTATTTATCAAGTCTGCAAAGTTTTCTCGTATTATTTCATTGAATAGGTTGCTCATTCCTTTGGTTTGGACCTCTATACCTTCCTGTATCCCAATGACTGTTAAGTTTGGCCTCTTTATGTTATCCCATATTTCTTGGATATTCTGCTCGTGGTTTCTTAACAGTCTTACTGAGTGGTCTATGTTCTTTTCAAGTTGAAATACTTTGTCTTCATTGTCTGATGTTCTATGTTCTAAGTGTTCTACTCTCCTGGTAATATTCTCAATTGAGTTTTTAAGTTGGATTATTCCTTCCTGCAATTCTAGGATTTCTGTTTGTTTGTTTTTACAACCTCTATCTCCCTATATATTTGATCTTTTGCTTATTGGATTTGTTTATGTAATTCATTGTCGAAGTGATCTTTAATGGTCTGATTTTGTTGTCTAATGTCTTCCTTGAGACTCCAGATCATCTAAAGCATGAGTATCCTGAATTCTTTACCTGACATTCCATCTGATGCAGCTATTACCTCTTCTAAAGTTGTGTTGACCTGCATTGCTTGTGGTCCTTTCTTTCCTTGCCTTTTCATACTGCTCGCGTTTCTCTCTGCTTGTTGAAACTGTTTTGTTTTGGGCAGTGGCTCTGCTCTGCCCCTATTCCTATTGGGGTGACCTAACAACCACGCTGGTGGGCCTCTGGGCTTGTACTGGGCGCGGGAGAAGGCTCTGCTTTGCCACTACTCCAATAGGGGTGCCGTGTCTACCACACCAGAGGGTCGTTGGGCCTGTTCTGGGCATAGGCGGTGGCTCTGCTCTGCCCCTACTCCAATTGGGGTGACGTGACTACCACGCCTGCTGATTGATGGGCCTGTTTCGGGCACGGGCGGCAGCTCTGCTCTGTCACTACTCCAATTGGGATGACATGACTACCACGCCTGCAGGTCGCTGGGCCTGTGTCGGGCATGGGCGGCGGCTCTGCTCTGCCCCTCTGGCTTGAAGACAAAGTGAGAGAGACTCGGGTGTTTGTGACTCACTTTTTTTACCAGGAGACCAACTGTTTCTGTCACCGCTGGTATCGATGAAGTTATCTCCTCCACCACTTTGTGATGACATCAGATCTCTAACATGTTGGTATCCCATGTGAATGGCAGCATTTCGTTCCCTTTGCCGGATGACCAAAGCAATGGGTGAGTCCTGACCAGCCCTCACAAGCCCCGTCTCAATCCTGTTGCCACTGCCTATGAAGGCTAGGTAGGTATTTACCTCCACAGTATTCAGCAAGACCTAGACCGAGAAGGAGTTTCCGCGGGTTCTTTAGCCCTGGGCCTGATCAGTTCCAGGAGCCAGAATTCGGCCGCTCTGGGCTTGGTGTATGTTCTGATAGGAACAGGCCTGAGTAATTTGTCTCCGAGACACAGGCGAATGGCAGCCTGAGATTACCTGTTCTATAGCTGAATGAGCTGCTATGAGTTGAAAACAGGAATGGTGACTTCAGCTCTCCAAGATGGTGGCCCCTGGCTTCCTCTGTGGTCTGACTGGTGTGGAAAACCGAATTGGACCGCGTTCTTCCCCTGTCTCAAACCCAGAATTCAGCAATGAGCACAGTGATTGTACAGCTGGCAGGAGCCCACAGAATCCGCACCACTGAATATTTGTGTTGCTATCTCATTGTTTGCCAGCATGCGCCACAGACTCTAGCCGCAGGGCGATTTGCTGAATAAGCAGCATGACGCTCCATGCGGACAAATCACTCACGTTTGAGCCCCGTAGCTAATCCTCATGAGATGGAAATACTTCCACTAGGTTTTGGAGCACCCAAATTTTGCTGGAAATTCGTCATTCTCTTGCACAGTGATGCTGTATATGGGGTTGATGCACTCCTTTCGCTGCCATCATATGATCCCCTGAAGTTAGTTTTCAGTACTGGAAACGAATATGTATTTCAGGTGGATGAATATTTCTGAGAATAAACTTGTGAAAAGTTGATTATAAATCCACATACATAAATATGAATGAATTTAGGGAGTGTAAAATAAGACAAATACATTTCATATTTTGAAAAATCTGGAGAGTGAATACATATATATATATATATATATATATATATATATATACACACACACACACAGACATTAAAAAGTAGCATTATGTATGCCAATTGAAATTCACCATGAAATATATATCATCCACAGATCCAAAAATACTCATTTTCCTGAACATCAATTTATGTTGTTCAACTAGAAAGCTGACCCATATGTTGAATTTTCAGTTCCAACAGCGTTTAGTAGGAGTGATCTTTTCTTACAGTTTGTATCTGCCAAGTCAGCCACCTCACAAAATGTATGTGTGATACCAGGTAGAATTCAATATGTGCATAAAAAAAATACATGTGCTGAATAGACTACAGAGAAAGGGAGACAGTTATTCACATATTTGTTAACTTTTAAAACACATAAAGAACTGTTTCAATTAAAATTTGCTAGATTTATAGCACCTACCATTTATCATAGAAAAGGCAAGTCCAACTATACACCATGCCTCCTGTGAACCTCTTGTATTTCTATTTTGTTTGGGTTATTTTTCTCCATCATATTAAGATTAGAAGTAAAAGTCTAGAAGGGAATTTGTTACTGTCAGGGATTCAGTATTAAGAATGGAAAATTGGAAAATGTATCCAATGTGTATGCAAATATGTGCTACACAAAAATCTTCCCACTCTCATTCAGAACAATGCCTTGGCATTACCTTCGCCCCATGTAAGACACAATTAGAGGAGAAGAGTTAGAAAATCTGTGAATACATACCTGTTATAGAAAATGCTCAGGAGTTCACCAATTTGGACGTGGTAGAGGAGTTTCCAAAAGTAAGGGACAGGGTAAACACTCCACAAACATGAAGCTCTGCTGGCCTAACATCTGGAGAAACTACCTCTGAGGGTGAGCACTTGAAATATATTTTGTTGTCAGGAGCATTAGCTTCCTTTGTAGTGAGACCATCAAAGCTGGGTCTGCATCTATGTGACATGGATGACATGGTTTCTTATTTTCCGATGAACATGAGGCAGCAGTGCTGAATTTTCTCTTTGTAGGTAAACTGTGGCCACTGAGGGCAAGTGTCTCCTCATCTGGACTGTGAAGCCATTTGGTCATCCTCCACTCTTTGTGGTGTTTTTTGCTGTTGCACTAGGAGTGTGGTATTTGCTTCATGAAATAAAAAGAGTTCAACTGGGACACAGTGCTGTAGGGAGTTCTTTCAGTTGTGGTGGGTTGGGTTCTGTTGGAGAATGCACCAACCAGGCTTCTATCCCACATAGCTTGCAACATTGACCATAGCAACCTGATTCTGAACATTGCCCTGAAACCTCTCCATATAACAAGATTCTTTTACATATAAGGGTCTACTGGCTGCAAAATGTCAGTCACAAGTTATTTGGACACCAATGGCAGATAAACATGGCCACACCAGAGATATTTTATCACACACCTGCCCACCACGGCTCTAGGAACACTACTCAGCAGGTTCCAACTTACTTGCATCTCTGTTATACACCATTTTCATGAAACCCAGTCAATAAAGGCAATGTCTTGTATTCTCATGATCAGCTAGAGGACATCCAAAGGTTCTCCTGTGACACCTAGTCTTGGGAATTTCAAAAATTTCATGGTATTCATCTAGCCATTATTCAAGGAAGAAGTTGTAGGCACTGTGGGTTTCAATTCATTCATTAACCATTAAATGTTGAGTAAGCTCATTTCAATGAAAGCTCTGGAGAACTCTCAGAGGCAAGGCTTCCCAAAGGGTGGCCAAAAGGTCACATGAAGCCAGGCCCATTGAGGTCTACAATGTGAGGTCCATGTGTGTTTTCACTCTCAACTATGGCTGCCAAGTCTTTCAGAATAAAATCATGTGATATCCTGGCTGAGATTCCCTTTGCTCTGTGGAAAGCCAACTTGGGCGTAGATCTCACTTTCCAAGGGCGACTCTCATGCATGGCCTTCTAAAAGCCCAACACAATCCATGGCAATACTTCTCTGAGGTCAATTCCAGAACTCATTCTCTATGTTGAATCACACAAGAGTTCAAGCCCAGGTGTACCCAGTCATCTCTTCCTACCGCCATACAAATGTTCACAGTTAAAACCAAAACACCCCAACATGGCCCTCATCTTCTTCCATGTAGACACTCATCATAACCTCCCGCTGGAGGTTTCCATGAGGTACACAGCCCACGTCCGTGTCCAAAATAAGCTCCCTTGCCCCTCATTTGCCTAACATCAGGGTTGCCTGGACTGCCTTCCTGTGAAACAGAAGTGAAAAATTAGGCCTGGCGTTAATACTGCTCTACTTCTCCAACTTGAGGCCTACTGAGTGTGGGGTTTAGATTCTTTATGTAAATTCATATTTTTTGTTGTTGTACTTTAACTTTTTAATATGTTTTCATTTTTTAAATATTTTTATTTTATTATTATTATTATTTTAAACTTTAATTTACATCTTTTAAATGATCATTATTTTTAAATTTTTTTCTTTCTTTCTTTCTTTTCTATTTTTTCTTTTGTCTTATCATTTTTTTTCAATTTTCTGATTTCCCCTTCCTCAAATTCTACCTGCCTACTCTCATTCTCTTTAGTGACTTCTTCCCTTTCCTTCTAATATCTTTTCTTCCAAGCATCAAATAAATTTATAAGAGTAAGCAGTAACTCAACAGTCAAACAGAGCAAGAAGTAACATGAGCAGCACAAAAAATCAAGGAAGAAAATAAGTACAAACAACGAAGGACAGCCAAAATATTCAGGAGGACCTATAGTCATCAGAAAAATGGTCATATAAAGAACTCAAGGAATACCTTAGACAGATGGAATTGAAACTTAAAGAGGATACAAGACAGCAAATCCAAACAGTGAAAGAACACATTGAAAATGAATTACATAAACAGATAAAAGAAGAAGTTATGCATCTTTATCAGGAGATAGAGATTATAAAAAAATCAAACAATAATTCTAGAAATGAAGGAAACGATAAACCAAATTAAAAAGTCAATTGAGAGTATCACTAACACTGTGGAGCAAGTAGAAGACAGAATGTCAGATAATGAAGACAAAATATATCATCTTGAAATGAATCTAGCCAACACAGAAAGGCTGGTAAAAAATCATGAGTAAAACATCCAAGAGATATGGGATAACATAAAAAAAAATTAATGAGTCATCTGGATAGGTACACAGATTCAAACCAAGGGAATTAGTAATCTATTGAATGAAATAATTACAGAAATATTTCCAGAAATACAAAGTAAATGGATATACAAATTGGACATGCTTACAGGACACGGAGCACACAAAATCACAGTAGACCAACACCAAGACACATTGTTATGAAGATATCCAATATACAAAACAAAGAGAAAATATTAAAAGCTCTAAGAGAAAGGAGGCAGATTACATTAAGGGGTAAACCAATAAGGTTGAGAATGGATTTTTCATCACAGTCGCTGAAAGCGAGAAGATCCTGGAACAACATATTTCAAACACTGAAAGACAATGAATGCCAACCAAGAATTCTGTATCCAGCAAAATTAAGCTGCAGGTATGACGATGAAATAAAAATATTTCATGATAAACAAAAGGTAAAAGAATTTGTAGCCAGAAAATCAGCATTGCAAAGCATCTTGAGCAAAACAATACACGAAGAAGAAATGAAAATCAACAACCAAAACCATCAGTGGGAAGTGCCTCAGTAATGACTGAGGGTGGGGGAAAAGCTAATCATGGAGAAACAAACTAAATTAAAAAAAAAAGATGAATCATCAATCATGAGCGGCAGTACAAACCATATATCAATAGTGACTCTAAATGTTAATGGCTTAAACTCTCCAATAACGCGACATAGGCTGGTAACTTGGATTAAAAATGAATCCAACAATATGTTGCCTCCAGGAGACACATCTGAATGGAAAAGACATACACAGGCTGAAGGTGCAAGTTTTGGAAAAAATATACCATGCAACGCTCCCCATAAGCAAGCAGGGGTGGCCATGCTCATATCGAATAAAATCGACTTCAAGACTAATTTAATCAAAAGGGATAAGAAAGGACATTATATACTGTTAAAAGGAACCATTCATCAACAAGACATAAAAATTATCAATATTTATGCACCAAATAATGGTGCTGCAATGTTCAAAAAACAAATTCACCTCAAGGTCCAGAATGAAATAGACCACAACACAATAATTATGGGTGACTTCAACACACCTCTCTCACCATTGGACAGATCCTCCAAACAAAAGTGAATAAAGAAACTATAGAACTCAATATCACAATCAATAACCTAGACTTAACTGACATATATCGAATATATCAATCATCATCAAGTGGATATACTTTTTTCTCAGTAGCACGTGGATCCTTCTCAAAAATAGACCATATATTATGTCATAGGGAAACCCTCAGTAAATATACAGGGGTTGAGATAATACCATGAATTTTTTCTGATCATAATGGAATGAAACTGGAAACCAATGATAAAAAAAGGAAGGAAAAATCCTACATCACATGGAAAAAGAACAATATGTTACTGAATGATCAGTGGGTTACAGAAGATATAAAGGAGGAAATCAAAAAATTCTTAGAGATACATGAAAATACAGACGCAATATATCAGAATCTATGGGACACAATGAAAGCAGTTTTAAGAGGGAAATTCATCTTCTGGAGGTCATTCCTGAAAAAAAGTAAAAACAAACAAATAAATGAGCTCACACTTCAACTCAAATCCCTAGAAAAGGAAGAGCAAAACAACAAAAAATGTAGCAGAAAGCAAGAAATAATTAAAATCAGAGCAGAAATCAACGAAATTGAAACAAAAAAAACTATTGAAAAAATTAACAAAACTAAAAGGTGGTTCTTCGAAAAAATAAATATGTTCGACAGACCCTTAGGCATGCTAATGAAGAGAAGAAAAGAGAGAACTCAAATTACTAACATATGGGATGAAAAAGGCAATATTAAAACAGATGCTTCCGAAATACAGAAGACAATTAGAAATTATTTAGAAAACCTATATTCCAATAAAATAGAATATAGTGAAGACATCGATAAATTTCTTAAGTCATATGATATTCCCAGACTGAGTCAGAAGGATACACACAATTTAAACAGACCAATGTCAATGGATGAAACAGAAGAAGCAATCAAAAGACTACAAACCAAGAAAAGCCCAGGAATGGATGGCTATACAGCGGAGTTTTACAAAACATTTAAAGAAGATTTAATACCAATAATTTTCAAGTTATTTCAGCATAGAGAAAAAGAGGGAGCTCTTCCAAATTCATTCTATGAGGCCAACATCACGCTGATTCCGAAATCAGAAAAAGACACCTCAAAGAAAGAAAACTACAGACCAATATATCTGATGAACCTACATGCAAAAATCCTCAATAAAACTCTGGTGAATCGAATACAAAGGCACATCAAAAAAATTATGCACCATGATCAAGTAGGATTCATAGCTGGGATGCAAGGATGGTTCAATATACGGAAATCAATAAATGTTATTCACCACATCAATAGACTTAAAGATAAGAACCATATGATCATCTCGATAGAAGCAAAAAAAGCATTTGACAAAGTACAGCATCCCTTTATGTTCAAAACATTAGAAAAAATAGGGATAACAGGAAGTTACCTCGACATTGTAAAAGCTATCTATGCTAAGCCTCAGGCTAGCATCATTATGAATGGAGAAAAATTGAAGGCATTTCTTCTAAAATCTGGAACAAGACAGGGATGCCCTCTCTCACCACTTCTATTCCATATAGTTCTCGAAACACTGGCCAGAGCAATTAGACATACTAAAGAAATAAAAGGCATAAAAATAGGAAAATAAGAACGCAAATTATCACTATTTTCGGGTGACATTATTCTATACATAGAAGACACAGAATGGTGTACAAAAACTACTAGAACTAAAAAATGAATGACCTGGGACCCACCGGCAGGTCAGGCCCAGAAACCTGCAGAGGGGCACAGCTGCCCCACCCACCTGCAAGGTAGGCGATACCGTGACCACTGACAAAACAGGCCCAGTGGCCGTCTGACACATCACCCCGGTTGGGGGAGGGGCAGAGCCGCCACCAGCACCTGTTAGGTAGACAGACCTGCAAACGACAGACAGAACAGGCCTAGCGGACAGCGGAGGTGCAGAGCCGCTGCTCACGCCTGCAAGGTAGGCGAACCTGTGACCACCGAAAGAACAGGCCCACCGAAAGTAGAGGCACAGCAGCCTGCCGGCGTAGTAGGCACATTGCCCCAATTGGAGGAGGGGCAGAACCACCGCCAAAGCCTGCGAGGGAGACTTTGCAACTATACAAGAGCAATATAAATATATAGGGGGAAAATCAATAACACAACAGTTTCATAAAGCAGAAAGAAACGCGATCAGTATGAAAAGACAAGGAAAGAAAGGACCACAAGCAATGCAGGTCAACTCAACTTTAGAAGAGGTAATATCTGCAGCAGATGGAATGTCAGATAAAGCATTCAGGATCTACATGCTTCAGATTATCTGGAGTCTCAAGGAAGACATTAGACAGCATAATCAGACAATGAAAGACCACTTCGACCACTTCGAAAATGAATTACATAAACAAATACAAGAAGCAAAAGATCAATTATACAGGGAGATCAAGGTTATAAAAAACAAACAAACAGAAATCCTGGAAATGCAGGAAACAATAAACCAACTTAAAAACTCAATTGAGAATACTACCAGCAGAGTAGAACACTTAGAAGATAGAACATCAGAAAATGAAGACAAAGTATTTCAACTGGAGAAGAACATAGACAGCTCAGCAAAGCTGTTAAGAAACCATGAGCAGAACATTCAAGAAATATGAGATAACATAAAGAGACCAAACTTAAGAGTCATTGGGATACAGGAAGGTATAGAGTTCCAAACAAAAGGAATGAGCAATCTATTCAATGAAATAATACGAGAAAACTTCCCAGACTTGAAGAATGAGACAGAATCCCATATCCTAGAAGCCTACGGGATGCCGAATGTGCAAAATCATAAGAGATCCACACCTAGACACATTATAATGAAGATGCCCAACATACAGAATAAGGAGAGAATTTTAAAAGCTACAAGAGAAAGGAAGCAGATTACATTTAGGGGTAAACCAATCAGGATAACAGCTGATCTTTCAACACAGACTCTGAAAGCTAGAAGATCCTGGAATAACATATTTGAAACACTGAAAGAAAATGGGTTCCAACCAAGAATTGTGTATCCAGCAAAATTAAGCTTCAGTATGGAAGATGAAATTAAAACCTTCCATGATAAACAAAAGTGAAAAGAATTTGCAGCTAGAAAACCATCTCTTCAAAACATCCTCGGCAAAACATTGCAGGAAGAGGAAATGGAAAATAACAATGAAAACCAACAGCGGGAGGGAGTACAGTAAAGAGGGGGAATAATCAAAGATGAAAACAAACCATGTTTAGTAACATAAATAAACCAATATGACTGGAAGAACAACCCATATCTCAATAATAACCCTAAATGTTAATGGCTTAAACTCACGAATTAAGAGACACAGGCTAGTAGAATGGATCACAAAACAAGACCCAACAATATGCTGCCTTCAGGAGATGCATTTGATAGGAAAAGACATACATAGACTGAAGGTGAAAGGTTGGGAAAAAATCATATCACTCTTATGGACTTCGGAAACAAGCACGAGTGTCCATACTCATATCAAATAAAATAGATTTCAAGCCAAAGTTAATCAAAAGGGATGAAGAGGGACACTACATACAGCTCAAGGGAACCATACACCAACAAGACATCACAATCATAAATATATATGCCCCAAACAATGGTGCAGCTATGTTCATTAAACAAACTCTTCTCAAGTTCAAGAGTCTAATAGACCACCATACAATAATTATGGGAGACTTCAACACACCTCTCTCACCAATGGATAGATCTTACAAAGAAAAGTTGAATTCGGAATCTATAGAACTCAATAACATAATTAATAACCTAGACTTAATTGATATATATAGAATATACCACCCAAGATCAAGCAGTTACACTTTTTTCTCAGCAGCACTTGGATCCTTCTCAAAAATAGATCATATGTTATGTCACAGGGCAACTCTTAGACAATATAAAGGAGTAGAGATAATACCATGCATCTAATCTGAACATAATGAAATGAAATTGAAAATCAAAGATAAAAGAAGTAAGGAAAAATCATGCATCAATTGGAGAATGAAAAATAGGTTACTGAATGATAAATGGGTTATAGAAGACATCAAGGAGGATATTAAAAAATTCTTAGAGATAAATGAAAACACAGACACAACATATCGGAATCTATGGGACACATTGAAAGCAGTTCTAAGAGGAAAATTTATTGCTTGGAGTTCATTCCTTAAAAAAAGAAAAAAAGCAACAAATAAATGATCTAATACTTCAACTCAATGTCCTAGAAAAAGAAGAGCAAAACAACAGCAAAAAAGTAGAAGACAAGAAATAATTAAAATCAGAGCAAAAATTAATGAAATTGAAACAAAAGAAACAATTGAAAAAATTGACAAAACTAAAAGTTGGTTCTTTGAAAAAATAAATAAAATTGACAGACCCTTAGCCACGCTAATGAAGAGAAGAAGAGAGAGAACTCAAATTACTCGCATATGGGATGAAAAAGGCAATATCACAACAGACACTTCAGAAATACAGAAGATTATCAGAAATTATTTTGAATCGTTATACTCCAATAAATTAGAAGATAGTGAAGGCATCGATAAATTTCTTAAGTCATATGATTTGCCCAGATTGAGTTAGGAGGATATTGACAACCTAAACAGACGAATATCAACTTAGGAAAAAAAGAAACCATCAAAAGACTACCAACTAAGAAAAGCCCAGGACCGGATGGGTATACAGCAGAGTTTTACAAAACCTTTAAAGAGGAACTAATACCAATACTTTTCAAGCTATTTCAGGAAAATGAAAAACAGGGAGAACTTCCAAATTCATTCTATGAGTCCAACATCACCCTGATTCCTAAACCAGACAAAGACACTCCAAAGAAAGAAAACTACAGACCAATATCTCTAATGAACCTAGATGCAAAAATGCTCAATAAACTTCTCGCGAACCGGATACAAAAACATATCAAAAAAATTGTGCACCATGATCAGGTAGGATTTATCCCTGGGATGCAAGGTTGGTTCAATATACGAAAATCAATAAATGTTATTCACCACATCAATAGGCTTAAATATAAGAACCATATGATCATCTCGATAGATGCGGAAAAAGCATTCGACAAAGTACAGCATCCCTTTATGTTCAAAACTCTGGAAAAACTAGGGATAACAGGAACATACCTCAATATTGTAAAAGAAATCTATGCTAAGCCTCAGCCTAGCATCATTCTGAATGGAGAAAAACTGAAGGCATTCCCTCTAAAATCTGGTACAAGACAGGCATGCCCTCTCTCACCACTTCTGTTCAACATAGTTCTCGAATCACTGGCCAGTGCAATTAGACAGACAAAAGAAATTAAAGGCATAAAAATAGGAAAAGAAGAACTCAAATTATCACTATTTGCAGATGACATGATTCTATACCTAGCAGACCCAAAAGGGTCCACAAAGAAACTATTAGAGCTAATAAATGAATTCAGCAAAGTGGCAGGCTATAAAATCAACACGCATAAATCAAAGGCATTCCTGTATATCAGCGACAAAACCTCTAAAATATATATGAGGACAACCACCCCATTCACAATATCCTCAGAAAAAAAAGTACTTGGGAATCAACCTAACAAAAGAGGTGTAAGACTTATACAATGAATACTACAGAACCCTAAAGGGAGAATTGAAGAAGATCTTAAAAGATGGAAAAATATACCCTGTTCATGGATAGGTAGAATTAACATCATCAAAATGGCGATATTAACAAAAGTTCTCAATAGGTTTAATGCAATGCCAATCAAAATCCCAATGGCATTTCTTGTAGAAATAGAGAAAGCAATCATGAAATTCATATGGAAAAATAAAAGACCCAGAATAGCAAAAACATTGCTAAGCAGGAAGTGTGAATCAGTCGGTATAGCTATACCAGACTTCAAACTATACTACAGAGCAATAGAAACAAAAACAGCATGGTACTGGTACCAAAACAGGCGGGTGGACCAATGGTACAGAATAGAGGACACAGAAACCAATCCACAAAACTACAACTATCTTATATTCGATAAAGGGGCTAAAAGCATGCAATGGAAGAAGGCTAGCATCTTCAACAAATGGTGTTGGGAAAACTGGAAATCCATATGCAACAAAATGAAACTGAATCCCTTTCTTTCACCATGCACAAAAGTTAACTCAAAGTGGATCAAGGAACGTGATATCAAATCAGAGACATGGCGTCTGATAGAAGAAAAAGTTGGCTATGATCTACATACTGTGGGGTTGGGATCCAAATTCCTAAATAGGACACCCATAGCACAACAGTTAATAACTAGAACCAACAAATGGGACTTACTCAAACTAAAAAGTTATTTTCTCAGCAAAAGAAACAATAAGAGAGGTAAATAGGTAGCCTACGTCCTGGGAAAAAATCTTTACTCCTCACACTTCAGACAGAGCCCTAATATCCAGAATATACAAAGAACTAAAAAAATTAGACAATGAGATAACAAATAACCCAATCAACAAATGGGCCAAGGACCTGAACAGAAATTTCTCAGAGGAGGACATACAATCAATCAAGAAGTATATGAAAAAATGCTCACCATCTCTAGCAGTCAGAGAAATGCAAATAAAAACCACCCTAAGATACCATCTCACTCCAGTAAGATTGGCAGCCATTAGGAAGTCAAACAACAACAAGTGCTGGCGAGGATGTCGGGAAAAGTGTACTCTTGTACATTACTGGTGGAACTGCAAATTGGTGCGCCCAATTTGGAAAGCAATATGGAGATTTCTTGGAAAGCTCGGGATGGAACCACCATTTGATCCAGCTATTCCCCTTCTCGGTCTATTCCCTAAAGACCTAAAAAGAGCACACTATAGGGCCACTGCTACATCCATGTTCATAGCAGCACAATTCACAATAGCAAGACTGTGGAACCAACATAGATGTCCTTCAATAAAAGAATGGATAAAAAAATGTGGCATTTATACACAATGGAATATTACTCTGCATTAAGAAATGACAAAATCATAGAATTTGGAGGGAAGTGGATGGCATTAGAGCAGGTTATGCTAAGTGAAGCTAGCCAATCCCTTAAAAACAAATGCCAAATATCTTCTTTGATATAAGGAGAGTAACTAAGAACAGAGTAGGGACGAAGAGCATGAGAAGAAGATTAATATTAAACAGGGATGAGAGGTGGGAGGGAAAGGGAGAGAGAAGGAGAATTGCATGTAAATGGAAGGAGACCCTCAGGGGTATACAAAATTACATACAAGAGGAAGTGAGGGGAAAGGAGGAAAAATATAAGGGGGACAAATGAATTACAGTAGAGGAGGTAGAGAGAGAAGAGGGGAGGGGAGGGGGGAGGGGGGATAGTAGAGGATAGGAAAGGCAACAGAATACAACAGTCACCAGAATGGCAATATGTAAATCAATGGTTGTGCAATTGATGTGATTCTGCAATCTGTATATGGGGTAAAAATGGGAGCTCATATCCCACTTGAATCAAAGTGTGAAATATGATATATCAAGAACTATGAAATGTTTTGAACAACCTACAATAAAATTAATTAAAAAAAAAAACTAGCATGGTACTGGTACCAAAACAGGCGGGTGGACCAATGGTACAGAATGGAGGACACAGAGATTAATCCAAAAAGCTACAACTATTTTATATTTGATAAAGGAGCTAAAAGCATGCAATGGAGGAAATATAGTATCTTCAACAAATGGTGTTGGGAAAAATGGAAATCCATGTGCAACAAAATGAAACTGAATTCCTTTCTCTCGCCATGCACAAAAGTTAACTCATAGTGGATCAAGGTGCTAGATATCAAATCAAAGACTCTGTGTCTGATAGAAGAAAAAGTTGGCTCTGATCTACATATTATGGGGTCGGGCTCCAAATTCCTTTATATGACATCCATAGCACAAGAGTTAATAACAAGAATCAACAAATGGGACTACTTAAACTGAAAAGTTTTTTATCAGCAAGAGAAAGAATAAGAGAGGTAAATAAGGAGCATACATCATGGGAACAAATTTTTACTCCTCACACTTCAGATAGAGGCCTAATAACCAGAATATACAAAGAACTCAAAAAATTAGACAATAAGATAACAAATAACCCAATAAACAAATGGGTCAAGGACTTGAACAGACACTTCTCAGAGGAGGACATACAATCATTCATCAAGTACATAATAAAATGCTCACCATTTCTAGCAGTCAGAGAAATTCAAATCAAAATCACCCTAAGATACCATCTCACTCCAGTAAATTGGTAGCCAATATGAAGTCAAACAACAACAAGTGCTGGCAAGGATGTGGGGTAAAAGATACTCTTGTACATTGCTGGTGGGACTGTAAACTGGTGTGGCCAATTTTGAAAGCAGTATGGAGATTCCTGGGAAAGCTGTGAATGGAACCACAATTTGACTCAGCTATTGCCTTTCTCTGACTATTCCCTGAAGACCTTAAAAGAGAGTAATACAGGGATGCTACCACATGGATTTTCATAGCAGTACAATTCACAATTGATACACTGTGGATCCAACCCAGATGCCCTTCAATAGATGAATGGATAAAAAAAATGTGGCATTAATACACTATGGAGTATTACGCAGCACTAACAAATGGCAAAATCATAAAATTTGCAGAAAAATGGATGGCACTGGAGCAGATAATGCTTAGTGAATATAGCCAATCCCTAAAAAATAAATACCAAAGGTCTTCTTTGATATAATGAGAGCAACTAAGAACAGAGCAGGGAGCAATAGCAGGAAGAAAAGATTAACTTTAAACAGAGACATGAGGTGGGAGGGTAAGTGAGAGAAAAGGGAAATTGCATGGTAATGGAGGGAGACCCTCATTGTTACACAAAATTACATATTGTTGTGAGTGGAATGGGAAAATAAACATGGAGTGAAATAAATTACAGTAGATGGGGAAAAAAGAGAAGATCGGAAGGAAGGGGAGGGGAGATAGTAGAGTATAGGAAAGGTAGCAGAATACAACAGTAGCTAATAGGGCATTATGTAAAAATGTGGATGTGTAATCGATGTGATTCTGTAATCTCTATTTGGGCTAAAAATGGGAGTTCATAAGCCACTTGAATCTAATGTATGAAATATTATATGTCAAGAGATTTTTAATGTTTTGAGCAACCAATAAAAGAAAAAAAGTAGCAATATATATGCCAATCGAAATTCATCATGAAATATATATAATCCACAGATCGAAAAATATTCATTTTACTGAACATGGATTAATGTATAATGTTATTCAACTAGGAAGCTCACCCATAGGTTGAATTTTCAGTTCCAACAGCATTTAGGAGGAGTTATCCTTTCTCACAATTTGCATCTGCCAATTCAGTTACCTCACAAGTATGTACGTGTGGTACCAGGTAGAATTCTATATGTGCATATAAAAATACATGTGCTGAATTGGCTACAGAGAAAGGGAGACAGGAATTCACATATTTGTTAATTTTAAAAACACATGTAGAACTATTTCAACAAAAAATGACTAGATTTATAGCTCCTACACTATATAATGCAAAAGGCAATTGTAACAATACACCATGCCTCCTCTGAACTGCTTGTATTTCTATTCTGTTTGGGTTATTTTTCACCATCATATTAGAATTATTAGTCAGAGTATAATAGGGTATGTGTTAGTTTCAGGGCTTCAGTATTTCAAATAGAAAATTGAAAAATGAATCGAATGTGTATGTAAATATGTGCTACACAAAAATCTTCCCACTCACATTCAGAACAATGCCTTGATATTACCTTGGCCCAAGTAAGACACAATTAGAGTAGAAAAGTGTGAAAATCTGTGAATACATATCTGGAATGGAATATGCTCGGGAGTTCACAACCTTGGTGGTGGTAGAGGAGTTTCCAAAAGTAAAGAACAGTGTAAACACTCCACAAACATGGAGCTCTGCTGGCCTAATACTTCTTGGAAAACTGCCTCTGAGGTTGGGCACTTGAAATATATGTTGTTGTCATGAGCTTTAACTTCCTTTGTAGTGAGACCATCAAAATGGGTCTGCATCTATGTGACCTGGAAGACATGGTTTCTTATATTCCAATGACCATGAGGCAGCAGTGCTGAATTCTCTCTTTGTATGTAAACTGTGGCCACTGGAGGCTAAGTGTCTCCTCGTGTGGACTGTGAAGACATTTGGTCATCCTCCACTTTTCGTGGTGTTTCTTGCTGCTGCACTGGGAATTTGGTATTTGCTTCACCAAATACAAGGAGTTCTACTAGGATACAGTGCTGAAGGGAGTTCTGTCACGTGTGGTGGGTCAGGGTCTGCAGGAAAATGCACCAACCAGGCTTCTATCCCACACAGCTTGCCCCAATAACCATAGTAAACTGATTCTGAACATTGCCCTGAAACCTCTCCATATAAAAAATGCCTTTACATATAAGTGTCTGATTTCTGCACTATGTCAGTCATAATCCATTTGGAAGCCAATGGCCGATCCACATGGCCCCACCATGGTGTTTTATCACACACCTGCCCACCACTGCTCTAGGCCCACTAATCAGCAGGATACAAATTACTGGCATCTCTGTTCTACACCATTTTCATAAAACCCAGTAAAACAAGGCATTCTCTGGTATACACATGATCAACCACAGGACTTCCAAAGATTCTCCAGTGCCACCTGGTCATGGAAATTTCAAAAATTTCATGGTATTTATCTAGCCATTTTTCAAAGATTAAGTTGGAGGCACTGTGGGTTTCAAATCATTCAGGAACCATTAAGTGTTGAGAAAGCTCATTTCAATGAAAGCTCTGGAGAACACTCACAGGCAAGGCTTCTCAAAGAGTTGCCAAAAGGTCACATGAAGCCAGGCAAATTGAGGCCTACAATGTGAGGTCCATGTGTGTTTTGACTCTCAACTATACCTGCCAATCTTTCAGAATAAAATCATGTGATATCCTGGCTGAGGTTCCCATTGTTTTGTGGAAAGACACCCTGGGCCTAGATCTCAGTTTCCATGGGTGAGTCTCATGCATGGCCTTCTAAAATCCCAACACAATTCATGGCAATACTTCTCTGAGTTCAATTCCAGAACTCAGTCTCTAAGGGGAATCACGCCAGAGTTCAAGCCCAGGTGGAACCAGTCATTCCTTCCAACCACCACAAAAATGACCACAATTAAAATCAAAACACTCCCACAGGGCCCTCATCTTCTTCCATATATACACTCATCATAACCTCTGGCTGGATATTTCTATGAGGGGCACAGCCTAAGAAAGTGTCCAAAATAAGCTCACTTGCCCCTCATTTGCCTAAAATCATGGTGGCCTGGACACTCCTCCTGTGAACCTGGAGTGATCAAATATTCCTGCTGTTAAAGTGTTCCGCTTCTCCAATTTGAGGCCTACTGGCTGTGAGGTATAGATTCTTTATGTGATTTGGAGTCATGAGAAAACCCAAGCACATATGGGCAAGCCTCTGCAGTGATTTGAAGAACTCATTTAATCCAAAGAATCCCTATTCTCACTTAATGGAGGTCAGGAACCTAAAACAAGAAGGCAAAAAAATTCATCCACAATGACTTCTCTTTTGGCCATTTCGGTTTGGGAAGCACATGGGATTTTTCTTTAGATCCATTGGGTGCTGAGAATCTAAGTCACAGCCTCACACAAGGACCAGAGACTGATTCAGACACATCCCATTCCAAAGCAATTAAGCAAAGAGCCACAGGTGAAGCCCATTCATTTCCATATGAAAACAGTTTTCTTCAGGCTTCACAAAGGGTTGGCATGAGGCAAAGACCTTCCTGACATTCAGGGTAATTGAAACACAAGTAAGCAAATGGCCCAAGAAGGGTTTCTTCACTGAGACTTTACTGGTCACACTGATATCTGAGTTTTCTGAGATGCTCTCAATCTCTTCAGCTATCCAGTACATGGCCATGTCACAGAGCCTTGTGGTGTTACATATCTGGGACACAAAACCATGAGCGTATTCTGTAGAGTGGCCAGAATTCACGAAGAAAACAGTAACTTAAGAAGACAGTAGGTGTTGCCCATCCATAAGGCAAAGTGAAGTCCATTAATCTATTGGGCAGTATTAATGTGGGGAAGCTTTCTACTAGAGAAAACAAATCCATTGATGCATTCTCTTTTCTAATGTCTACAACCACGGATACAGTGGGATACACAGACATAGAAACCCTCAAAATGTCAAAGGACTTACTAGAAACAGTCCACTCCACACCAGAAAAAAACGCCTTTCCTACCTATTCTCAGAACATGAGAAAAAAACCACAAACTCACACCCACAATGGCAAAGCCACCTCCTTCCCCCAAGTAAGTCTGTGACTATCCAGAGTGTCTTCTGACTGGTGGGCCATATTATGTTCCCCTGAAATGGCCTGTCCTCTCTCAGATCTGGTCTCCTTGGCCAACTATGTGAAGTTGTCAGGAGACAGCGGTGAGCCACTACCTGCTTTCTCAGGGAAGGTGCCTCTTCAGAGCTCTGCTGGCAATTGGCCATCCTCACATCAGTAGGTACCAAGAAAGACTGACTCTGTCCTTGGAAAAAGCAAACAAGTTAGCCCAATGGGACTAGGACTGGGACTGGCTCTGGGTGCCTGGCTTCCTGGATCCCAAGTTCAGAGAATTCAATCACCAAGGAAGTGAGGAGAGGTCACTTCCTTCAGGAACTGAATGAGGTCACTGCCTTGAAAACCACTTTGTCCTAACAGTTGCTTCCAAGGGTCCCATGAGATGGA
Source organism: Callospermophilus lateralis (assembly GCF_048772815.1). Lineage (NCBI taxonomy): Eukaryota > Metazoa > Chordata > Mammalia > Rodentia > Sciuridae > Callospermophilus > Callospermophilus lateralis. The sequence continues at coordinate 1,201,648 of NW_027514186.1, forward strand.
GGCTGCCCCAACATCCTCTGACACATTCAGAAGTTAGAATGGAATATCAACCTTAGGCACCCAGGTACAGCTCTCCACACAGGCCTGGTTTCTTCCAACTTCTTTACAATAAGAAAAGAGAGGCTGACTTAGACCCATCAATTCATCCTGACCAGGTTGTTTGCCATGGAAGATTTCTATTGCTCTCTCAGGTCCAACATAGCTGCATAAATCTTCTCCAAGGATCATTTCTCCATGGATCATTGAGGTTCTCAGAAGGTGGAAGATCACCTACATTCCTATATTGTAAGACCAACTCTGTCCCTGCTCTTCTGTAAGTTATATTGATGGAACAGTGTATGTTTAGGGTTAATAACATGTTTGATTTGGGTTAGGAATCATTTTGCGGGATGAATAATGGTATTGGCAACCTTCGATATTTACAAGAGTATATAGGTGAAATATAAGTATGAAAGCAGAAAATTAGGAAAGATTTGAAGCCCAGAAGGGAATTGGACCCTTAAGTGGTATACTTAGCTTTGAGTTATGTGCTGCACAGTTGTCTCAGATAAATCAATATACAATGGCATAGGACCTTGTACCTTGGATGATTGAATGTTGAAGAGAACATCCAGTCAAAAAGCGATATTCAGTACGATGAGGAAGGTAGTTGTTAGGTTTAGAATGAAGAGTGAGTATAGGATTTGGACAAAAAGTTCTTTAGCAATAGGGTTTCGGTTAGAGAGTGAGTGTTAATGTCAGCACATGTGAAGAGTCAGTCACAATGATGAACTGGGGAAAATATGAGGGAAAGCAGATATCAATAAAGACATTAGGAAATCAAGCAAAGTACAAAGTGAGTGATAGAATTAGACATTTTCAACAGGCTTGAGGTTGAATATATAATCTTAGGAAGAAACAAATATGTAGTCACCAATAGGATTGACATTTGAGAGCATTAGGCAACCTGGACATAGATGTTTTTAGTAATCCATGCTCACTTTCCATTTAGGCTTTGGTACAATTGAAAGTGTGACCTTTGCTTTTTGTGTCCAGAATATTTCTGTGATAAAATGTATATGTATATCACGTGACATGAGTATTTCTTCCACCATTTCCAGGAGCAATATTTTGAAGACATATAAATTTGTATTGGGGTACAAATAGGTATACCCTCTGTCTATGAATATAGCAATAACGCATGAATAGACCATACTGGGAATAAATAATATAACTGGATCCACTTTAAATAATGGATTGAATGGATATCTGAAAATACATAAGAAATGTTATAAAGATGCACAATCAATCATTCCAACCAGTTATATATCTAATGGTCATCTTAGGGTTATGTTTTATCATGAAGGATGTGTGAGTTTTGCTTAAAAATTGATCATGGAAATTGAAAATAATATATTTGAAAAAAGTCTCATGAAAAGACCAGTCAAGAAACATAGGGAAATACATGTGTTCTGGAGCAAGAAGTGATTGAAAGTGAAACAAATGCCTATAAATTTGCTAAGTAGTGGATGAAATATATATCCTATGATGTGCATAAACTGAAGAAATAGTAATGTACCAGTGTTGAATAATAATTAATGTCAAAATACACATCATGTCCCATAGGAATCTACTAGCATTGATGTTAAACTAGGTCAGTTAATGTAGAAATACTAGGATTTGTTTGCACCTTTCACTGAAGTTAGTTTTCAGTACTAGGAAACAAATATGTATTTCAGGTAGATGAATATTTCTGAGAATAATCTTGTGAAAAGTTGATTATTAATCCACATACATGAACATGAATGAATTTAGGGAGTGTATATAAGACACATATATTTCATATTTTGAAAAATCTGGAGATTTATTTTGTATATATATATATATATATATATATATATATATATATATACACACACACACACACACACACACACAAACACACACACAAACAAAGACATTCAAAAGTAGAATTATATATGCCAATCGAATTTCACCATGAAATATATATCATCCACAGATCCAAAAATATTCATTTTACTGAACATGGATTTATGTATAATGTTATTCAACTAGGAAGCTCACCATTAGCTTGAATTTTCAGTTCCAACAGCATTTAGGTGGAGTAATCTCTTCTCACAATTTGTATCTGCAATGTCAGGCACCTCACAAAAATGTACGTGTGATATCAGGTAGGATTCTATATGTGTATATAAAAATTAATGTGCTGAATAGGTTACAGCGAAAGGGAGATAGGAATTCACATATTTGTTAACTTTAATACACATATAAAACTATTTCAATTAAAAAATGACTAGATTTATAACACCTACCTTTTATCTTGCAAAAGGCAAGTCCAATATACACCATGCCTCCTCTGAACTGCTTGTATTTCAATTCCGTTTGGGTTATTTTTCTCCATCATATTATTATTTGTAGTTAGCGTCTAGAAGGGTATGGGTTATTGTCAGGAATTCAGTATTTCAATTGGAAAATTGGAAAGTGAATCCAATGTGTATGCAATTATGTGCAGCACAATATTCTTCCCACTCTCATCCAGAACAATGGCTTGACATTAACTTCGCCCCAAGTAAGACGCAATTAGAGAAGAAGAGTTAGAAATTCTGTGAATACATATCTGGAATGGAAAATGCTCAGGAGTTCACAACCTTGGAGGTGGTAGAGGATTTTCCAAAAGTAGGGGACAGGGTTGATCACCCAACATGATCTTTCATTAAAATTGTGAGCCATCTTGCCACAAAGCCATGAAAAGATAATTTTTGCTTTACTATAAATTACTGCAAATTCTGAACCTGCTTAGAATGCCTGACCATGTTTTGAACTCACCCATGCCTGGCTCTCTGACCAGATAACAGCCCTCTCTGAAACTTTAATGACACCTCATAAATATTCGCCTTCCCTGGCCAGACAATGACCCTCTCTGAGGCTCTAATGGTCCTCATAATTTCTGATGCTGGGGCCAGAAAATCAAATGTAAACTACAATTAGTGTGATGCTTGTCAAAGTTCTGTTTTCTGTAACCCCCCTTTTGTGTAACTTTCTGGGCTATAAAGCTGGGCTGTAGGAAAGGTGGGGTTGCTGTCTTCTTCCCGCCATTTTGAGAGGGAGAGGCAGCCTGGCTGGTTGAAATATTAAGCTTGCCTTAATTTGATTTTAATTGGAGTCAGTGGTCTTTTCTTGTGTCCTGGACTAACATTTTGGAGTTCCCCAGCAACATGACCCGACCAGATCACAAAGCCAGACTGCTGGAAATTCTGAAGCTGGCCTATCCTCCAGGACTCCAGGCTGGAGAGACAAGTTCCAAGGCATTGGAATGAGCCTTCAGTCCGTGGATCACTGCAGTGAACCATCGCACTAAAACTATTATCAAGCACCTGGTGGAGGAGGCCTTCATAGGTAAGAGGCGCCTTTATAACATCTGATATCCGGTTAAGGGAGTACTCTTCTGATGACAGAGAGGTGGCCTGGGAAGGCTCACATATACTCCTGTCCGGGACAGTAATCGGAATCCTTCTTTCCTCTGTTCTTTTATGTAGGGAATACCTCTGAAAGTGTAGAGAGGTGCCGACTGGCACGCAGGAGCTCCTACCCCGGAGCTTTAGCAAGACGCTGCATTGCTCCTCTGGTTTTCTGTTTATTCGCCGAGTTTCTGTTTTTTTTGTGTTTTGTTCTGTGTTCTAAATGTTTTTTATTTGTTTGTTTTTGTGCGTTTTGTTGTGTGATTTCTGTGGTAAAAACTTAAGGATATAGGACGTGAAAATGGGTAATAAAGCATGTAAGCCTGTCACCCCTTTGGACTGTGTTTTAAAGAAATGTGATGCACTATACCCCCCTTTGTTAAGCAGGATGAGAGAAGCCCCTAGCTGGCTGTCTGGAGCACACCCACTGCAGAGGGCAATGCCTGCTGGAGACCTAATAACTGAGTATCTCCCAGGTTAACAAGTGAAGCTCCTTTAAAACCCCTTGTCCCTCCAGATCAAGAGAGTCACAACATTGGACAGAGTCCCCTGTTTTTATCCTTTGTTAGCAAAGCAGTAAACCTCCCTTTTACTTTTTCTCAAACCCTGTCCTTATATTAAATTGGTATTAATTGGCTTCAAGGTCCAGAACCGAAATTTAAGTTACGAATTTTGATACCCCCCCGACCTCGGAATTTTTGAGAGCTGACTACTGAAATGTTAGGAGATTCAGCGTGCTTGGGGTGGAACCAAACCAGAGGAGCTAATCCTGTAAGTAAAAGACGGGACTGAGGGACTCCCAGCAGCTGCCGAAATCCTGTTGCTTCAGTAAATTCCCTCCTTCCTTCCCTGCACTGTAAGTATTATGCCACCTCTGTTTTCTTAAAAAAGAGAAAAAGAAAAAGGAGACACTAAATGGAGTAAAGTCACCATGGAGACCTTTGATATTACATTTCAGGTTGCCCCTCTGTGAAAACATCTGATGCCCTTGTGGGGACATCTATCATGCCACTGGTGTAGGAGATTTTTCTCTTATCTGCTGTTTTAAAGGCTTCTGTCCTGTCAGCCATAGTCTGGAGCTCCTTTCTGTCTGTCTTTTGTCTTTGTTTCTGGCCATTTAAGACATGTTCAATAATGTGTTGATATTATAAATTGTTTCTTGGGAATGATCTTAGCTGAATGTGTGTCTAAATAATGATGTTTTATTGTAACAATATGGTATCTGGATGGGTTTTTGTAGCATTGCTCAATCTTGTAGTTAAAAGTCGGGTTTAGGTAATTTTTTAGTTTATGATTTCAGATAATTCATGCCAGAGAACTTAAATACTTAAAATGGAAAACTAAAGAATTCTACTTCCAAGTTGCCAAGTAACTTCCCAATCATTTAGTCTTTTTTTTCACCAATTTTTAATTGGGTAGCCTGGGAAAATGTCACAGTGTGTCAGTGCATTAATTTGGACAAGGATAGTAAATCATAGTATGGTATCTGTTGACAAAACAAGATGTTAAGGTATAAAATTTTGAATTGTATCTTAAAATTGTATCATAATTTTCAACATCCTCACCTGAAAATTATGGTTAAAGTGCCTTAGGCCTGAGGTGTCCGCTCAGAATAGCAGTTTTGTCCAGATCCTTCCAGAACTCAGCCAGGACTTATGTTGAAATGTAAATGAAAGAAGCATGCAAGCTCAGTAGGAGACTGATCTGATGTCTAAGTGGGAAAAAAAAAGGTAAATCGTATGGTATTTACTAATTACTGGCCAGTCATTTTTTCTAGGACTCTCATTTTTTTCCTTAGATTCTGTATTTTTTTTTGAGCTCATTATTTTGATCCTAGAGAACTAGGTTAATATTTTTCTCATCAGTTCTATCTTTGACCAACAGTGGAGTTCTGAAACATTACAATGGAGATTTCACCTGTGAAAAGCTACAAGGCCTTACTATTATTATTTGTGCACACTTTTGTTATGTGTTGTATGTCCATATATCTATATGTTCATATATCATATATATGATATACAAATTAACATATATAAGGAGCGATCATTAAAAAAAAGCACTCATAAAAACAAATTTTAAAAAGTGGATTCGAAGATCTTTAATTCACGTGAGTTAAATGATTCACTTTAAATTTGGATAAACAAATAACAATAAATGTCTTTAAATTTAAGCTTACAAGTTTTTCTAGCTGCTCAAAAATCTAATAAAATATTAATGTCTATAAAATGTCTAATATGCCTTGGTTCTAGGACTTTTCCTTTAACAAAAAAATGGTTTACACTGTTCAATACATTTCTCTAATATTTTGATAAATAAGTGGAGTAAATTTGATATGGGATTACTCATTCATGAGTACTTTTATTAGATATCTGATTGATTTAGTAAGGTCTGTATAAGTTTGTTCTAAAGTCTGTATAAGATTGTAAAAATCAGTCATGTGATAAAGCGACACAAATTTCTGAAAACAAAAGTTTACCCATAACATTGTGTTTATTTTTATTTTTCTAGAGCAAGCAACCATAAAAATTAAACAACTGATTAAATAAGAACTGTTATTTTAGAGCACTGTACTGGAATTTCTTTAAAAGCTAAATTTGGTTAATGTAAAAACATCAATGTCATTGTGATGCTATTAATGTGCTCATATCTTCCAGGTATACAAGTCTGTAAGGTAGAAACTTTAAAAGAGCATTACATCAAGCTGGTGTTCTGAAGTTGTATGGTAAAAAAATATATATATATATATATTGGGGATTTATTTACTTGTTATCAATAAGATATGTAAAGTTTTATGTTACTTTTTACATTGGGGAAAAATTTAAATATATTTTTAAGTTAATGAGCGCCTAATCTATGTAAAGGTTAAAAACTTTCAGCCTTTCTTTAATTCATGTTTTAAATGTGATATCATATGGTGTTAGCTAATGTTCATGTGACCTCAAACAATTTATGTAAACTGTGTAAATGATATTTAAAAAAAAAAAGATCAGCTTTAGAAGTAAAAGACTTAAGATTTATATAGAGCCCTGCCTTACCTGAGATAAGGCTCTGTGTCTCATCTTACAACATTTGAGAATAACTACGAAAGTAGTAAGTCAGATGTTATTTAATTTAAAGTTACGTTCAGAAGTTTTTTTTTTTTTTTCTGTCAAGATTACTAGGATCTCAAAGAGGGGATATAATTTATAACTCAGCCAAAAATTCAGGGTAGCTATTACACGAACTAAGTATTTTTACTCTTGTTAATTTTATTTTGTAATTTCCTTATAAGTTAACTAAAGATTCCCTGTTAGTGTTTTACAAAAGAGTTGCTTTTGAACACAACATTGGTTAATTTGAGATAATAAGGAATCACCTACAAGACAGAAAAATACAGATCCCAAATAATAAAAAGATAAATAATTTTAAATTATAGACATTAAAGCACAGTACTCTTAATATAAGGCTGTTAAAATTTATTTGCTGGATGTTTAAGATTAGGATTTAAAATTTAATTTAAATGAAAAGGGACAATAAAACAAATTTTGGCTCTTGCCCTCTGAGTCAGTTTGTATCCAGGGAACAGGAGACTTCTCTAAAGAACTTTGCAACTCTCAGCCACATAAACTCCTGATCAGGAAGATTAATGAGGCCACTGGAGAACAGAAAGCCAATCAGTGCTTTTTCTACGAAGAAGAGAGTCATCAGAGAAGGGAGATATTCCTGATGCTTCTGAGAGAAGCCACATGGTCAAGCAAGACCTGGAATCACCTAGCGCAAATGGCACTAGCAGAACTGAGAAGCTGCTCTCAAGTTTCCCCAGAAATGACTCCCATAAAATCTCAGCTGACTGTTAACAATAGATAGAAACAAAAGTCAGTTTTACTGCTTCATCTTAAACTCTTAGCAAAGACAGATAAACCCAAAATACAGCCATTCCTGGGCATTTTAAATAATAATAGTTATAATAATATTTTAACGTATACACTTTATGGTAGCCTCCCAAAATAAGTAAGACTGGAGGCTACAAAGAAGGATTCTCAGAGAGGAATGCCTGATGAGAATAAAAAGAGACTATCAAGAGGAGCTACCAGAGGCAGAAGTTTTTTGTTTAAGGCCTACAGATATTCCTAACCTACACAGGTAGGCTTGGTGTTTGCTAGTATGATTATCCAGCCCTGACTAACAGAATTATAGGTTTCTCTATTACACACAGAGGTCATACTAGTAAAAGGAATTTGCTAGATCAGATGACATTAAATTATTAAACTGTATCTTATGGGGTGGGACAACTGTGACACTAAAAGTTAAATATTAAGTTGAAAGTCCTGATAACTGGGGATATTGAAGACAGATGAGGGGACATCTATACAGTGACTTGTTTCAGCTGCTGCAACATTTATTCAGTACTCATGGTTTTTGTTTCTCTCATAGAAGAACCCATCCCCAGATGACTTTACAAACTGTTCTACCACAACCAGACTTCAAACCAAACTGACTTCTAAAAGGCAACTCATGTCCCTCATGCTGTGCCCCCTCATGTCACCCTCTCTCAGCTCAGAAGAAGCCAAAATGAGTGACGCCACTCTTCTTACAACAATGGAGCCAAAAATAAATAGACTTTCATTTTAAGTAATTAATTAAGTCAGGTAAAATCAGGGAGACTGGTTTTGTGTGAGTTCAAAAAATATGGAGACTGTTACGTGAGGTATTAAAATTCCCTCAGTGTTCTTCCCCTACCCTATCAAATATTTGAAAGGGACACATTAGAAAAGGGGGGAATGATAGACCCAATCTGATCTTTTATTAAAATTGGGATCCATCTTGCCACAAAGCCATGAAAAGAAAATTTTGGCTTAACTATAAATTACACCAAATTCTGAACCTGCTTGCAATGCCTGCCTGTGGCCTTGAACTCACCCATGCCTGGCTCTTTGACCAGGAACAGCCCTCTATGAAACTTTATTGACACCTCATAAATACTGGCCTTCCCTGGCCAGACAATGACCCTCTCTGAGGCTCTAATGGTCTTCATAAATTCTGATGTTGGGGCCAGCAAATATATATATATATATATATATATATATATATATATATATATATATATATATATATATATATAAACTACGATTAGTTTGATGCTTGTCAAAGTTCTGATATTTTAACCCCCCTGTAGTGTAAAATTCTGGGTTATAAACCTGGGCTGTAGGAAATTTGGGTGGCTGTCTTGTTCCCACTGTTTTGGGAGGGAGAGGCCACCTGGGCAGTGGAAAATATAAGCTTGCTTTAACTTGATTTTAATTGGAATCAGTGGTCTTTTCTTGCATCCTGGTCTAATAGGTAAATGCTATCAAACATGGAGCTCTGCCAGCCTGAAGACTTCCTTAGAAACTGCCTCTGACGATGGGCACTTGACATATATGTTGTTGTCAGGAGCTTTAGCTTTCTTTCTAATGAGACCATCAAAGCTGGATCTGCATCTATGTGACCTGGAGGACATGGTTTCTTGTTTTTCAAAGGACATGAGGCAGCAGTGCTGAATTCACTCTTTGTAGGTAAACTGTCGCCACTGAAGGCTAAGTGACTCCCCGTGTGGACTGTGAAGCAATTTGGTCATCCTCCACTTTTCGTGGTGTTTCTTGCTGCTGCACTGGGAATTTGTTATTTGCTTCACAAAATACAAGGAATTCAGCTGGGACACAGTGCTGGAGGGAGTTCTTTCACATGAGATGGGTCAGGGTCTGCAGGAGAATGCATCAACCAGGCTTCTATCCCACATAGCTTGTCCCCTTGACCATTGCACCTGATTCTGAACATTGTCCTGAAACATCTCCATATAACAAGATGCCTTATATGGAGAGTTATCAGACATATAAGTGATTCCTGGCTGCACAATGTCAGCCACAAGCCATTTGGAAGTCAATGGCAGATACACATGGCCTGACCACAGATGTTTTATCACACACCTGCACACCACAGCTCTGGGCCCACTACTCAGCAGGCTCCAACATACTGGTATCTCTGTTCTACATCATTTTCATGAAACCTAGTCAATCAAGGCACTGTCTGGTACACACTTCATCAGCAAGAGGACATAGAAAGGTTCTCCAGTGCCACCTGGTCATGAAAATTTCAAAAATGTCATGGTATTTATCTAGCCATTTTTCAAGGATGAAGTTGGAGAAATTGTGGGTTTCAATTCATTCAGGAACCATTAATGTTTGAGGAAGCACATTTCAAGGAAACTCTGGAGAATTCTCAGAGGCAAGGCTTCCCAAAGAGTGGCCAAAAAGACACATGAAGCCAGGCCCATTGAGGTCTACAATGTGAGGCCCATGTGTGTTTTGACTGTCAACGATGGCTGCCAAGTCTTTCAGTATAAAATAATGTGATGCCCTGGCAGATTGACAATGCTCTGTGGAAAGCCAATCTGGGCATTGATCTCAGTTTCCAAAGGCAACTCTCATGCGTGGTCTCCTAAAATCCCAACACAATTCATGGCAATACTTCTCTGAGGTCAGTTCCTGAACTCAATCTGTAAGGGGAATCACACCAGAGTTCAAGCCCAGGTGGACATAGGCATCTCTTCCAACCACCAAACAAATGACCACAATTAAAACCAAAACACTCCCAAATGGCCCTCATCTTCTTCCACATAGGCACTCTTCATAACCTCTGGCTGGAAGTTTCCATGAGGGGCACAGCCCAAGACAGTTTTCCAAATGAACTCCCTTGCCCCTCATTTGCCTAAAGTCAGGGTGGCCTGGACTCCCTTCCTGTGAACCAATAGTGATCAAATAGTCCTGCTCTTAATACTGATCTGCTTCTCTAACTTGAGGCCTACTGACTGTCTGGTATAGATTCTTTATGTGAATTGGTGTCATGAGAAAACCCAAGCCCTTATGTGCTAGCCTCTGTAGGGCTTTGAAGAACTGATTTGACACAAAGGATCCCTATTCTCACTTGATGGAGGTCAAGAAGCTTACAGAGGAAGGCGAGAGACTTCGTCCACAATGACTGCTCTTTTGGCCATTTTCATTTTGCATGCAAACTGGGAAACTTTCTTTAGATCCATCAGGTGCTGAGAATCTAAGCCACTGCCTCACATAGGGCAAAGAGGCTTATTCAGCCACATCTCTTTCCAAAGCAATTAAGCAAAGAGCCACAGGTGATGCCCATTCATTTCCATTTGAAAACTCTTTTTTTCTGGCTTCACAAAGGGGTTTCCTGAGGCAAAGATCTTCCTGACATTTAGGAAAACAGAACAATAGGTAAGCAAAAGGCCCAGTGCAGTGTTTTTCCACTGAGACTTTAATGGTCACACTGATATGTGAGTTTTCTGAGATGCTTCTATTCTCTTCAGCTATCCAGTACATGGCCATGTCACAGAGCTTGGAGGTGGTACATATCTTGGAAACCAAACCATGAGGCTATTCTGGAGAGTGGCCAGTATTCAGGAAGAAAACAAGAACTTAGGAAGATAGTAGGTGTTGCCCATCCATAAGGCAAGCCTCTCTCCATTCTTAAATTGAGCAGTATGAATGTTGGGAAGCTTTCTACTAGACAGGACACAACCATTGATGCATTCGCTTTTCAAATGTCTACAACCACAGATACAGTGGAATGCACAGACAGAAACACTCACGTTGTCAAACGACTTTCTAGAAACATTCCAGTCCAAACAAACAAACAGTCTTTCCTACTTATTCTCAGAAAAGAGACAAAACCACAAACTCACACCAACACCCACAACGGCACCTCCTTCCCCCAAGTATGTTGGTGAATATATTGAGTGTCCTCTGACTGGTGGTCCATACTATGTTCCCCCAAAATGGCCTGTTCTGTCTCAGATCTGGTCTCCTTCGCCAACTCTGTGAAGTTGTCAGAAGCCATGGTTGAGCCACTACCTGCTTTCTCAGAAAAGGCTCCTCTTCAGAGGTCTCCTGGCATTTGGCCATTATCACTTCAGTAGGTACCAACAAAGACTGAGTCTGTCCTTGGTAAATCCAAACAATTGAGACCACTGGGACTGGGACTGGGACTTACTCTGGGTGCCTGGCTTCCTGGATCCCAAGTTCAGAGTGTTCCATCACCAAGGAAGTGTGTACTGATATTTGCTTCTAAGGGTCCCAGGAGATGGAGACTGCCCCTACTTTCTGTGACAGTTTCACAAGTTAGAATGGTATATCAACAATAGGCACCCGGGAACAGCTCTTCTCACAGGCCTGGTTTGGTCCATCTTCTCTATATTAAGAAGGGAAAGGCTGATTCAGATACATCTCTTCATCCTGATCCGGTTGTTTAACATTGAAAATGACTTTTGCTCTCTCAGGTCCTTCATAGCTGCCTTCTTCTCCATGTATCATTTCTGCATGGACCTTTGAGGTTCTCATCAGGTGGAAGATACCGTACAATCCAGTATTGGAAGACCAACACTCTCCCTGATCTTCTGTAAAGTTAGATTGAGGGAACAGTGTATGGTTAGGGTTAACAACATGTTCGATTGGGTTAGGAATAATTCTGCAGGATGAATAATGGTTATGGGAACATGTGATATTTACAAAATATACAGTTGAAATATAGGTATGAAAACAGAAATCTAGGTAAGATTTGATGCCCAGAAGGGCATTGGGCCCTTGATTGGGATACTTAGCTTTGAATTAATTTCTGCACAGATGTCTCAGATAAATCAATATACAATGGTATAGGATATTGTACCTTGGATGATTGAATGTCGAAGAGAACATGCAGTCAAAAAGGGATAGTCGGTAGGATTAGAAAGATAGACGGTAGTTTTAGAAAGATGAGTGAGTATAGGATTTGGACAAAATGGTCTTTAGCAATAGGGTTTCATGTAGAGAGTGAATGTAAATGTCAGCACATGTTAAGAGGCAGTCACAATGATGAACTGGGGAAAATATATATCAATAGAGACATTAGGAAATCAGGCAAAGTATAAGGTGAGTAATAGGATTAGACATTTTCAACAGGTTTGAGGTTGAATATATAATCTTAGGAAGAAACAAATATGTAGTCACCAATAGGATCCACATTTGAGAGCAATAGGCAAACTGGACATGGATGATTTTAGTAATCCATGTTCAATTTCCATTTAGGCTTTAGTACAATCATAAGTGTGACATTTGCTTTTTGTTTCCAGAATATTACTGTGATAAAATGTATATGTAGATCAGGTGACATGAGTATTTCTTTCACCATTTCTAGGAACAGTATTTTGAAGACGTGTAAATTAGTATTTTGAATACAAATAGGTGTACACTGTGTCTATGAATATAGAAATAATGCATGAATAGACCATACTGTGAATAAATAATATAACTGGTTCCAACTTAAATAATGGTTCAAATTGATATCTGAAAATATACAGGAAACCTTATATTGATATATATCCATTCATTCAAACCAGTTATACATCTAATGGTAATATTAGGGTTATGGTTTATCATGAAGAATGTGTGAGTTTTGCTTCAAAAGTAATTGTGGAAATCGAAAATAATGTGTTTGGAAAGAAGTCTCATGAAAAGACCAGTCATGTAACCTGGAGGAATACATGTGTTCTGAAGCAGGAAGTGATTGAAAGTGAAACAAAAGCCTTTAAATTTGTGAACTTGTGGATGAAATATATATCTTATGATGTGCATAAACTGAGGAAATAGTAATGTACAAGTGTTGAAAAAAAATGAACGTCAAAATACACATCATGTCCTATAGAAATCTACTTGCATTTATATTAACCTGGGTCAATTAGTGTAAAAATATTAGGATATGTATGCACAATTCACTTAACTTAGTTTTCAGTACTAGGAAACAAATACGTATTTCAGGAGGATGAATATGTCTTAGAATAATCTTATGAAAAGTTGATTATAAATACGCACTTAAATATTAATGAATTTAGGGAGTACATAATAAGATACATTTATTTCATATTTTGAAAACTCTGGAGAGTGTGTATATATATATATATATATATATATATATATATATATATATATATATATATATTAAAATACACACACAGAAATTAAAAAGTATTAATATACAAGCCAAATGAAATTCACCATGAAATATATATCATCCACAGATCTAAAAATATTCATTTTACTGAACATGAATTTATGTATAATGTTGTTCAGCTAGGATACTCACTCATAGGTTGAATTTTCAGTTTCAACAGTGTTTAACAGGAGTGATCTCTTCTCACAGTTTGTATCTGCCAAGTGAGCCACCTCACAAGAATGTACGTGTGGTACCAGGTAGGATTCTATATGTGCATATAAAAATATATGTGCTGAATAGGCTACAGAGAAATGGAGACATGAATTCACATATTTGTTAACTTTAAAAACACATGGAGAAGTGTTTCAACAAAAAAATGACTAGATTTAAAACTCCTACCATATATAATGCAAAAGGAACGTCCAAATGTTAACCTTGCATCCTCTGAACTACTTGTATTTCAATTTGGTTTGGTCTATTTTTATCCATCATAATAGGATTTGTAGTCAGAGTCTAGTAGGGAGTGGGTTACTATGAGGGATTCAGTATTTTGAATGAATAATTGGAAAATGAATCCAATGTGTATGCAAATATGTGCTACAAAAAAATCTTCCCACTCTCATCCAGAACAATGCCTTGACATTACCTTAGCCCCAAGTAAGATACAATTAGAGGAGAAGAGTTAGAAAATCTAGGAATACATATCTGGAATGGAAAATGCTCTGGAGTTCACAACACTGGAGGTGGTAGAGGAGTTTCCAAAAGTAATGGAGACTGTAAAAACTCCACAAACATGGAAGTGTGCAGGCCTCAAGACATCTGGGAAACTGTCTTTGAGGTTGTACACTTGAAATATATGTTGTTTTCAGGAGCTTTAGCTTCCTTTGTAGTGAGACCATCAAAGCTGTGTATGCATCTGTTACATGGAGGACATGGTTTCTTATTTTCCAATGAACATGAGGTAGCAGTGCTGAATTCTCTCTTTGTGGGTTTACTGTGGCCACTGGGGTCTAAGAATCTTTCCGTGTAGACTGTGAAGCCATTTGGTCATTCTCCAATTTTGTTGTGTTTCTTGTTGCTGCACTGGGAGTTTGGTATTTGCTTCACAAAATACAAGGAGTTCCACTGGGACACAGTGCTGGAGGGAGTTCTGTCACGTGTGGTGTGTAAGGGTCTGCAGGAGAATGCACCAACCAGGCTTCTATGCCACATTGCTTGCCCCCTTGACCGTAGCAACTTGATTCTGAACATTGCCCTGAAAACTCTCCATCTAACAAGATGGCTTAATATACAAAGGTATGCTGGCTGCACCATGTCATTCACAAGCATTTGGAAGCCAAAGTAATATCCACATGACCCCACCACAGATGTTTTATCACACAACTGCACACCACAGCTCTGGGCCCACTACTCAGCAGGCTCCACCATACTGGCAGCTCTGTTCTACACCATTTTCATGAAACCCAGTCAAGGAAGGCACTGTCTGGTACACTCTTGATCAGCAACAGGACATCCAAAGGTTCTCCAGTGCCACCTGGTCGTGGAAATTTCCAAAATTTCATGGTATTTATCTAGACATTTTTCAAGGATGAAGTTGGAGAAACTGTGGGTTTCAATTCATTCAGGAACCATTAAATTTTTAGGAAGCACATTTCAAGGAAAACTCTGAAGAATTTTCAGAGGCAAGTCTTCCCAAAGAGTGGCCAAAAGGCCACATGAAGCCAGGCCCATTGAGGTCTACAATGTGAGGTCCATGTGTGTTTTGACTGTCAACAATGGCTGCCAAGTCTTTCAGAATAAAATCATGTGATGTCCTGGCTGAGATTGACAGTGCTTGGTGAATAGCCACCCCAGGCTTAGATCTCAGTTTCCAATGTCGACTCTCATGCATGGCCGCCTAAAATCCCAACACAATTAATGGCAATACTTCTCTGAGGTCAGTTCCAGAACTCAGTCTTTAAGGGGAATCGCACCAGAATTCCAGCCCAGGTGGACCCAGGATTCTCTTCTAACCACCAACAATTGACCACAATTAAAACCAAAAAACTCCCACATGGCCCTCATCTTCTTCAACATAGACACTCTGAATAACCTCTAGCTAGAGGTTTCCATGACGGGCGCAGCCCAAGACAGTGTCCAAAATAAGCTCCCTTGCCCCTCATTTGCCTAAAGTCTGAGTGGACTAGACACCATTCCTGTGAACCAAGAGTGATCAAATAGCCCTTCTTTAATACTGCTCTGCTTCTCCAGTTTGAGGCCAACTGACTGGTATAGATTCTTTATGTGAATTGGTGTCCCAAGCACCTATTGGCTAGCCTCTGCAGAGCTTTGAAGAACTGGTTTGACCCAACGGATCCCTATTCTCACTTGATGGAGGTCAGGAAGCTTACAGAGAAAGGCGAGAGACTTCATCCACAATGACTGCTCTTTTGGCCATTTTCGTTTTGGATGCACACTTGGAAACTTTCTTTAGATCCATCAGGTGCTGAGAATCTAAGCCACTGCCTCACAGAGGGCAAAGAGGCTGATTCAGCCACATCCATTTCCAAAGCAATTAAGCAAAGAGCCACAGGTGACGCCCATCCTTTTCCATTTGAAAACTGATTTCTTCAGGTTTCACACAGGGGTGGCCTGAGGCAAACACGTTCCTGACATTCAGGACAACAGAACAATAGGTAAGCAAAAGTCCAAAGTAGTATTTCTCCACTGAGACTTTACTGGTCGCACTGATATCTGAGTTTTCTGAGATGCTCTCATTCCCTTCAGCTATCCAGTACATGATCATGTCACAGAGCTTGGAGGTGGTACATATCTTGGAAATAATACCATGAGGCTATTCTGGAGAGTGGCCAGTATTCAGGAAGAAAAAAGGAACTTAAGAAGATAATAGGTGTTGCCCATCCATAAGGCAAGCAGCTCTTTATTCTTTAATTTGGCAAGATGAATGCTGGGAAGCTTTCTACTAGACAGGACACAACCATTGATGAATTCTCTTTTCAAATGTCTACAAAAACGAATTCAGTGGGATACACAGACATAGAAACACTCACGTTGTCAAACGACTTTCTAGAAACATTCCAGTCTAAACAAACAAACAGCCTTTCCTACCTATTCTCAGAACATGAGACAAAACCACAAACTCACACAGACACCCACAACGGAATCTCCTTCCCCCAAGTATGTCTGTGAGTATCCTGAGTGTCCTCTGACTGGTGGTCCATACTATGTTCCACCAAAATGGCCTGTCCTATCTCAGACCTGGACTTCTTTGCCAACTCTGTGAAGTTGTCAGGAGCCATGGTTGAGCCACTACCTGCTTTCTCAGAAAAGGCCCCTCTTCAGAGCTCTCCTGGCATTTGGCCATTCTCACTTCAGTAGGTACAAAGAAAGACTGACTCTGTCCTTGGTAAATCCAAACAAATGAGACCACTGGGACTGGGACTGGGACTGGCTCTGGGTGCCTGGCTTCCTGGATCCCGAGTTCAGAGAGTTCCATCACCAAGGAAGTGTGATAGGTCACTTCCTTCACGAACTGAATGAGGTCACTGGGTTGGCAACCACTTTTTCCTAACAGTTGCTTCCACGGGTCCCATGAGATGGAGGCTGCCCATACTTCCTGTGACACTTTCACAAGATAGAATGGTATATCAACCATAGACACCCGGGAACAGCTCTCCACACAGGCCTGGTTTGGTCGATTTAATCTACATTAAGAAGAGAGAGGCTTTCAGACACATCCCTTCATTTTGACCAGGTTGTTTTACATGGAAGTTGACTTTTGCTCTCTCAGGTCTTTCATAGGTGTCTACATCTTCTTCAGTGATCAATTCTGCACGGAACTTTGAGGTTCTCAGCAGGAGGAAGATCCCCTACATTCCTGTATTGTAAGACCAACAATATCCTTGTTCTTCTGTTAAGTTATATTGAGGAAATATTGCATGGTTAAGGGTAATAACAGGTTCGATTTGGTTTAGGAATCATTCTGCAGGATGAATTATGGTATTGGGAACCTGCGATATTTACAAGAATATACTGGTGAAATATAAGTATGAAAACAGAAATCTAGGTAATATTTGAAGTCCAGAAGGGCATTGGGTGGCCTGAACACCCTTCCTTTGAATCAGGAGTGATCAAATAGCCCTGCCACTAATACTGCACTGCTTCTCCAATTTGAGGCTTACTGACTGTCAGGTATATATTCTTTATGTGATTTGGAGACATGAGAAAACCCAAGCACCTATTGTCTCATGCCACAGCAAATGGTTTATTGGGGGTCCAGCATGCTGGGGCTCAAAGCTCACTTCAGAGGAGGAAAGAACAAAGAGCCCCGAGAACAACTTGAGAAGAGATTATATACAATCTTTAGAGAGTGCATGGACTTTATATACATCATAGCCTCATTTAGCAAATATCATATACTGTGGGAAAATCAAATAACAACTCTAAAACATGATTAGCACATTCATTGGCGGGAACAGTTCGGGCAGGGGGTGATTGGTCAGCCCTGAGAAGGGGTATACATTTAAACTGATTGGTTGAAGCCCTGAGATGTGTACGTGCTGAGATGCACGGTTTCTGGGAAGGGGTTGTTAAGTAACTAGGTGGTCAGGAAAGATTTCAACACATCTAATGGGCAGTTCCGGGAATTGTCTTCACTGACACAGGAATTTCAGGTTCTGAGCACAGCTTGGAAACTTTACAAAACCTGTTTCTTTACGTTTCAATTTTAATTTCTTTAATTCTTTCATTTCTCCTTTTTCTGCCTACTTTTAATTTTAAAAGTAATGAATCATAATTTTTGTGGGGTCTCACATTCTATTTCTGCCAGTGAAGTGTATTTCTGTCTGATTACCATGAGTTTTACCTACCCAATCTGAGCCTGGAGAAAGGAAACTATGAGGTTAAGCAAACAAGGTCCCACAGTTATCAACACCATAAGCATGATCAGGGGTCCAGCTAAGGCTGATAGGAGTGTAGTTAACCAGGGGGACAAGGTAAACCATGACTCAAACCACACTTGTTGAATCTCCCTTTCTCTCTGGTGCTCTTCAATGCATTTTCTCAATTTACTCATGGATTATTTTACAACTCCAGTATGGTCAGCATAAAAACAGCATTTTTCTCTCAGTACAGCACAGAGGCCCCCCTCCCTTATTAAATGGAGGTCTAATCCTCACCTGTTCTGTAAAACAACTTTAGAGAGAGAGGTTAAGGATTCCTGCAAAACTGTGATGGAGGTCTCTAACGTCTTCAAGTCTTGATTTATTGCTGTTTCTAATCAGGCCATTTGTTGTGACCCATGGATCATATCAGCTGTTCCTGTACCCACTCCTGCAGCAGCTCCTAGCCCCAATAGGATGGCTAGAGTAAGGGACACTGGCTCCCGGCAAAATCGGGTTGTTTGTCCACCTAGTAGACCTTCAAAGGATTCTGGATCATGATAGAGCACCCTGGGGGGTATCTGCACCATTACACAATAATGTACAGAGCTGTCAAATACCTGGGCTGAAATGCAAGGAGTTCTGACTGTGTGGAGTTCAGTACCATAAAGGTTCCTTTAATTAGATCCCAGGGGGAGGAGTCAGCTGTACTCTGGACTGGGGAAGTAGGCAAAGAGGGAAACTGCCAAGTATGAGATGGTAGAGGGGTTTTGGTAGATCTAGGCATGGGAGGTTTAGGAGGCTGAATTCCTGACTTGAATGGATTGGGCCCTATTGCTGTGGGATTTTCTTCCTTTTTAAGCCGGATGGTGAACCAGAGACCAAAGTCATAACCAGGGCCATTAATATAGAATCGCATTCCCCAAGTATTTCCCATAGACCATGTTGTTCTGAGGTAGCCCCTTCCTTTGGAAGTGAAAGTTATATTGAGGGGGTAACATAGACTATTTTTTCCACAGCAAGTTTTTGACACCACTTGGATAGCGGCACATTTATTGGGATCAATCCAGATGTCATTTCATCCTACCGAATCATACTGTCTGGGGAGTTTGGGTTTCACAATGTAGCTCCCGTGTGTTCACAACCCCAAGATCTACAATAAAAGTCACTGGGTCCTCCACAGGTTTGGGCCTGTTTGCGATTTCAGAAATCAGCTGCGCACACTTAATAAACAAGACTGGATAGTTTACACCTGAGCTGGGGAGATGACATCAATAATTGATGGGGTAAGTTGGTCTATGTTGCCCTGGTTTGGGCTTTAGTGGGATCTGTGTGGGGTCCACTATGTCAGGGAGATCCCAGTCAGAGAGGCCTATGGCAAGCTGACAAATGTCCGGGTGGAGAGATGGCCACCAAGTCCATAAGGGGGCTGTATGTGAAATAGACCACACTACTTGCCCAGTAGGATTTATAACTTGCCATTGTTGCTGAACAGGCTGATGGGGATTAGGACTGCTGGTGGTCAGGGGAAGAATCCATAGCCCTACCCACACCACAGACATGCAACTTGAGAGGGTTACCAGTCTGTTCCAGTTTCCAGCCAGAGTATGGACAGGGCACAGGATTGAGATGGGAGGCATGGATCCAGGAAGTGATCCCATCCACTTTCACCACTGTAGGTGTTATAAGCAGCACCTGGTATGGTCCTTTCCAGCAGGGTTCCAGGGATGACACCCGATACTGTCTCATGTAGACGAAGTCTCCCACTTGATATCGATGTGGAGTTCCCTCGTCTCCAGGATGATAAGCAGTGGCCAACTGTTTCCACAGGTATCGCTGGGTGCTTGGTTTGTTCAAGGGCTTTAAGTCTGTCTAGCAAGGGTGTGTGAAAGGAATCATTAATCTCAGGGTTGGGGTTAGGTCCCTTAATGGAGGAGGGGCACCGTAGAGAATTTCATAAGGGGTGAGGTTACACAAAGGGGCGAAGGGGTATTTCTTGCACGAAAAAGTACATGAGGTAGGAGCATAGTCCAATTTTTTATGCCGGTCTCCAAGATTAATTTCGTTAAGTCTCTTTGATGGTTCTATTCATCGTTTCTACCTGTCCTGAGCTCTGGGGTCTATAAGCACAATATAACTTCCAATTAATCCCCAGGGTCCTGGAAAATCCCTGACTTACCTGGGCCATGGATGCCGGTTCGTTATCAGACCCTATTACCTTAGGCAGGCCGAACCTTGGAAAACTGTCTTCTAGGATCTTTTTGACCACCATCTGAGCTGTTTCTTTCTTCATGGGGAAGGCTTCGACCCATCCTGAAAAAGTATCTACAAAGACTAGGAGATATTTAAGTCCATACCTTGCTGGCTTAATTTCAGAAAAGTCCACTTCCCAGAATTGTCCTGGTCTGGTTCCTCGTATGCGCTTCCCTGCAGGAATCTTGGATGGGAAAGTATTAACTAATTGGAAGACTTGAAAAGCTCTAGTCACCTGCTCAGCTATTTTTTTTCCTCTTTGAGTCAGTCAATAATAAGTCCTTTCTTCGGTCCTTTAAGAGTGCCTATAACTTCTTTGAGCCTAAGTGGTTGAGCTGGTGTACGTCTTTGACATAAAGGTGGGCTTTTTGAAATTGTAAACTTGGCTCTGTAGGGTCCCTGATTTCTGTATCTGTCTCCTCAGATGATAAGTTGCCTGAATGTTCCGGGGCGGCCAAGTCTCCTGATTTTTGTTCCCCCCGGTGTGGAAAAAGTTAACAGAGTCACTCCGTTTAGGGCTGCCAATTAAGCTTCCTCATCTGCCCTTCTGTTTCCAACTGCCACAGGGTTGTTTCTCTTCTGGTGCCTGGGACAGTCCACTATAGCTAGTTCCTTATGGCCCTGCACTGCTGAGCCAAGGTGGAGGATCTCATCTTTATTTTTTATTTTTTTCCCGGCAGAGGTTAATAGCCCGCATTGTTGGTAAATAGTCCCGAGCATATGAACAGTGGCAAATGCATAGTGGCTATCAGTTTATATGGTGGCCCTTTTCCCTGTTGCTAGTTCCAATGCTTTCATAAGGGCAATCAGTTCTGCTTTTTGGACTGATGTCCCTTCTGGGAGACCAGAGTATCAGATGAAATCAGTTTTGCTAACTGCTGCTGCTCCAGCCCGCCGCTTACCATCTTGGAGGAAGCTGCTGCCATCCGTAAACCATACGACTTCAGGGCGAGGCAGTGGCTGATCCTTCAAGTCTTGTTGTATACTGGTTTCCTTGCCAGTATGTGTTGACACTCATGAGTGACGGGTCCTGATGATTCTTCTGGCAGCAGTGTAGGTGGGTTGAGTGGAGCAGGGGGTCCCAGCGTTATTCTGTCTTTGTCAAGCAAGAGGCTCTGGTAGTGGTTTATTCTGGAGTTTGATTGCCACCTCTCTGGAGGCTAACAGATGATGCTCTCCAGGGCATGGGGGGCTAAAATGGTTAGCTTCTGTCCCAACGTTAATTAATGAGCATCTTTTATTAGAAGGGCTGCCGCTGCTATAGCACTTAAGCAATGGGGCCACCCGCTAGCCAATGGGTCCAGTTTTTTGGATAAATACGCTACTGGCTTTTTCCAAGGTCCCAAAGACTGAGTGAGCACTCCCCGTGCTATTCCTTTCTTTTCCTCGATATAGAGAGTGAAGGGTTTTCTACATCTGGGAGTGCTAAGGCCGGAGCAGATAGCAGCACCTTTTTTTTGACATTATCAAAAGCTTGTTGGTGCTCAGGGGTCCATTGGAAGTGGGCATCCCCCTTTATCAGCGGGTATAAAGGGGCAGCCAGAGATGCGAACCCAGGAATCCATAACCTGCAAAAGCTGGCAGTCCCAAGAAACTCTCTGAGTTTTCTCTTATTAGATGGGGGCAGTATCTGCAAAACGGTTTTTTTTCTGGGCTCAGGGAGCCATCGTTTGCAACCCCTAAGAGAATAACCCAGGAAGATTACTTCTTGCTGACAAGTTTGGGCCTTTTGGCAGAAGCCATATATCCAAGCCGAGCAAGCTCGAATAATAGTGCTTGGGTCCCAGACTCATTGGTCTCCTTGCTGTTGGCTGCCAGTAGAAGATCATCCACTATTGGAGTAGGGTGACTTTGGGGTGTGAAGTTTTGAAGTCATTGATGTCTCTGTGGAGGGCTTCATCAAAGAGAATGGGGGATTTTTTGAACCCCTGTGGGAGTCTAGTCCAGGTTAGTTGGCCAGATGTTCCAGGTTCTGGGTCTATCCACTCTAAAGCTAACAGCAACTGACAGTCCTTATGTAGAGGCGAGCAGAAGTAAGCATCTTTTAAGTCCAGCACAGTGTATCATTTCTGCTCTGGATTCAGAGTGCTAAGCAAATTATATGGATTGGGTACTGTGGGGTGAATGTCCTGCACTCTGTTGTTTATCTCTCTTAGGTCTTGAACAGGACGGTAGTCCCCAGTTCCTGGCTTTCTTACTGGAACCGGGGGGTGTTCCAGGCTGATTGACAGGGCCTTAGGACCCCAAGACCCAGGTATTTATGAATATGGGGCCTTATCCCATCCTTAGCTTCTTTGCTTAGAGGATATTGTTTAACACTAATTGGAGACGCAGAGGCTTTTAATTCTACTACTATTGGAGGTTGTTGATGGCTAGACCTAACCCAGCAGTTTCTGCCCAGGCATTAGGATAATCTTTTATCCATTTCTGGGGTAGTTTGCCTGTTTGATCAGTCCTAGGGGGCGCGAAGAGTTGATGTTCAGACATAGTCAAAGATGTTACTATGGGAGTTAATACTGCAGGATTTAGAACCCCCACTTGGGGACCATTAGGGTTAAAGGTTATTCTAGTCCAGAGTTTGGTAAGCATATTCCTGCCCATCAATGGGGCCGGGCATTCTGGGATTACTAGGAAAGAGTGGTGGACTTTTTCCTTTCCGAGGTCCATATTCATCTTAGTTGTCCAAGCCTGATATCTACTGCCATTAGCCCCTTGAACTAGGGACCATTTAATTGATAGGGGGGCCAGTGAAGTCTTAAGGGCTGAGTATACTGCTCCTGTAATCACTTCAAAGTTCACTGTGTTCCCCTCAACTTCAAATGTTACTCTGAGCTGGGGGAGGGGATCTGAGCCCCGAATTTCCTAGTCCTCTTCTAGAGTCAGCACGGCGGGCTGGCGTGGCTGCTTCTTTTGGGGGCACTCTTTGGCCCAGTGTTCTTTTTTATTACAGTGGGCACATTGATTTGAGGCCAACGGCAGCCTTTGGCGTGGGCCCAGGTATGCCTTTATGTATCCCTGCTTTTTAACTTCTGGCCTATTTGCTGCTGTGACCAGAACCTTAGGCAATGCTTTACTCTGCCATTTGCTTCTTTCCTCCTTCTTTTGTTCCCTTTCCTTCTCTCTCCTCTATTCCCTTTCCTCCTCAGTTTCTCTCTTATAATATACTTTCTCAGCTTCTCTGACTAAATCTCTTAAGGTCATATCTTATAATCCATCTAGACGTTGTAACTTTCTCTTAATATCTAGGGCAGTCTGCTCGATAAAGGCCATTGCAACAGATGGCTTTTGGTCTTCTGCCTGAGAATCAAAAGGAATATATTTCCTATACGCTTCCATAATTCTCTCCAGAAACATAGAAGGAGACTCATTAGGCCCTTGGATAATCTCTCTTACCTTGGCCAAATTAGTCGGCCCTCTGGTGGCCGCTCAGAGACCCACTATTAGAGAATGGTGATAAGTGGACAGATGCTACCTACATTCAAAGGTGTTGGGGTCCCAGTTGGGTCGGTTCATGGGCCCATAGGGACAGAGAGGGAGCATCACTGGGGCTTCCGAGTTTTATATTATTTATCTCCTGCGGGTTCCTTTAGGTGGCCCAGCTTCCTTCAGGGGAGCAGGGTCTGCTGCTGCTGTGGGGAAGTCCCCTGGAGGGCTTGGGTCTGGCCCAATTGCCTCTAGCGGCAGAGAGGCTGAGTCAGCGGTGGGAGGATCATCTGGAACATGTTGTGGGTTGGGGAGCGAGGGTAGAGGATAAGGAGAGAGAGGAGTGTCCAGTCTTGTGACTCAGAATGGAGGGAAGAGGGGGAGGAGCAGAATGTTGGAATGATAAGATCGTGGGGGAAGGGGTATATGGCTGTTAATCTGGGTGGCCAAGTGGCCCCGGTGAAAGACAATATCTCTGACTTTTCGGATTAGAGGGAAGTGGAAGGATTCTTCTCAGGGCCATCCGACTCCTAGGATGGGCCATTCTGAAGCACAGAGAGTCTGCCAGATCCGGCATTTTACTGAAAAAGAAAGATTCTTGGTACTTGAGCAAACATCAGTCCAATGATCAAGGTTAAGGGACAGAGGCATGGAAGTGCTTTGTCCCATAATGTCCCATAATGGGAGTTACTCAAACAGGGACAGTGAATACACAAACGTGACACAGACAAAGACAAACAGTAAACGTTTAACATGAGTCCAAGAAAAAGATTAGAACTGAGTAACTGGCCAAACCTGATGGGTTAGACAATAAAGACAGACAGTAAACTCAACATGAGTTCCTGACAATGAACAAAACTGAGTAGCCAGCAAAACCTGATGGGCTGGAAAACCGAATCCTGAAGCAAAAAATAACCGAGTTGAGGAATCTACTAATCCTCAATTTCCCGAGTCCTCTGGAGTTTCCCCCAGGGACGTGGCCTGTGACTCTGTGACACATCTGTCAGCCACCATCGCAGAGAGCTAATGTTCTTCACCGACAGCCATTTTGCCAAGCCCTAACATGAAACCCGAAACCAGAAAGAGGCACCTTAATTACTCTGAAAGGAGTCCATTGGGGTCTTTTGTTCGTCACTGCTGGATTTCTCAGCTAGGGCCTCCATATGAAAAGGTGGGCCGAACGTCGGAGGAAAAGACCACCAAGAGAATTTCTCATGAAACAGCAAAGGGTTTATTGGGGGTCCAGCATGCTAGGGCTCAGAGCTCACTTCAGAGGAGCAAAAAACAAAGAGCCCCAAGAACAACATGAGCAGATTTTATATACATTCTTTAGAGAGGGCAGGGACTTAACATACATCCTAGCTTCCTTTAGCAAATCACCGTATACTGTGGGAAAATCAAATAACAACTCTAAAACATGATTTGCACATTCATTGGTGGGAACAGTTCAGGCAGGGGGTGATTGGTCAGCCCTGAGAAGGGGTATACATTTAAACTGATTGGTTCAAGCCCTGAGATGTATATGTGCTTAGCTGCACGGTTTTTGGGAAGAGGTTGTTAAGTAACTAGGTGGTCAGGGAAGATTTCAACAAACATCTAATGGGTAGTTCCGGGAATTGTCTTAACTGCCACAGGAATTTCAGGTTCTGCGTGCAGCCTGGAAACTTTACAGAACCTGTTTCTTTACGTTTCAATTTCAATTTCTTTTATTCTTTCAGAACCTTACAAAGGAAGGCGAGAGACTTCATCAACAATGACTGCAATTTTGGCCATTTTGGTTTTGGAAGCAGACATGGGATCATTTTTAGATCCATACGGTGCTGGTAATCAAAGCCACAGCCTCACACAGGGCCAAGAGGCTGATTAAGACACATCCCTTTCCAAAGCAATTACTTCTCTGAGGTCAGTCACTGAACTCAGTCTCTGAGAGGAATCACACCAGAGTTCAAGCCCAGGTGGACCCAGTCATCTCTTCCAAACTCCACACAAATGACCACAATTAAAACCAAAACACTCCACCAAGGCCCTCATCTTCTTCCATATATACATTCATCATAACCTCTGGCTGGATGTTTCCATGAATGGCACAGCCAAAGAGAGTCTCCAAAATAAGGTCTCTTTCCCTTCATTTGCCTAACCTCAGGGTAGCCTGGACACCATTTCTGTGAACCAGGATTGATCACATAGGTCTGCCATTAATACTGCTCTGCTTCTCCAATTTGAGGCCTACTGACTGTCAGGTATAGTTTCTTCATGTGATTTGGAGTCATGAGAAAACCCAATCATCTCTACAGGGCATGAAAGAACTCATTTGTCCCAAAGGATCCCTATTCTCACTTGATGGAGGTCAGGAACCTAAAAGAGGAAGGTGAGAAACTTCATACACCATGACTGATCTTTTTTGCATTTTGGTTTTGGATGCACACATTGGATTTTTCTTTAGATCCAACTGGTGCTGAGAATCTAAGCCACTACCTCACACAGGGCAAAGAGGCAGATTCAGACACATCCCTTTCCAAAGCATTTAAGCAAAGAGCCACAGGTGATGCCCATTTATTACCATTTGAAAACAGTTTTCTTCAGGATTCACAAAGGGCTGGCCTGAGGCAAAGACCTTCCTGACATTCATGGCAACAGGCAAATAGGTTAGCAAAAGGCCCAAAGCAGGGTTTCTCCACTGAGACTTTCCTGGTCACACTGATATCTGAGTTTTCTGAGATGCTCGCATTCCCTTCAGCTATCCAGTACATGGCCATGTCACAGAGCTTGGAGGTCGTACATATCGTGGACACAAAACCATGAGCCTATTCTGGAGAGTGGCCAGAATTCAGGAAGAAAACAGGAGCTTAGGAAGATAGTAGGTGTTGTTAACTAGATTTATAACACCTACCCTATATCATGCAAAAGGCAAGTCCAAATATACACCATGCCTCCTCTGAACTGCTTGTATTTCTATTCTGTTTGGGTTATTTTTCTCCATCATATTAGGATTAGTTGTCAGAGTGTAGTAGGGTATGGGTTAGTGTCAGTTGTCCCGGCCGGCGGGACACATCAAGGTGGGCAAGAAACTTAGTTGGGGGGGAATTAAGGGACAAGAGACACGAGAGATTACAGAAAGACTGGAGTTCTGATCATGCTGCAAACTTTTATTGTTCTCACATGGAAATTTATATGCTGTGGATGGGAAAGCTCTCTTATCGGCAGTTGCTGGATGTCTTCAGAAAGTGAGATAACCTCAGGATGTTGCCGGAAGACAGATGGCTGCAGGATGTCTCAGGGAGATAGATGGATGCGGGATGTCTCCCAGGCAGGATATCTCCCAGGGGGCTGTTTCTTTTCAGTGTCAGGCTATACTTTGAAGGAGAACTTCCTTCTAGCCCCTGACCTCTCCCCCTTTCTTATATAAAATATTTGACCATACCTTACCGGCCAATGTTTTAGGGGGTGATAGAGGCTCTGTTTCTCTAGCACTCCTTTGAATATCTCCTGATTCGAGAGAGCATGTTTACAAGATTTCGTGGTGGCCTTGGCATATTTTTGGAGGAGACGGCTTTAAAAGGGAAGCATGCCGACCGCCATGCACCAGAGCGTGTCACTAAGAGGTCTTCTGTTTTGGTATCCGTGGATCCATCCTCTTGTAGTCCATCCTGCATCCTCCGTTATTATGGCCTAACGTCCTCACTCCATGGGTGCATCCCCCCCCCAAGTGAAGGGGCCCATGGAGGACGAACTCTTATGGCAATGGCAGAAGATGGTTGGTCAGAGCTGTTACTTATAGTTTAATGTAAGAAAGAGAGATCTGTGGGGATATAAACTTAAGAAATAAGCCTGTGAGAAGGGTAGAACATCCTTTTAAATGTTGGCAGCATGGTCTTCCATCTCCAGGTGATGATAGTGGACCTGTATGGGCTTAGAGGCCAAAATATTAATCTGTTCTATAATAAATTGTACAAGCCTGTTTATAATGCATGGTCCTATGGACACCATTAAAAGTAAACCCAACAAAGGGCCTAATAGGGGAAGAAGGTAGGGTAGAAATCCATTAAACCCAGTCCAGAGGGGATTTTCAAAAAGTTCCCTTCGTCTCTTTTCTAGATGTTCTCGAAGCTGCTTAATTTTAGTGCGTACTATGACTGATTTATTGGCATTAAAGCAGCATCGTGCCCCTAAGGCCAAGCAAATACCTCCCTGGTTAGCTGTCAGTAAATCTAAGCCTTCTCTGTTTTGAAGGAACACTTCTGCCAGGGAGTCTACTAGGTCCTGCAAATCTTTAATGGTTCCTGATAGAGTTTTTACATCATTTATAAGTTGTTGAGACAGGCGACGCTAAGAGTGTATAGCCATGCCTAAGCCAGCTGTACCTGTGTTCACAGCAGCTGTTATTCCAAGGCTGGCAAATAGTGGTAAGGCCTGTATTGCCCTCCTGTGTCTTTGGACTAAGGTGTCTAGACTAGGAATGCATAGAGTTTTGTCTCCTGGGACAATAGTTATATCAGGGAGTAATAAGGCAAGAACACAGCCAACGGTCCAATTCGATGGAAGCCTCAGGAAGGCCGAGTTTCCTCCACACATAAAAACTGTGCCATTGGAGGGACAAAGAGATGGGGTGGGTGAGGAATAGTTTTGTACTGTTGAGCAATTTCCAAAGGAAGGAACTCCAACATCAATATCATAGGTATTATTTTGCATCGCGCCTAAAAGACATATTGTAAAAGTGCCTATAGACTGTACTTTAAAAGGAAATCTGGGTTGGCATGTATTATCATCGTCTATGATAGAATTAATAGGAACTGCAATAGGCATGATTGCCCCTGTTGTCATGGAGAGCCAGCAATCACCAGCAAAGGTGGGGTTGGAATTATTAAGCAAGGAGAAGGTAGTTTCCAAAATATCTAATATATTGTTATCTAAACCGGGGAGCTGGCATTTTGGCTATATTAAGAGATGATATGTGAGCTCAGGGATTTGGGGTTTCAAAAGTTTGATTATCTGAGGATGCTTGACAGCATAAGGGAATCCTCCACTGTCAGCGACCCCTGTAGGTGCCTTAATGGGGCAGAAGGGGGGTTTACCAACAGGGCCTTGGCACCCAGCTGACTGTAGCTTGGTGTATTTGCCTTCTCCTCCCCGGTCAAAAAGAACGGGGGTATAATGAATAGTGGTCCCTCCTGCTGCATGAGTTTTAGTTAGGGAGGCTTCAAAAAATTGTTCTCTCTTCTTGTTGACACAAATTGAGGCCGACGCATAACAAGTGGCATGCATCGCTTGGGTATGCGTTCAAGTTGCAGAACAATTTTAGAGAGCATTACTTGTACTAGGGGGAATAATCTTTGGCTTGTTAACACATACCAATTTAGGCTGATGAACTCCTCTGAGTTTATGGTCAACCTCGGCCCGGAGGTAAGCCACCTTAGTCACACAGTCAGCAGTCTGGGTCAAACTAGTGGGAGCCTGAGTCCAAGATCCTCCCTTGCGTTCACAGGGAGGGCCAAAAAGGTACTCCATGATGTTGGAAGGTGGA
This sequence comes from Callospermophilus lateralis, assembly GCF_048772815.1. Classification (NCBI taxonomy): domain Eukaryota; kingdom Metazoa; phylum Chordata; class Mammalia; order Rodentia; family Sciuridae; genus Callospermophilus; species Callospermophilus lateralis. Next base: position 1,231,182 of record NW_027514186.1, read on the forward strand.
GGGCCAAAGCCTCCGTGTACAATCCTGTTCAGCAGAAGTGCCTTAAGTAGGATCCTCACACAGATTGTTGGCTGCATCTGAAAAAGAGAAAAATTTGTCCTCAGGGTGAGGGCCTCCATCCCCGTGTTGAGGTAAGCCATTAACCTGTTTAACCAGGCGTTCTGGTAACCATCTTGGGGCTGCTTGCTCTTGGTCCAAAACACAAGCTGAGCCTCGTCCACAGATGAGGACAGGACCTGGGCCTTTCCATTTATTTGTAAGGGGATTGTGCCGCATAACAGGTGGGCGAACAGAATTGGACGAGGATTGCCAGTGTCAGTCTGCAGCCGAATGGCCTTCATTGTCTAGGGAAAGAAAAATAAGGGCAAATAATGCATGATTAAGGCGATGCCTGTGAGTGGTAAATACAAGTGCAGAAGCATTAAAGCGGGTTAGCCAAGTCTTTAGGTAAGGTGGGCACGTTCCACAATGCCTGAGGCTTGTATGGAATTCCAGTAGTATGACAAATTTGCGAGGAAGCACAAAACTGTTTAAACTTGGCACTGGTATATGCAGGACAATTATCTTTTTTTTAATATGTATTGGTTTACCCATTACGGAAAACACTGAAACAAGATGAGAAAGGACATCTTTGATAGCCTCTCCAGAATGTGGTGATGCAAAAATAAGGCCGCTGAAGGTATCTACAGAAACGTGTATATATTTGTTTTTTCCAAATTCAGAAAAATGAGTAACATCCATTTGCCAAACTGATTGGACAGTAATCTTCGGGGGTTAACTCCCAAGTGTTGAATGGGGAGGGAGACAGGGCAACCAGGGCATGCTTTTACTATTTCTCGTGCCTGTTGCCTGGTAATTTTACATAGTTATCGAAGGTTCTGGGAATTTAGATGGTGAAGATTGTGTAAATCCGTGGCCTTTTGAATGGAGCCAACAAAAATTGAAAAGATGAAACGAGTTGCTGCATCAGCTTTGGCATTACCTTGTGTTAGAGGGCTGGGAAGATCAGAGTGTGTCCTGATGTGTCCTAAGAAAAATGGGTGTTGTCTGGCCTGAATTAGCTTCTGAAGCTGGTGAAACCGATGGGCCACATTGGAAGAAGCCTTAATGGTGGGTGAAATCTGAAGCAGGGGCACAGAATGAGCAATGTAGGCACTGTATGTATAAATATTAACAGGATTATCAAGAAATGTTTTAAAAACTTGTGTTATGGCAAACAATTCCACAAACTGTGCTGAATGATAGACAGTATCAAAGGTGTTAGGTTGGTTATTGACAACAAAGACTGCTCAGCCATTACTGGAACCGTCTGTAAAGACAGTAAGGACTTGAGGAATGGGAGCCTTTTGAGTAATTTTGGCAAAAATAAATGGATGTAACTGGACAAAATATAAAAGGGGGTCATTGGGGAGGTGGTTATCAATTGTTCCCAAAAAGCCTAATAAGGCAATACGCCATTAATTCTCTGTCTGTAGTAAAAATTGGGTTTGGTCTTTAGTATATGAAATTAAAATATTATCATGGTCTTTGCCAAAATGTTGTCGAGATAGCAAACGACATTTAAAAATAATAGAAGCTACCTGAGCAAGAAAAACAGTAATAACCTTGGAGAATGTGGTGGGTAAATGGACCCAAAGCAAAGGCAGCCTTTATTTCTAAAATGTGTATTTCGCTGCCGAAATATTCCTGTGGGTGTATGAGGAGTGTGTAAAATAACCAGAACCAGAGGAAGGTTATAAGAATGTTCTGTAAAAAACTGTTTGGCAATGGCTTCTGTGACTTGGTTTAATGCCTGTCATGCCTTGGGAGTAAGCTTTTGAGGGGAGGAGGGGTGGGAATCACCTCTCAAAATATCATTAAGAGACAAAAGTATACAAGTGGGTAATTTTAAATATGTTTTTAGCCATTGAATATTCCCCAGTAATTTTTGAAAATCATTAAGGTTTTGAAGATGGTCCACCCATAGTGGTATCTTAGGAATTTGGATCTGATTATCTTGAAGTTTAAGGACCAAATAGGTATAACAGTCCTGTGTTTTAACCTTATTAGGAGCTATCTGTAGTCCCAAGGTAGTGAGGATTTTGTAAAGGTCCAAGTAACAATTATTAAGGTCATGGTTATTAGGTGCAGCAATTACAAATCATCCATATAATGTAAAATATAAATTTCTGGCCATAGCTCTCTCACAGGGTCTACTGCTTGAGCAACATATTTTTGGCAAAGACTAGGGCTGTTGGCCATACCTTGGGGAAGAACCTTCCATTGAAATCTCTGCATAGAGCCCTGAAAATTAAGGTGAGGGAGACTAAAGGCAAAATAGTGTCTATCCTCAGGATGTAAAGGAATGGTAAAAAAAAAACAATCTTTTAAGTCAATAATCATTTTACAATAGTTTTTGGGAATAGCCACTGGTGTGGGAATGCCTGGTTGTAGTGCTCTTATTCGGCACATAGGTTTATTAATGGCACACAAATATTGTAAAAGGCACCACTTGCCTGATTTTTACTTGATAACAAAAATTGGAGTATTCGATGGTGAGGTTGAGGGCTCTACATGGCCGGCTGCCAGCTGTTCCTGCACTAACATGGAGGCAGCCTCCAAATTTTCTTGGGTAAGGGACCATTGATCCAACCACACAAGAGTCTGAGTCTCCCAAATAATTTTATCTCCATGGGGTACAGGAGAGTCAGAGACTGACACTAAAAATCCGAATACCCAAGTCCATATGTATTTCTTTTTTGTATGGGTTTTATTGGCTCAACCAGTCCTTGTCTCAGTCTCCCAAGGCCTATACCAGGGACAAAATAAATACGAAGCATTTGATGAGTCACCATGGAATTGGGACTGGCATGAATAACTTCCATTTGACTCAAAATATCTCGGGCCCATAGGTTAACAGGGAGGTCAGGAACAATGAAAGGAGTGACAATTCCCTTATTACCCTCTTTATCAGTCCAGCTAAGAGCCGTAGAGCTGACCAGAGGATTTTTTGACTGTCCTATCCCTTTAAGGTCAGTCAAGGATGGGGTGAGGGCCCAAGCTGATGACCAATATTTTTGAGAAATAATTGTGGCATCAGTATCTAGAATTCCTTGGAATTCCTTTCCTTCAATAAGTAAGGAAATGGTGGGTCTATTTTGAGAAACGGGTTGAACCCAATTTACATCAGAGCAGCCCAAGGAGGCAGTCCCCCGCGGTAGGTTTGGGTGGTTAAGTGCCTCCTTGATTCAAGGGAAGGAGTATTAATTGTGCAAGACTTGTTCCTGTTGGGATGGCCAAACTCCATTAATAGCTGTGGCCAGTATTTTTTTTCTCCAGTGAAGTCATTATTATTAATGCCATGGAAGACCTGAACACCATGTAAGTTAGTAGAGGCTCTTCCAAAAATAAGGGCACAGATATGAGATGGAGGGGGACCCATAATTCCAGTGGGTATTATCTGGGGCCCTTGCATTGAGTCTAATATAGTTTCAGTGGTGGCACAGATGTCCAATCCTGCGCTGCCTGGAGTGGCTAGTTGGAGGGAAGCAATTGTGGAGAAGAATTTTGAGGTAGGTTGGGAGTTTGGAAGGGAAAAAATCTTATTGCCCCTGGTTTTGTCCTGGGGGATATCGTGGCCCGGGGCTGGCCCCGCAGGGAGTTTCCCAAGAAGCAGGAAAAAATAGGCTGTCTGAGGGCATTTGTCTTAGATCTACACTCACTGGCCCAGTGATGACCTTTACCACATCTAGGGCAAAGGGTAGCTTGGGGCGGTATAGCCCCAGTTGAAGGAGATGCTATTCCTAGGCTTTCTTTGCCTGTCGGACACTTGCGTGCAAAATGGCCAGGTTGTTTACAAGTAAAGCAAGTACGTGAGCCAGGATTGTGAAACGTCTTGGTAAAGGTGGCACCTAGGGCAAGACCCATGGCATGAGCTGCACCTACCCCTGCATAGAGTCTAATAAAGTCAGAAAGTTTCCCTTTATCCTTATGTGGTTGAAGAACATCCTGACATGCCGGGTTGGCGTTTTCAAAGGCAAGATGTTTTACAAAAGAGCTTTTGTTTTCACTTGGTCCAAACAAGCATTCCACAGCTAGGTTAAGCCTGGGAACAAAGTCGCTATAAGGCTCGTCGGGCCCTTGTCGAATTTTTGCCAGGGAAGTGGTAGCCAAGGCTTTTGAGGGAGGTGTCTCCAAGCATGTAAGCCAGCCATCTGAATCTGCATCAAAAGTCCAGCAGTGAAATGTGCCTGTTTAGTTTTAGTGTCAAAAGGCTCATTGCCCACTAGCTTAACATAAGTCCCGGACTTAGAGGAGGCCTTAGTTAAAATTTTTTGAGCAGTTTCCCGACAGTGCTCTTTGAAATCTGCATTCCATAACAGAAAGTCTCTGGCACTGAGGGTAGCTTGGTCTAAAAATTTCCAATCATTGGGAGTAAGTCATTGTGTGCTGTGGCTTTCTAATAAAGCCAACATGTAGGGTGCAAAGGGGCCATAGTGAGCACAAGCTTTTTTAAGTTTTTCAGGAAAATGCAGGTTTAATTTTTTGTAGACTCTGGGTTCCTGCCTGCCTAGGGCTGAATTCCTCATCCTCTGAGTCCTGATCTCCTTATTCCATTTCTCCGCTTCCTCCTCTTGATCCTCGTCTAAGTCTTTGACCTCAGCCTGGGCAGGCTTATCTATCTGACTGGTGGTGACTGGGAAGGCGAGCACAGGTTGATGGAGTGGCTTCGCCTTTGTATTAGACCACTGTAGGCCAGTTACTTTGACTCCATACCTAAGGCTAATGAACAGAGCTCAGAGTGAAGGGATCTTAATTTTTTTAAAGGTTGGATCTGTTCCTGTCTATGTTGGAAGGATGCTCACAAAGGAGCCAGTTTAGGCAAGGGAAGTGGGGAAAAAATATCTGGGGGGGCGGCATTTGTACCCTGAAGGGCCAGAGCACAAAAGGCAGGAGGGATATAGGAGGGGTTGGATGTGTAAGTCCTATAGGTTGTGGCAGGGTCTTGAGAGTGCCTGGTCTTCTGAATGGTAGCGAGCTGCTTCCTTCTCCAAGGTAGCCTCCTCTACAGGGGTCAATGAGTCTCTGGAATTTAAAACTGGATAAAGGCAGTTGGTAACCATTGGAGCCTTAATCATTAGGGTGGTATTTTGAGGGGGACCAGGAAGGTTCCCATGGTCCTGGGGAGCCTGAGAAGGGTCTATGTCTATACTAACTGATGGGCATGCTGAGGGGATACGAGAAGTATTTGCATAGCCTCTTCCCCAACCTCGACAAGTTTTAAGGTACCATTGTCAAAGGGTGAACTTTTAAGAATTTCATTAATTAAGTTCCAGTAAGAAAAGGTGGGAACAGGCACTTTTTCTGGGCCAAAGAATTCATAATAATCTTTTAAACAGTCTCCTACTCCAAGCCATCTTTTACCATCAATGGTCCTTTCAAGAGGAAACCATGGACACTGCTCTCTTATGTATGAAAAAAAAAATTAAGTCTTTTTTCTAAACACGCGCCCCCTTGTCTGCAAGGACTCCTTGTAGCCTGACAAAAACAAATCATGTGACGAAACTGCTTGTCCCATAGTGGGTCAATCACCGTGCGTCATCCCCACGCTCCTCCTGGATCTGTCTCTCGGTGGTGTCTTCTGCAGTTATTGCAAGCTCCGCTTGACCAAATCTTCCAGGAGGACGGGGTCCCCCTCAATCAAAAGCTCAAGCCCCAGTCGGTGGGCGCCAGATGTCCCAGCCGGCAGGACACATCAATGTGGGCAGCGAACCTAGATAGGGAGGAATGAAGGGACAAGAGACACGAGAGATGACAGCAAGACAGGAGTTCTGATCAAGCTGCAAACTTTTATTGTTCACACAGGGGTATTTGTATGCTGGATGTGGGAAATCTCTCTTATCGGCAGTTCCTAGATGTCTTCACAAGGTGAGATAACCTCAGGAAGTTTCAGAAAGACAGATGGCCGCAGGATGTCTCAGGGAGACAGATGGCTACAGGATGTCTCTCAGACAGGATGTCTCCTGGTGGCTGTTTCTTGTAAGTGTCAGGCTATTCTTTGAAGGAGAATAGAATTCCTTCTACCTCTGACAGTCAGGGATTCAGTATTTCGAATAGAAAATTGGAAAATGAATCCAATGTTTATGCAAATATGTGCTACCCAAAAGTCTTCCCACTCTCATTCAGAACAATGCCTTGACATTACCTTCACCCCAAGTAAGACACAATAAGAGAAGAAGAGTTAGAAAATCTGTGAATACACATCTGGAATGGAAAATTCTCAGTAGTTAACAACCTTGCAGGTGGTAGAGGTGTTTCGAAAAGTAAGGTACATGGTAAAAACTCCACAAACATGGAGCTCTGTTGGCCTAAAGACTTCTTGAGAAACTGCCTCTGAGGTTGGGCACTTGAAATATATGTTGTTGTCAGGAGTTTTAACTTCCTTTGTAGTGAGACCATCAAATCTGGGTCTGCATCTGTGTGACCTGGAGCACATGGTTTCTTATTTTCCAATAAACATGAGGCAGCAGGGCTGAATTCTCTCTTTTTCTAGGTAATTTGTTGCCATTTGGGGGCAAAGTGTCTCCCAGTGTGGACTTTGAAGCCATTTGGTCTTCCTCTACTTTTCATGGTTTTTCTTGCAGCTGCATTGGGAGTTTAGTATTTGCTTCATGAAATACGAAGAGGTCAACTAGGACAGAGTGCTGGAGGGAGTTCTGTCACGTGTGTTGGTTAAGGGTCTGCAGGAGAGTGCACCAACCAGGCTTCTATCCCACATAGCTTGCCCCCTTGACAATAGCAATCTGATTCTAAACATTGCCCTGAAACCTCTCCGTATAACAAGATGCCTTTACATACAAGGGTATGGGGGCTGCACCATGTCAGTCACAAACCATTTGGAAGCCAATGGCAGATCCACATGACCCCATCACAGATGTTTTAACAAACACCTACACTCCACTGCTCTAGGCCGACTACTCATTGGGCTCCAAATTACTGGCATCTCTGTTCTACATGATTTTCATGAAACCCAGTCAATCAAGGCATTGTCTGGTACACTCATGATCATCTATAAGACATCCAAACGTTCTCCACTGACACCTGTTCATGGGAATTTCAAAAAATTAATGGTATTTATCTAGCCTTTTTTCAAGGATGAAGTTTGAGGCACTGTGGGGTTTAATTCATTCAGGAACCATGAAATGGAGAGGAAGCTTATTTCAATGAAATCTCTGGAGAATTCTAACAGGCAATGATTCCCAACGACAGGCTAAAAGGTCACATTAAGCCAGGCATTTGAGGTCTACAATGTGTGATCCTTTTGTGCTTTGACTTGCAACTATGGCTGCCAATTCTTTAAAAATAAAATCATGTGATATCCTTCCTGAGATTCCCAGTGCTCTGTGGAAAGCCACCCTGGGCCTTGATCTCAGTTTCCAAGGGCGACTCTCAGGCGTGGCCTCCTAAAATCCCAACACAATACATGGCAATACTTCTTTGAGGTCAGTTCCATAACTCAGTTTCTAAGGGGAATCACACCAGTGTTCAAGCCCAGGTGGACCCAGTCATCTCTTCCAACGGCCACAAAAATGACCACAATTAAAACCAAAACACTCCCACATGGCCCTCATCTTCTTCCATATAGACACTAATCATAACCTCAGGCTGTAGGTTTCCATGAGGGCCAAAGCCAAAGACAGTATCCAAAATAAGGTCCCTTTCCCCCATTTGCTTAAAGTCAGTGTGGCAGGGAGACCCTTCCTGTGAACCAGAAGTGATGAAAGAGGCCTGCCCTTAATACTGCTCTGATTCTCCATTTTGTTGCCTAATTACTGTGGGGTTTAGATTCCTAATGTTAATTGGGGTCATGAGAAAACCCAAGCACCTATGGCCTAGCCTCTGTAGTGATTTGAAGAACTCATTTGACCCAAAGGATCCCTATTCTCAAAGATGGAGGTCAGGAACCTTACAGAGGAAGGTGAGAGACTTCATCCACAATGACTGCTCTTATGGGTATTTTGGTTTTGGATGCACACATGGGATTTTTTTAGATCCATTAGGTGCTGAGAATCTAAGCCACAACCTCACACAGGGCCAAGAAGCTGATTCAGACACATCCCTTTCAAAGCAATTAAGCAAAGAGCCAAAGGTGATGCCCATTCATTTCCATTTGAAAACTCTTCAGTCTTCACAAAGGGGTGGCCTGAGGCAAAGACTTTCCTGACATTAAGGGCAATAGTACAATAGGTAAGCAAAAGGGCCAAAGCAGGGTTTCTCCACTGAGACTTTCCTGATCACACTGATATCTGAGTTTTATGAGATGCTCACCATTGCCTTCAGCTATCCAGTACATGGCCATGTCACAGAGCTTAAAGGTGGTACATATCTTGGACACAAAACCATGAGCCTATTCTGGAGTTTGGCCAAAATTCCAAAAGAAAATAGGATCTTAGGAAGATATTAGGAGTGGCCGATCCATATGGCAAGCCGTAGACCATTCATAAATAGGACAGGATGAACGCTGGTAAGATTTCTACTAGATAGGACATATGTATTGATGCGCTCTCTTTTCTAATGTCTACAACCACGGACACAGTGGGATACACAGACATAGAAACACTCGCCTTGTCAAAAGACTTACTAGAAACAATTCACACCAAACCAAACAAAACGACTTTCCTACCTATTCTCAGAACATGAGACAAAACCACAAACCCACACCCACACCCACACCCACACAGACCCCCAAGTAGGTCTGTGAAAATATGGAGTGTCCTTTGACTGGTGGGCCATAATATATTCCCCCCATAATGGGCTGTTCTCTCTCAGATCTGGTCTCCGTGTCCAACTCTGTGAAGCTGTTAGGAGCCAGCGGTGAGCCACTACGTTCTTTCTCAGGAAAGGCCCCTCCTCAGACCTTCCTGGCATTAGGCCATCCTCACATCAGTAGGTACCAAGAAAGACTGTCTCTGTCCTTGGAAAATCCAAACAAGTTTGACCACTGGGACATGAACTGGGACTGGCTCTGGGTGCCTGACTTCCTGTATCCCAAGTTCAGAGAGTTCCATCACCAAGGAAGTGAGGTGAGGTCACTTCCTTCAGGAACTAAATGAGGTCACTGCCTTGGCAACAACTTTTTCCTAAAAGTTGCTTCTAAGGGTCCCATGAGATGGAGGATGCACCTACTCGCTCTGACATTTTCACAAGTTAGAATGGTATATCAACCATAGGCACCCGGGAACAGCTCTCCACACAGGCCTGGTTTGGTCCATCTTCTCTACATTAAGATGAAAGAGGCTGATTCAGACACATCCCTTCATCCTGACCAGGTTGTTTACCATGGAAGTTGACTTTTCCTCCCTCAGGTCCTTCATAGCTGCCTACATCTTCTCCATGGATCATTTCTGCATGGACCTTCGAGGTTCTCAGCAGGTGGAAGTTTCCCTACACTCCTGTATTGTAAGACCAACTCTGTCCCTGCTTTTCTGTAAAGTTAGATTGAGGGAACAGTGTATGGTTAGTGTAATAACAGGTTCGATTTGGGTTAGGAATCATTCTGCGTGATGAATAATGGTATTGGGAACCTGCAATATTTATTAAATTATATTGGTAAAATATATGTATGAAAACAGAAATCTAGGATTTGAAGCCCAGAAGGGCATTGGGCCCTTGATTGGGATACGTAGTGTTGAATTAGGTTCTGCACAGTTGTCTCAGATAAATCCATTTACAATGGCATAGGACCTTGTACATTGGATGATTGAATGAGGAAGAGAACATCCAGTCAAAAAGGGATAGTCGGTACGATTAGGTAGATAGTCGGTAGGTTTAGGAAGAAGAGTGAGTACAGGATTTGGACGGAAATTTCTTTTTTTTTTTTTTATTGGTTGTTCAAAACCCTACAAAGCTCTTGACATATCATATTTCATAAATTAGCATACATTAGCATCAAGTGAGTTGTGAACTCCCTTTTTTGCCCCAAGTACAGATTGCAGAATCACATGGGTTACACATCCACATTTTTACATAATACCATAATAGTAACTGTTGTATTCTGCTACCTTTCCTATCCTCTACTATCCCCCCTCCCCTCCCCTCCCATCTTCTCTCTCTACCCCTTCTACTGTAATTCATTTCTCACCTTGTTTATTTTCCCATTCCACTTACAACCTCTTATATGTAATTTAGTATAACAATGAGGGTCTCCCTCTGTTTCCATGCAATTCCCCTTTTCTCTCCCTTTCCCTCCCACCTCATGTCTCTGTTTAATGTTAATCTTTTCTTCCTGCTCTTCCTCCCTGCTTTATTCTTAGTTGCTCTCATTATATCAAAGATGACATTTGGTATTTGTTTTTTAGGGATTGGCTAGCTTCACTAAGCATAATCTGCTCTAGTGCCATCCATTTCCCTGCAAATTCCAAGATTTTGTCATTTTTTAGTGCTGCGTAATACTCCATGGTGTATAGATGCCACATTTTTTTAATCCATTCATCCATTGAAGGGCATCTGGGTTGGTTCCACAATCTAGCTATTGTAAATTGTGCTGCTATGAACATCGATGTGGCAGTACTTCTGTAATACGCTCTTTTAAGGTCTTCAGGGAATAGTCCGAGAAGGGCAATAGCTGGGTCAAATGGTGGTTCCATTCCCAGCTTTCCCAGGAATCTCCATACTGCTTTCCAAATTTGCCGCACCAATTTGCAGCCCCACCAGCAATGTACAAGAGAACCATTTTCCCCACATCCTCGCCAGCACTTGTTGTTGTTTGACTTCATAATGGCTGCCAATCTTACTGGAGTGAGATGGTATCTTAGGGTGGTTTTGATTTGCATTTCTCTGACTGCTAGAGATGATGAGCATTTTTTCATGTACTTGTTGATTGATTGTATGTCCTCCTCGGAGAAGTTTCTGTTCAGGTCCTTGGCCCATTTGTTGATTGGGTTATTTGTTATCTTATTGTCTAATTTTTTAAGTTCTTTGTATATTCTGGATATTAGGGCTCTATCTGACGTGTGAGGAGTAAATATTTGTTCCCAGGATGTAGGCTCCCTATTTACTTCTCTTATTGTTTTTTTTGCTGTGAAAAAACTTATTAGTTTAAGTAAGTCCCATTTGTTGATTCTTGCTATTAACTCCTGTGCTATGGGTGTCCTATTAAGGAATTTGGAGCCCGACCCCACTATATGTAGATCGTAGCCAACTTTTTCTTCTATCACACGCAGAGTCTCTGATTTGATATCAAGGTCTTTGATCCATTTTGAGTTAACTTTTGTGCATGGTGAGAGGAGGGGGTTCAGTTTCATTTTGTTGCATATGGATTTCCAGTTTTCCCAACACCATTTGTTGAAGATGCTATCCTTCCTCCATTGCATGCTTTTAGCCCCTTTATCAAATATAAGATAGTTGTAACTTTGTGGATTGGTCTCTGTGTCCTCTATTCTGTACCATTGGTCCACTCGCCTGTTTTGGTACCAGTACCATGCTGTCTTTGTTACTATTGCTCTGTAATATAGTTTGAAATCCGGTATCGCTATACCGCCTGATTCGCACTTTCTGCTTAGAATTGCTTTTGCTATTCTGGGTCTTTTATTTTTCCATATGAATTCCATGATCGCTTCATCTATTTCTACAAGCAATGCCTTTGGGATTTTGATTGGCATGGCATTAAACCTATATAGAACTTTTGGTAATATCGCCATTTTGATGATGTTAGTTCTGCCTATCCATGAACAGGGTATATTTTTCCATCTTCTAAGATCTTCTTCTACTTCTCTCTTTAGGGTTCTGTAGTTTTCATTGTATAAATCTTTCACTTCTTTTGTTAGGTTGATTCCCAAGTATTTTATTTTTTTTTGAGGATATTGTGAATGGAGTGGTTTTCCTCATTTCCATTTCAGAAGTTTTGTTGCTGATATACAAGAATGCCTTTCATTTATGCATGTTGATTTTATATCCTGCTACTTTGCTGAATTCATTTATTAGTTCTAGAATTTTTTTTGTAGACCCTTTTTGGTCTTCTATGTATAAAATCATGTCATCCGCAAATAATGATAATTTAAGTTCTTCTTTTCCAATTTTTATGCCTTTAATTTCTTTCATCTGTCTAATTGCTCTGGCCAGTGTTTCGAGAACTATATTGAATAGAAGTGGTGATAGAGGGCATCCCTGTCTTGTTCCAGATTTTAGAGGGAATGCCTTCAATTTTTCACCATTCAGAATGATGCTAGCCTGAGGCTTAGCATAGATAGCTTTTACAATGTCAAGGTAATTTCCTGTTATCCCTAGTTTTTCTAATGTTTCGAACATCAAGGGATGCTGTACTTGTCGAATGCTTTTTCTGCATCTATCGAGATGGTCATATGGTTCTTATCTTTAAGTCTATTGATGTGGTGAATAACATTTATTGATTTCCGTATATTGAACCATCCTTGCATCCCAGGGATGAATCCTACTTGATCATGGAGCACAATTTTTTTGATGTGCCTTTGTATCCGATTCGCCAGAATTTTATTGAGGATTTTTGCATCTAGGTTCATCAGGGTTATTGTTCTGAAGTTTTCTTTTTTGATGTGTCTTTGTCTGGTTTCGGAATCAACGTGATGTTGGCCTCATAGAATGAATTTGGAAGAGCTCCCTCTTTTTCTATTTTCTGAAATAACTTGAAAAGTATTGGTATTAATTCTTCTTTAAAAGTTTTGTAAAACTCCGCTGTATACCCATCCGGTCCCGGCTTTTCTTGGTGGGTAGTCTCTTGATTGCTTCTTCAATTTCATCCATTGGTATTGGTCTGTTCAAATTGTGTGTATCCTCCTGACTCAGTCTGGGCAAATCATATGTATTAAGAAATTTATTGATGTCTTCACTATCTTCTATTTTATTGGAATATAGGTTTTCAAAATAATTTCTAATTGTCTTCTGAATTTCTGTAGCATCTCTTGTGATATTGCCTTTTTCATCCTGTATGTTAGTAATTTGAGTTCTCTATCCTCTTCGTTAGTATGGCTAAGGGTCTGTCAATCTTGTTTATTTTTTCGAAGAACCAACTTTTAGTTTTGTTGATTTTTTCAATAGTTTCTTTTGTTTCAATTTTGTTGATTTCCGCTCTGATTTTAATTATTTCTTGCCTTCTGCTGCATTTGCTGTTGTTTTGTTCATCCTTTTCTAGGGCTTTGAGATGAAGTGTGAGCTCATTTATTTGTTGGTTTTTCCTTTTTTTGAGGAATGACCTCCAGGCGATGATGGTTAGGGTAATAACAGGTTCGATTTCGGTTAGGAATCATTCTGCACGATGAATAATGGTATTGGGAACCTGCAATATTCATTAAATTATATTGGTAAAATATATGTATGAAAACAGAAATCTAGGATTTGAAGCCCAGAAGGGCATTAGGCCCTTGATTGGGATACGTAGTGTTGAATTAGGTTCTGCACAGATGTCTCAGATAAATCCATTTACAATGGCATAGGACCTTGTACATTGGATGATTGAATGAGGAAGATAATATCCAGTCAAAAAGGGATAGTCGGTACGATTAGGTAGATAGTCGGTAGGTTTAGGAAGAAGAGTGAGTACAGGATTTGGACGGAAATTTCTTTAGCAATAGGGTTTCAGTTAGAGAGTGAATGTAAATGTCAGCACATATGAAAATTCAGTCACAATGATGAACTTTGAAAAATATGTAGAAAAGCAGATAATAATAGAGACTTTACAAAATCAGGCAAAGTATAAAGTGAGTGATAGGATTAGACATTTTGAACACTGTTGAGTTTGAATATATAATCTTAAGAAGAAACAAATATGCAGTGACCATTAGGATTGATTTTGAGAGCATTAGGAAACCTGGACATGGATGCTTTTAGTAATCCATGTTCACTTTCATTTTAGGCTTTGGTACAATCATAAGTGTGACCTTTGCATTTTTTGTCCAGAATATTACTGTCATAGAATGTATATGTGGATCAGATGACATGAGCATTTCTTCAAGCATTTCTGGAAGTAATGTTTTCAAGACCTATAAATTACTATTGGGGGTAAAAGAGGTGTACCCTGTGTCCATGAATATAGACATAATGCATGAATAGACCACATTTTGAATAAATAATTTAACTGTTCCCACTTTAAATAATGGATTGAATTAATATATGAAATATTATAAGAAATCTTGTATTGATATAATATCATTCATTCCAACCAGTAATACATCTATATGTAATATTAGGGTTATGATTATCATGAAAGGTGTGTGAGTATTGCTTCAAAAGTGATCATAGAAATCTAAATTAATGTGTTTGGAAAGAAGTCTCATAAAAAGACCAGTCAAGAAGCATGGAGGAATACATGTGATCTGAAGAAGAAAATGATTGAAAGTGAAACAAATGCCTATAAACTTGCGAACTTGTGGATGAAATATATATCCCATGATGTGAATAAATTGAAGAAATAGTAATGTACCAGTGTTGAATAAAATGAATATCCAAATACACATCATGTTCCATAGGAATCTACTTGCGTTGATGTTAAACTAGGTCAGTTACTGTAGAAATATTAGGATTTGTATGCACCATTCACTAAAGTTAGTTTTCAGTACTAAGAAACAAATATGTATATCAGGAGAATGAATATTTTGAGAAAACTCTTGAGAAAATTTGATTATAAATCCACATACTTGAATATGAATGAGTTAATGGAGTGTATAATAAGACACATATTTCATTTTTTGAAAAATCTGGAGAATATATATATATATATATATATATATATATATATATATATATATATACACACACACACAAACACACACAGACATTAAAAATAGCATAATATATGCTATATGAAATTCACCATGAAATTTATATCATCCAGAGATCCAAAAATATTTATTTTATTTAACATGGATTTATGTATAATGTTGTTCAACTAGGAAGCTCACGCATAGGTTGAATTTTCAGTTCTAAAGCGTTTAGGAGGAGTGATCTCTTAAAATTTGTATCTGCCAAGTCAGCCACTTCACAAAAATGTACGTGTGGTATCAGGTAAGATTCTATAATTTCATGTAAAAATACATGTGCTGAATAGACTACAGAGACAGGGAAACAGGAATTCACATATTTGTTAACTTTAAAACACATGGAGAAATATTTTAACAAATAATTGACTAGATTTATAACTCCTACCCTAAATAATGCAAAAGGCAATTCCACTATACACCATGCCTTCTCTGAACTGCTTGTATTTCTATTTTTTTTGGTTTATTTTTCTCCATCTTATTAGGATTAGTTGTCAGAGTCTAGTAGGGTAAGTGTTAGTGTGAGGTATTCAGTATTTTGAAAGGAAAATTGGAAAATGAATCCAATGTGTATGTAAATATGTGGTACACAAAAATCTTCCCACTCTCATCCAGAACAATGCCTCGACATTACAATCGCGCAGAGTAAGACACAATTAGAAGAGAAGAGTTAGAAAATCTGTGAATAAATATCTGGAATGGAATATGCTCAGGAGTTCACAACCTTGGAGGAGGTAGAGGAGATTCCAAAAGTAAGGGACAGTGTAATCATTCCAAAAACATGGAGCTCTGCTGGCGTAATGACTTCTTGAGAAACTGCCTCTGAGGGTGGGCACTTGAAATATATGTTGTTGTCGGGAGCTTCAGCTTCGTTTGTAGTGAGACCATCAAATCAGCGTCTTCATCTATGTGACCTGGAGGACATGGTTTCTTATTTTCCCTGAACATGAGTCAGCAGTGCTGAATACTCTCTTTGTAGGTAAACTGTGGACACGAGGGGCTAAGTGTATCCACATGGGCCTGTGAAGCTATTTGGACATTCTCCACTTTTCGTGGTGTTTCTTGCTGCTGCACTGGGATTTTGGTATTTGCTTCACGAAATACAAAGAATTCAACTGTTACTCTGTGCGTGAGGGGGTTCTATCACGTGTGGTGGGTCAGGGTCTGCAGGAGAATGCACCTAACAGGCTTATATCCCACATAGTTGCCCCCTTGACCATAGCAACCTGATTCTAAATATTTCCCTAAAACCTCTGCATATAACAAGATGCCTTTACATTGAAGGGAGTGCTGGCTGCACCACATCAGTCACAAGCCATTTGGAAGCCAAAGGCAGATCCACATGACCACACCGCAGATGTTTCATCACACACCTGCCCACCAATGCTCTAGGCCCACTCCTCAGCAGGCTCCAACTTCCTGGCATCACTGTTCTGCACAATTTTTATGAAAACCAGTCAATCAAGGCACTGACTGTTATTCTTATGATCGGCCACAGGATATCCAAAGAATCTCCAGTGCCAACTTGTCATGGGAATTTTAAAAATTTCATGATATATTGACCTAGCCATTTTTCAAGGATGAAGTTGGAGGCATTCTGGAACTATTAAATGGTGAGGAAGCTCATTTCAATGAAATATCTGGAGATCTCTCACAGGAAAGACTTCCCAAAGAGTGGCCAAAAGGTCACATGAATCCAGGAACATTGAGGTCTACAATGTGAGGTCCATGTGTGTTTTGACTCTCAACAATGGTTGCCAAGTTTTTCAAACAAAATCATGTGATATCCTGGCTGAGATTTCCAGTGCTCTGTGAATAACTACCCTGGGCCTAGATTTCAGTTTCCAAGGGCGACTCTCATGCGTGGCCTCCTAAAATTCCAACACTATTCATGGCAATACTTCTCTGAGTTCAGTACGAGAACTCAGTCTTTATGCAGAATCCCACCAAAGTTCAAGCCAAGGTGGACCATGTAATCTCTACTAACCGCCACAAAAATGACTACAATTAAAACCAAAACACTCCCACATGGCCCTCATTTTCTTCCATACAGACACTCATCATAACCTATGGCTGGAGGTTTCCGTGAGGGGTGCAGCCCAAGACAGTGTCCAAAATAAGCTTCCTTGCCCCTCATTTGCCTAAAGTCAGGGTGGCCTGGACACCCTTCCTGTGAACTAAGAGTGATCAAATAGGCCTGCCGTTTATTTTGCTCTGCTTCTTAAATTTGAGGCCTACTGATGGTGGGATTTAGATTCTTCATGTGAATTGGAGTCATGAGAAAACCCAGTCACCTATGGGCTAGAATCTGCAGGGCTTTGAAGAACTTATTTGACCCAAAGGAGGCCTATTCTCACTTAATGGAGGTCAGGAACCTTACCACGGAAGGAGAGAGACTTCATCCACAATGATTGCTCTTTTGGACATTTTGCTTTTGGATGCATACATGGGATCTCTCTTTGGATCCATCAGGTGCAGAGAATCTAAGCCACAGAATTACACAAGGCCAAGAGGCTGATTAAGACATATCCCTTTCCAAAGCAATTAAGCAAAGAGCCACAGTTGATGCCCCTTCATTTGCAGTTGAAAACTTTTCTTCAGGCTTCAAAAAGGGTGGCCTGAGGCAAAGACTTTCCTGATATTCAGGGCAACAGAACATTAGGTAAGGAAAAGGCCCAAAGCATGGTTTCTCCACTGAGTCTTTACTGGTCACACTGATATCTGAGTTTTCTGAGATGCTCGCCATGCCCTTCATTTAACCAATACATGGCCGTGTCACAGAGCTTGGAGGTGGTACATATCTTGGACACAAAACCATGAGCCTATTCTGGAGAGTGGCCAGAATTCAGGAAGCAAACAGTAACTTAGGAAGATAGCAGGTGTTGCCGATCCATAAGGCAAGCCGCAGTCCATTCATAAATTGGGAAGGATGAATGCTGGGAAGCTTTCTACTAGACAAGACTCATCCATTGATGCATTCTCTTTGCTAATGTCTACAACCACTGACACAGTGAGATACACAGACATAGAAACACTCGCCTTTTCATACGACTTTCTGGAAACACTTTACTCCAAACCAAACAAACCGCCTTTCAGACATATTCTCAGAGCATGAGAAAAAAACCACAAACCCACACCCCCAGCCAGATAAGCACCTCCTTCCTCCAAGTAGGTTTGTGACTATCCGGAGTGTCCTCTGACTGATAGGCCATACTATGTTCCCCCGAAATGGCCTCTCCTATCTCACATCTGGTGTCCATGGCCAATTCTGTGAAGTTGTCAGGAGCCAGCAGTTAGCCACTGCCTTCTTTCTCAGGAAAGGCCCCTCTTAAGAGCTTTCCTGTCATTTGTCCATTCTCACATCAGTAGATACCAGGAAAGACTGACTCTGTCCTTGTTATATCAAACAAGTGAGACCACTAGGTCTGGGACTGAGACAGGCTCTAGGTGCCTGGCTTCCTGGATCCCAAGTTCAGAAAGTGCCATGAACAAAAAAGTAAGGTGAGGTAACTTCTTTCAGGAACTGAATGAGGTTACTGCCTTGGCAACCAGTTTGTCCTAACACATGCATCCAAGTGTCCCATGACATGTAGGCTGACCGTATTTCTGTGACACTTTCACAAGTTAGAATGGTATATCAACCATAGGCACCTGGGAACAGCTCTCCACACAGGCCTCATTTGGTCCATCTTCTCTAGATTAAGAAGAGAGAGGCTGATTCAGACAAAAGCCTTCATCCTGACCAGGTTGTTTGCATGGAAGATGACTTTTGATCTCTCAGGACCTTCATACCTGCCTACATCTTCTCCAGGGATCAATTCTGCATGCACCTTTGAGGTTCTCAGCAGGTGGACAATCCCCTACTTTCCTGTATTGTAAGACCAACTCGGCACCTGCTCTTTTGTAAATGTAGATTGAGGGAACAGTTTATGGTTAGGGTTAATTACATGTTTGTTTTGGGTTAGGAATCATTTTGCTGGATGAATAATGGTATTGGGAATCTGTGATATATATAAGAACATAGAGTTGAAAAATATGTATGAAAACAGAAATGTAGTAAGATTTAAAGTCCATATTGGCATTGGGCCTTTGATTTGGATACTTAGCTTTGAATTACGTTCTGCAGTGATGTCTCAGATAAATTGATTATCAATGACATAGGACCTTGTACCTTGGATGATAGATTGTAGAAAAGAACATCCACTCAAACAGGGATAGTCCATAGGATTAGGAAGATAGTCAGTAGGTTTTGCAAGAAGTGTGAGTACAGGATATGGACCAAAAGTTCTTTATCAATAGGGTTTCGGTAATAGAATGAATGTCAATGTCAGCACATGTGAAGAGTCAGTCACATAGGTAAACTGGGGAAAATATGTAGGAAAGGAAACATCAATAGAGACAGTAGGAAATCAGGCAAAGTATAAACTGAGTGACAGGATTAGACATTTTAACAGGGTTGATGTTGACTATATAATCTTCGAAGAAACAAATATGTAGTCACCAATAGGATGGACATTTGAGAGAATTAGGCAACCTAGACATCAATGTTTTTAGTAATCCATGCTCCCATTCAATTTAGGCTTTTGTACAAACATATGTGTGATCTTTGCATTTTGTATCCAAAATAGTACTGTGATAAAATGTATACGTAGATCAGGTGACATAAGTATTTTTTCCACCATTTCAGGGAGCAATATTTTGAAGATGTATAAATTAGTATTGCGGGTACAAAGAGGTGTACCCTGTGTCTATGAATATAGAGATAATGCATGAATAGATGATACTGTGAATAAATAATATAACTGATTCCACTTTAAATAATGGATTAAATTGATATCTTAAAATATATAAGAAATCTTATATTGATACACAGTCATTCATTCCTATCAGTTATACATCTAATGGTAATATGAGGGTTATGGTTTGTCATTAAGGGTGTGTGAGTTTTGCTTCAAAAGTAATTATGGAAATCGAAAATAATGTGTTTGTAAAGAAGTCTCATGAAGAGACTAGTCAAGAAACATGGAGGAATACATGTGTTCTGAAGCAGGAAGTAATTGAAAGTGAAACAAATTGATATAAATTAGCGAACTTGTGGATGAAATATATATCCCATGATGTGCATAAACTGAAGAAATAGTAATGTACCAGTGTTGAATACAAATGAACGTCAAAATACATATCATGTCCCATAGGAATCTACTTGCATTGATGTTAAACTTGGTCAGTAACTGTAGAAATATTAGGATTTGTATGCATCATTCACTGAAGTTAGTTTTCAGTACTAGGAAACAAATATGTATTTCAGGTGGATGAATATTTCTGAGAATAATCTTGTGAAAAGTTGATAATAAATCCACATACATGAACATGAATAAATTTTGGGAGTGTATAATAAGACACATATATTTCATATTTTCAAAAATCTGGAGAGTGTGTATATATATATATATATATATAGATAGATATAGATATAGATATAGATATAGATATAGATAGATATATAGATATATTGATATATAGATATATATATAGATACATATATATACATATGCCTATATATATACACACACACACACTCACACAGACATTAAAAAGTAGCAATATATATGCCAATCGAAATTTATTATGAAATATATATAATCCACACATCCCAAAATATACTTTTTACTGAACATGGATTTATATATAATTTTGTTCAGCTAGAAAGGTCACCAATAGTTTGAATTTTCAGTTCCAACAGCATTAAGAGGAGTGATCTCTTCTCACAATTTGCATCTGCCAAGTCAGCAACCTCTCAAGTATATACATGTGATACCAGGTAGGATTCTATATGTGCATATAAAAACACATGTGCTGAATAGGCCACAGAGAAAGGGAGAGAGAAATTCACATATTTGTTAACTTTAAAAACACATGGAGAACTGTTTTAATTAAAAATTGAGTAGATTTATAATTCCTACCCTATATAATGCAAAAGGCAAGTCCAATTATACAACATGACTCCTCTGAACTGCTTGTATTTCTATTCTGTTTTGATTATTATTCTCCATCATGTTAGGATTAGTAGTCAGAGTCTAGTGGGGTATGTGTTAGTGTCCAAAATAAGCTCTCTTACCCCTCATTTGCCTAAAGTCATGGGGGCCTGGACACCCTGCATTTGAACCAGGAGTGATAAAATAGGACTGCAGTTAATACTGCTCTGCTTCTCCATTTTGAAGCCTACTGCCTGTCAGGTATAGATTCTTTATGTGATTTGGAATAATGAGAAAACCCAAGCACTTCTTTAGGGCTTTGAAGATTTCATTTGAACCAAATGATCCCTATTCTCACTTGATGTAGGTCAGGAACATAACAAAGGAAGGCAAGACACTTCATCCACCATAACTGATCTTTTTGCCATTTTGGTTTGGATGCACACATGGGATCTTTCTTTAGATCCATCAGGTGCTGAGAATCTAAGCCACAACCTCACACAGGTCCAAGAGGCTGATTAAGACACATCCATTTCCAAAGAAACTAAGCAAAGAGCCACAGGTGATGACCATTCATTTTCATTTGAAAACTGTTTTCTTCAGGCTTCACAAAGGGGTGGCCTGAGGCAAAGACCTTCCTGACATTCAGGGCAACAGAAACATAGGTAAGAGAATGGCCCAAAGCAGGGTTTCTCCACTGAGAATTTCCTGGTCACACTGATATCTGAGTTTTCTGAGATTCTCGCCATTCCTTACCGCTATCCAGTACATGGCCATGTAACAGAGCTTGGAGGTGGTACATATCTTGGACACAAAACCATGAGCCTATTCTGCAGAGTTGCCAGAATTCAGGAAGAAAACAGGAACTTAGGAAGATAGTAGGTGTTGTCCCTCCATAAGGCAAGCTGCAGTTCATTCATAAATTGGGCAGGATGAATGCTGGGAAGCTTTCTACGAGACAGGACATATCCATTGATGCATTCTCTTTTCTAATGTCTACAACCACGGACACAGTGGGATACACAGGCATAGAATCACTCACCTTGTCAAAAGACTTACTAGAAACAGTCCATTCCAAACCAAACAAACTGTCTTTTCTACCTATTCTCAGAACATGAGACAAAACCACAAACTGACACTCACACTCACAAAGGCATCTCCTTCCCGCAAGTAGGTCTCTGACTATCTGGAGTGTCCTCTGTCTGTTGGGCCGTATTATGTTCCAATGAAATGTCCTGTCCTGTCTCAGATCTGTCTCCTTTGCAAACTCTGTGAAGTTCTCAAGAGCCAGCGGTGAGCCACTACCTGCTTTCTCAGGAAAGGCCCCTCTTCAGATCTGTCCTAGCATTTGGCAATCCTCACATCAGTAGATACCAAGAAATACTGACTCTGTCCTTGGTACATCCAAACAAGTGAGCCCACTGGGATTGGGACTGGGACTGGCTCTGGCAGCCTGGCATCTTGGATCCCAAGTTCAGAGAGTTACATCACCAAGGAAGTGAGGTAGGTCACTTTCTTCAGGAAATGTATGAGGTCACTACCTTGGCAATCACTTTGTTTTAACATTTGCTTCCAAGGGTCCCATGAGATAGAGGCTGCCCCTACTTTCGGTGACAATTTCACAAGATAGAATGGTATAACAAACATAGGCGCCTGGGAACATCTCCCCACACAGGACTGGTTTAGTCCATCTTCTCTACATTTAGATAGAGAGACTGATTCAGACACATCCCTTCATCCTGACAAGGGGGTTTGCCATGCAAGATGACTTTTGCTCTCTCAACTCCTTCATAGCTGCCTACGTCTTCTCCAGGGATCATTTCTGCATGGACCTTTGAGGATCTCAGCAGGTTTAAGAACCCCTACATTCCTGTATTGTAAAAGCAACTCTGTCCCTGCTCTTCTGTAAAGTTTGATTCAGGGAAGAGTGTATGGTTACGGTTAATAAAAGTTCAATTTGGGTTAAGAAACATTCTACGGCATGAATAATGGTATTGGGAACCTGTAATATTTACAAGAATGTAAAAGTGAAATATAAGAATGAAAACAGAAATCTAGGTAAGATTTGAAGCCCAGAAGGGCATTGGGCCCTTGATTGGGATACTTAGCTTTGAATTATGTTCTGCAGAAATGTCTCAGATAAATTAATGTTCAATGGCATAGGACTTTGTACCTTGAATGATGGAATGTCAAAGAGAACTTCTAGTCAAAAAGGGATAGTCGGTATTATTAGAAAGGTAGTCTGTAGGTTTAGAACTAAGAGTGAGTATAGGATTTGGACCAAAAGTTCTTTTGCAATAGGGTTTCTGGTAGAGATTGAATGTAAATGTGAGCACATGTGAAGAGTCAGTCACAATGATAATCTGGGGAAAATATGTAGGAAAGCAGATATCAATAGAGACATTAGGAAATCAGGCAAATGAAAAAGTGAGTGATAAGATTAGACATTTTCAATGGGCTTGAGGTTGAATATATAATCTTAGGAAGAAACAAATATGTAGTCAAGAATAGGATTCACATTTGAGAGCATTAGGCAAACTGGACATGGAAGTTTTTAGAATCCATGTTCACTTTCCATTTAGGTTTGGTAAAATCATATGTGTCACCTTTGCGTTTTGTGTCCAGAATATTACTGTGATAAAATGTATATGTAAATCAGGTGACATGTGCATTTCTTCCACCATTTCTGGGAGCAATATTTAGAAGACGTATAAATTAGTATTGGGGGTACAAAGAGGTGTATCCTGTGTCTATGAATATAGAGATAATGCATGAAAAGACCATACTGTGAATAAATAATATAACTGGTTCCACTTTAAATAATGGATTTAATTGATATCTGAAACTAAGTAAGAAATCTTATATTGATATACAATCATTCATTCCAGCTAGTTGTATATCTAATGGTAATATTAGGGTTTGGTTTATCATGACGGGTGTGTGAGTTTTGCTTCAAATGTGATAATGGAAATCGAAAATAATGAGTTTGGAAAGAAGTCTCATGAAAAGAGCAGTCAAGAAACATAGAGAAATACATGTGTTCTGAAGCAGGAAGTGACTGAAAGTGAAACAAATGCGTATAAATTAGCGAACTTGTGGATGAAATATATATCCTATGATGTGCATAAACTGAAGAAATAATAATAATGTTCCAGTGTTGAATAAAAATGAATGTCAAAATACACATCATGTCCCATAGGAATCTACTAGCCTTGATATTAAACTGGGTCAGTTACTATAGAAATATTAGATTTTTTTTTTGTGTTATAATAGAATTTATTTTACCACTAGCATGCCACAGAATATTGAGGAAAGAGCAATGGATTTTTAGTTATCGCACTAATAATCTAACATTTAATGACTCTTTTGGATAGTCTAGAAATTACATAAGGCTAGGTAACATAATTTTTTTAATTTAACATTCATAAAAACTTGGAGTTTTGGTAATATTTCTACTTTTTTATTTTTAATTTTTTCAGTTGTGATTGACCTTCATTTTGTTTATTTGTATGTGGTGCTTAGAATAGAACCCAGTGTCCCACACATGCTAGAAAAGCATGTTACCACTGAACCACAAACCCAGCCCCTCCACTTTTATCTTTACATCGAACATGCCTCTCCCTCATCTTTACTCACTTTCTTCCTCATTTTCCCCCTTCTCTCTCTTGCTTTTTCGTTTTCCTTTCATATCTGTTTTTCTCTCATGTCATTACAAACAGTAGTATGCTATGAAATTTAAATTTAAGACTGTTTTTTATAGTCATTGTTCTTTTCTTGAGAAAATTTAATAATTATAATCACCTGATAGATATATTAAAATAAATTTTTATGCATATGTATCTATATTCATGCATATGCATTACATATTATATATATATACATACATATACATTTAAAAGTACTTTGATTAGCCTGTTAAAAATAATATAGACCAAAACTTTCTTAATTCTCAAGCCTTCCAGAATTAACATCTTACAGTGAAAATCAAATAAACATATTTAAATAAACAGGTATCATTCTTTTTATCAATACTGATAATTTAAAGTTTTATATCACATTAAGCTATAATACGGCATATTAAATCTTATGAATTAGAAAAAGTTTTTTGAATAACCTATTATTTAAGGACCATATGCACTGACATTTTAAAGGCTTTCTTGTGATTTCAATTTCTATCAATTGTGTATTAATTGCCAAATGCTTATTTTAGTACTTTTCATATTCATAATTGATATAAAGTCAATTGTTTAATTCTTCTTGTAAGTAATTACTTATTACAGTAGGGACATTATTAATAATTCTAAATCTGTATAAGAAAATAGTACAAAGATATTTTCATGCAAAATTAAGAATAATTGTGTGCTCTAAATGTCTGATTGTTGATATATATAACAAAGAGCTTTTGATGAGTCTCTTCCCCAGTAAAACATAAAATGCAAAGATATTGTTGGGTATATATGTGCAAATAAAGATAAAGAAAATACACATTATCAGCTAGAAACTATTAAATAAAAGGTGAAAACAACAATCCAACACATTGTACGAATTTGTCAGATGAGGTAGTATTCTGGAAGAATAGCCTAAGACTAGACCTGGTCCATGACAAAATATTCACGAAAAAAATGAAATATGAAAAATATAGAAAATGCTATGAATTTTTCATGAAGGTAGGTGAATTACCCTTTAATCTCAATTTATGTGCATTTTCAAAAGCCAATTTCCTGGTAAAATAAATTTGTGATAGTTACAACTAAATGAAACAAAGTTTCTGCTTAGCAAAATGAATGCATCTCAACCCATTTTTAGCTGAATTCTTCCCACTCAATTTTAAACTGTTATTTATTTATTTATTTCTATTGGTTGTTCCAAACATTACAAAGCTCATGATATATCATCTTTGATACATTTGACTCAAATGGGTTATGAACTCCCATTTTTTCCACAAATATGAATTTCAGAATCACATAGGTTACACATTCACATTTTTGAATAATAGCATATTAGTGACTGTTGTATTCTGTGACCTTTCCTATCCCCCACTATCCCCCCTCCCCTCCCCTCCCATCTTCCCTCTCTACCTCATCTGCTGTTGTTCAATTCTCTCCATTGTTTCCCCCCAATTTCCCCTCAAATCCTCTTATATGTAATTTTGTGTAACATTGAGGGTCTCCTACTATTTCCATATGCTTTCCCTTCTCTCTCCCTTTCTCTCCCCCAACTCGTCTTTGTTTAATGATAAACTTTTCCTCATGCTCTTCCTCGATGTTCTGTTCTTAGTTGCTATTTTAATATCAAAGAAGACTTTTGGCATTTGTTTTTTTAAGGATTGGCTAGCTTCGCCTAGCATAATCTGCTCTAATGCCATCCATTTCCATGCAAATTCTATGATTTTGTCATTTTTTAATGAAGAGTAATACTCCATTTTGTATAAAAGCCACATTTTTTTTATCCATTCATTTATTGAAGGGCATCTAGGTTGGTTCCACAGTCTAGCTATTGTAAATTGTGCAGCTATGATCATTGATGTGGCAGTATCTCTACAGTACGTTCTTTTAAGATCCTCAGGAAATAGTCCGAGAAGGGTGATAGCTGGGTCAAATGGTGGATCCATTCCCAGCTTTCCCAGGTATCACCATAGTACTTTCCAAATTGGCCTCACCAATTTGCAGTCCCACCAGCAGTGTACAAGTGTACCCTTTTCCCCACATTCTCACCAACACTTATTTTGTTTGACTTCATAATGGCTGCCGATCTTACTGGAGTGAGATGGTATCATAGGGTGGTTTTGATTTGCATTTCTCTGACTGCTAGAGATAGTGAGCATTTTTTCATGTACTTGTTCATTGATTGAATGTCCTCCTCTGTGAAGTGTCTGTTCAGGTCCTTGGCCCATTTGTTGATTGGGTTATTTGTTATCTTATTGTTTAATTTTTTTGAGTTCTTTGTATATTCTGGATATTAGGGCTCTATCTGAAGTGTGAGGGGTAAAAATTTGTTCCCAGGATGTAGGCTCTCTATTTACCTCTCTTATTGTTTCTCTTGCTGAGAAAAAAAAAATTAGTTTAAGTGAGTCCCATTTGTTTATTCTTGTTATTAACTCTTTGGCTATGGGCATCCTATTAAAGAATGTGGAGCCCGACCCCACAGTATGTAGATCGTAGCCAACTTTTTCTTCTATTAGACGCAGTGTCTCTGATTTGATATCTAGCTCCTGGATCCATTTTGAGTTAACTTTTGTGCATGGTGAGAGAAAGGGATTCAGTTTCATTTTGTTGCATATGGATTTCCAATTTTCCCAGCACCATTTGTTGAAGATGCTATCTTTCCTCCATTGCATGTTTTTAGCACCTTTATCAAATATAAGAAAGTTGTAATTTTGTGGATTGGTTTCTGTGTCCTCTATTCTATACCATTGGTCCAGCTGCCTGTTTTGGTACCAGTACCACGATGTTTTTATTACTATTGCTTTGTAGTACAGTTTGAACTCTTGTATCGCTATACCTCCAGATTCACACTTCCTGCTTAGAATTGCTTTTGGTATTCAGGTTCTTTTGTTTTTCCATATGAATTTCATGATTGATTTATCATTTCTACAATAAATGCCATTGGGATTTTTATTGGCACCGATTTAAACCTGTAGAGAACTTTGGGTAATATCAACATTTTGATGATGTTAGTTCTGCCTATCCATGAACAAAGTACATTTTTCCATCTTCTAAGATCTTTTTCTATCTCTCTCTTTAGGGTTCTGTAGTTTTCATTATATAAATCTTTCACCTCTTTCATTAGGATGATTCCCAAGTATCTTATATTCTTTGTGGATATAGTGAATGGAGTGGTTTTCCTCATTTCCATTTCAGAAGTTTTTCTGCTGATATACAGGAATGCCTTTGATTAATGCATGTTGACTTTATATCTTGCCACTTTGCTGAATTCATTTATTAACTCTAGCAGTTGTTTGTAGACCCTTTTGAGTCTGTTAAATACATTATCATGTCATCTGCAAATAGCGATAATTTAAGTTCTTCTTTTCCTATTTTCATGTGTTTAATTTCTTTTGTCTGTCTAATTGCTCTGGCTAGTATTTCAAGAACTAAATCGAATAGAAATGGTGATAGAGAGCATCCCTGTCTTGTTCCAGATTTTAGACGGAATGCCTTCAGTTTTTCTCCATTTACGATGATGCTAGCCTGAGGTTTAGCATATATAGCTTTTACAATGTTGAGGTAAGTTCCTGTTATCCCTAGTTTTTCTAGTGTTTTGAACATAAAGGGAGGCTGAATTTTGTCGAATGTTTTTTCTGCATCTATCAAGATGATCATATGGTTCTTGTCTTTAAGTCTATTGATGTGGTGAATAGCATTTATGGATTTCCGTATATTGAACTAGCCTTGCATCCCTGGGATGAATCCTACTTGATCATGGTGCACAATTTTTTGATATGCTTTTGTAGTACATTCACCAGGATTTTATTGAGAATTTTTGCATCGTAGTTTATTAGAGATATTGGTCTGTAGTTTTCTTTCTTTGAAGTGTTTTTGTCTGGTTTCGGGATCAGGGTGATTTTGGCCTCATAGAATGAATTTGAAAGAGCACCTTCATTTTCTATTTCTTGAAATAGCTTGAAAAGTATTGGTATTAATTCTTCTTTTAAGGTTTTGTAGAGCTCCGCTCTATACCCATCCGCTCCAGGGCTTTTTTTGGTTCGTAGTCTTTTGATGGCTTCTTGTATTTCTTCCTTTGTTATTGGTCTGTTTAAATTGTGTGTGTCTTCCTGACTCAATCGTAGCACATCGTATGACTTAAGAAATTTATTGATATCTTCACTATCTTCTATTTCATTTGAATATAGGGTTTCAAAATACTTTCTAATTATCTTCTGTATTTCTGTAGTGTCTGTTGTGATAATCGCTTTTTCATGCCGTATGTTAGTAATTTGAGTTCTCATTCTTCTTCTCTTTGTTAGCATGGCTAAGGGCCTGTCGATCTTATTTATGTTTTCAAAGAACCAACTTTTAGTTTTATCAATTTTTTCAATGTTTTTTTGTTTCAATTTCGTTGATTTCTGCTCTAATTTTAATTATTTCTTGTCTTCTACTACATTTGCTGTTGTTTTTCTTTTCTTTTTCTAGGTTTTTGAGGTGTAGTGTGAGTTCATTTATTTTATTTTATTTTATTTTTTTGAGGAAAGAACTCCAAGAAATGAATTTCCCTCTTAAAACTGCTTTCATTGTGTCCCATAGATTCCAGTATGTTGTGTCTGTATTGTCATTTGTCTATAAGAATTTTTTATATCCTCCTCTATGTCTTCTGTAACCCATTGATCATTCAGTAGAATATTGTTCATTTTTCCATATGATGTAGGATTTTTCCTTCCTTCTTTTATCATTTATTTTCAGTTTCATTCCAATATGATCAGATATGGTGCATGGTATTATCTCCAAGCCTTTATATTTACTAAGGGTTGCCCTATGGCATAATATATGAACTATCTTTGAGTAGGATCCTTGTGCTGCTGAGAAGAACGTGCATCCACTTGAGGATGGTTGATATATTCTATATATGTTGGTTAAGCCTAGGTTATTTATTGTGCTGTTGAATTCCATAGTTTCTTTATTCAGTTTTTGTCTAGAGGATCTTTCTAATGGCGAGATCAGTGTGTTGAAGTCACCCGTAGTTATTGTGTTGTAGTCTATTTGACTCTTGAACTTGAGGAGAGTTTGTTTCATGAGCGTTGCAGCTCAATTGTTTGGTGCATACAAATTGATAATTGTTATGTCTTGTTGGTAGATGGTTCCTTTTAACAGTACATAGTGTCCTTCGTTATCCCTTTTTATTAACGTAGGTTTGAAATTGATTTTATTTGATATGAGTATGGCTACTCCTGCTTGCTTCCGAGGGCCATGTGAGTGGTATGATTTATCCCAACCTTTTACTTTCAGCCTGTGTATGTCTTTACCTATCATATGAGTCTCCTGAAGGCAGCAGACTGTAGGATTTGTTTTTTTGATTCAGGTTACTAACCTATGTCTCTTGATTGGTGAGTTTATGCCATTAACATTTAAGGTTACAATTGAAATATGATTTTTACTTTCATTCATGTTTATTTATTTATTTATTTTTAGTTTGGCTAGTTTTTACTTTTTGGTTATTTTCCTCCCCCTTTACTGAGATACCTCCTGCTGTTTGTTTGGGGCACTATTTTTCAATTCCTCTTCTTCTAGTATTTTGCTCAAATTCTTTGCAGTGCTGGTGTTCTTTCTGCAAATTCTTTTAGCTTTTGTTTATCGTGAAAGACACTAATTTCATTGTCAAATCCCAAACTTAATTTTGATGGATACAGTACTCTTGGTTGGAATCCATTATTTTTCAGCGTTTGAAATACATTGTTCCAGGATCTACTCGCTTTCAAAGTTTGTGATGAAAAATCAGTCGTTAACCTAATTGGTTTACCCCAGAATGTAATCTGCCTCATTTCTCTTTTAGCTTTTAATATTCTCTCCTTGTTCTGTATGTTAGCTATCTTGATAATTCTATGTCTTGGAGTTGGTCTATTATGGTTTTGAATGTTTGAGGTCATGTAGGCTTCAAGGATTTGGCAATCCATTCCATCTTTTATCTCTGGGAAGTTTTCTAGAATTATTTCATTTAATATGTTGTCCATTCCTTTGGTTTGAATCTCTATGCCTTCTTCTATCCTGATGACTCTCAAATTTGTTTTTTTATGACATCCCATATCTCTTAAATAGATTGCTCATGGGATATAAGCATCTTTTCTGTGTTGACTATATTCTTTTCAAGTTGATAAACTTTGTCTTCATTATCTGATCTTCTGACTTCTACTTAATCTAGTCTATTTACAATATTCTCGTTTGAGTTTTTAATGTGGTTTATATTTTTCTGCATTCCTAGGATTACTGTTTGATTTTTTTAAGAACTCTGTCTTTTGGTAAAACTCCTTCTTTGCCATTTGAATTTGTTTGTTTAATTCATTTTCAAAATATTCTTTTATTGCTTGGACTTGCTGCCTCATGTCTTCTCTAATATTTCTTTCCATCTGAGTTAGGGATGCATTGAGTTTTTTCCCTATCCCTGTTTCTGATGATTCTAGGTCCTCCTGTAGAATTAAGTTGTCCGGCATTATTTGTACACCTTTTTCCCTTGTTTTTTCATGAAGTTCACATTACTTTCCAGCTACGTTTGATTGCTGTGTTTCTGCTCTCTTCTATTTATTTGTTTTGGTTTTATATATCTCTATTGTAGCTCCTTTGTGTTGGTAGACTGTGCATGTTAAAGTGGATTCCACTGGGAAGGAATTCCGACGGCCGAGCTCCAGTGATGTCACCTCTCTGCTATGGTGGGCCCCAGGCTCTTTGCCCGGGTGTTCGCATGGGGGTGTGGGACTGTACTGTCTCTGTTTGGTTTCAGCTCCTGGTCGCGGGTGTGCAGGCGGTCACAAGCTGTCCAGTCACGCAGTCAGCGGGTGGGCTGTCACCGGCGGTTGTGCGATCTCTAGCCACCCATTAGGGCGGGCATATGGCAGGTGATTGGTCGCTGGTGGGCAGGCGGTCTCCAGCCGTCCAGTCGCACCTGCAGCGGGCCGGCTGTTGCCGGCGGGCGAGCGTTCTCCAGGCGCCCAGTCACGCGGGCCTGGCCTCTAGTCCCCTGGTTTCTCCTGCTAGTCCTGGTTTCTCCTGCTACACCAGTTTTCTCCTGAGTAATGCCCTCGGCAGCTCAAACTGTACTCTGGCCTGCCGTTTCTTGGGTGTGGATTGTGTCTATTGGGAACCCCAGCACTCTATTGTTTTTTTTTTTTCCGTTTGCCCCTTCCCCATCGCTGGCTAGACAGATTTTGTTTTCACCACTGATGGAAGGGGGAGTAGAAGGTCAGGTGCCTCTAGTTTCCCCCCCCCATCTTTATTCAGGCTCTCTCTGATAATCCCTCCCCTGGAAAGCTTAGGAAAGATTTTATGCAAATATCCTACTGTATGGGAGATGAGCGGAAAACACACAACTGTTTTATTGTTGCAATCTGTCGGAGAGTGGCGGTGGTTACTTCAGCTCTCCAAGATGGTTGCCGTTGGTTTTCTTGGTGGAGTTTCCGTTGTGGGGGATAGAACTGTAGCGCTTCCTTCCCTGACTGAGATCCCGAACTCCGCCTGGGGCTCAGTGGGGGGTCAGCCGGCAGGATTCCACAGAATCTGCAGCAACGTTTCTCCCTGGATGCTAGTCGCTTCTTGGTGGTGCCCCGACGTCTGTAGCCACGGGGCGGGCCGCACGGATCAGTAAGCCCAGATCTCCGGTTGCATATTTGGCTCGCGTTTGAGACTCAATTACCGGACCTCGTTGGTGGAAATCATTCTTTTAGGTTTCGGTGCACACCCATTTTTCTGTAAGATCCTAACAAGATAGTCTTTTGACATTCTAACTCGTTATTCACCTGCAATGTGGCGTTGTACACTGGGTGTGATGCACTCTATTCGCGGCCAACTTGCAATGTCGAAATATTAGGTTTTGTATGCACCATTTACTGAAGATAGTTTTCAGTACTAGGCAACCAATATGTATTTCAGGTTGATGAATATTTCTGAGAATTATCTTTTGAAAAGTTGATTATAAATCCACATTCATGATATGAATGAATTTGGGGAGTGCACAATAAGGCACATATATTTCATATTTTGAAAAATCTTGAGAGTATATATATATATATATATATATATATATATATATATATATACATACACACAGAGACATTACAATGTAGCATTATGTATGCCAACCGAAATTTATCGTGAAATACATATCATCCAGAGATCCAAAAATATTAATTTTACTGAACATGGATTTATGTATAATGTTGTTGAAATAAAAGGCTCAGCCATAGGTTGAATTTTCAGTTTCAACAGCATTTAGGAGGAGTGATATCTTCTCACAATTTGTATCTGCCAAGTCAGCCACCTCACAAAAATGTACGTGTGATACTAGGTAGGATTCTATATATGCATATAAAAATACATTTGCTGACTAGGCTACAGAGAAAGGGAGACATAAATTCACATGTTTGTTAACTTTAAAAACACATGGAGAACTATTTCAACAAAAAAATTGACTAGATTTATAACTCCTACCCTATATAATGCAAAAGGCAAGTCCAAGAATACCAAACATGCCTCCTCTTAACTGCTTGTATTTCTATTCTGA
The DNA here is from genome assembly GCF_048772815.1 of Callospermophilus lateralis. Lineage (NCBI taxonomy): Eukaryota > Metazoa > Chordata > Mammalia > Rodentia > Sciuridae > Callospermophilus > Callospermophilus lateralis. Next base: position 1,264,126 of record NW_027514186.1, read on the forward strand.
TTGGGTTATTATTTTCCATGATATTACGATTAGTAGTCAGAGTCTAGTAGGGTAGGGGTTAGTGTCAGGGATTCAGTATTTCAAATGGAAAATTGGAAAATGAATCCAATGTGTATGCAAATATGTGCTACACAAAAATGTTCCCACTCTCATCAAGAACTATGGCTTGACATTACTTTTGCCCCAAGTAAGACACAATTAGAGGAGAAGTGTTAGAAAATCTGTGAATACATATCTGGAATGGAATATGCTCAGTAGTTCACAACACTGGAGGTGGTAGAGGAGTTCCCAAAAGTAAGGGATAGGGTAAACACTCCACAAACATGGAGCTCTGCTGGCCTAAAGACTTCTTGAAGAACTGCCTCTGAGGTTGGGCACCTGAAAAAATATGTTGTTTTCTGGAGCTTTAGCTTCATTTGTAGTGAGACCATCAAAGCTGGGTCTACATCTATGTGACCTGGAGGACATGGTTTCTTATTTTCCAGTGAAGATGAGGCAGCAGTGCTGAATTTGCTCTTTGTAGTTAAACTGTGACCACTGGGGACTAAGTGTCTCCCCATGTGGACTGTGAAGCCATTTGGTCATCCTCCAAATTTCATGGTGTTTCTTGCTGCTACACTGGGAGTTTGCTATTTGATTCAAAAATACAAGGAGTCTAGTGGGTCACAGTGCTGGAGGGAGTTCTGTCACATGTGGTGGGTCAGTTTCTGCAGGAGAATGCACCAAACATACTTCTAGCCCACATATATTGCCCCATTGACCGTAGCAACTTGATTCTGAACATTGCCCTGAAATCTCTCAGTATTACAAGATGCCTTTATATAGAAGGGACTGCTTGCTGCACCATGTCAGTCACAAGCCATTTGGAAGCCAATGGAAGATCCACAGGCCCCACCACAGATGTTTTATCACACACCTGACCACCACGGCTCTAGGCCCACTACTCAGCAGGTTCCAACTTATTGGCATCTCTGTTCTACATGATTTTCATGAAACCGAGTCAATCAAAGCACTGTCTGGTATACTCATGATCAGCAACAGGACATCCAAAGGTCCTCCATTGCCACCTGGTCATGGGAATTTCAAAAATTTTATGGTATTTTTGTAGCCATTTTTCAATGATGATGTTGGAGGCACTGTGGGTTAAAATTCACTCCAGAACCATTAAATGTAGAGGAAGCACATTTCAATGAAAGCTTTGGAGAATTCTCACAGGCAAGGTTTCTCAAAAAGTGGCCAAATGGTCACATGAAGCCAGTCCCATTGAGGTCTACAATGAGGTCCATGTGTGTTTCGACTCTCAAATATGGCTGACAAGTCTTTCAGAATAAAATCACGTGATATCTTGGCTGTGATTCCCAGTGCTCTGTTGAAAGCCACCCTGCACATAGATTTCAGTTTTCAAGGGGGACTCTCATGCATGGCCTCCGAAAATCCCAACACAATTCATGGCAATAATTCTCTGAGTTCAGTTCCAGAACTCAGTCTCTAAGGGGAATCACACCAGAGTTCATGTAAAGGTGGACCCAGTCATCTCTTCCAAACACCAAACAAATGGCCACAATTAAAACCAAAACACTCCCACATGGCCCTCATGATCTTTCATATAGACACTCATCATAACCTCTGGCTGGATGTTTCCATGAGGGGTGAAACCCAAGACAGTCTCCAAAATAATCTCCCTTGCCCCTTAATGGCCTAAAATCAGGGTTGCCTGGACACACTTTCTGTGAACTAGGAGTGATCAAATAGGCCTGCTGTTAATACTTCTCTGCTTCTCCAATTTGAGGCCTACTGACTGTGGGGTTTATTTTTTTATGTGAATTGGAGTCATTATAAAACCCAAGCACATATCGGCTAGCTTCTGCAGGGCTTTGAAGAAATCATTTGACCCAAAGGATCCCTATTCTCACTTGATGGAGGTCAGGAACCTAAAAGAGGAAGGGGAGAGACTTCATCCACAATGACTGCTCTTTTGGCCATTTTGGTTTTGAATGCACACATGGGATCATTCTTAAGGTACATCAGGTGGTGAGAATCTAAGCCATTGCCTCAAAGAGGGCCAAGAGGCTGATTCAGACACATCCCTTTTCAAAGCAATTAAGCAAAGAGCCACAGGTGATGCCCATTCATTTCCATTTGAAACCTGTTTTCTTTAGGCTTCACAAGGGGTGGCCTGAAACAAAGACCTTCCTGACATTCAGGGCAACAGAACAATAGGTAAGCAAAGCAGGGTTTCTCCACTGAGACTTTATTGGTCACACTGATATCTGAGTTTTCTGATGCTCGCCATTCCCTTCAGCTATCCAGTACATGGCCATGTAACAGGGTTTGGAAATGGTACATATATTGGACACAAAACCATGAGCCTATTCTGTAGAGTGGCCAGAATTCAGGAAGAACGCACGAACATTGGAAGATAGCGCGTGTTGCCCATCGATAAGGCAAGCCAAAATCCATTCATCAATTTGGGAGAATAAATGATGGGAAGCTTTCTACTAGACAGGACACATCAATTGATGCATTATCTTTTCTAATGTCTATAACCATGGACACAGTGGGATACACAGACGTAGAAACACTCGCCTTGTCAAATGACTTACTAGAAACAGTTCACTCAAAACCAAACAAACCGCCTTTTCTATCTATTCTCAGAACATGAGGCAAATCCACAAACACACAGCGACACCCACAGAGGCACCTCCTTCCCCAAAGTAGGTCTGTGACTATCCAGAGTGTCCTCTGACTGGTGGGCCATAGTATGTTCCCCCGAAATGGCCTGTCCTGTCTCAGATCTGGTCTCTTTAACCAACTCTGTGAAGATGTCAGGAGCCACTTGTGAACCACTATCTGCTTTCTCAGGAAAGGCCCCTCTTTAGAGCTTTTCTGGCTTTTGGCCATTCTCATATCAGTAGGTACCAAGAAAAACTGACTCTGTCCTTGGTATATCCAAACAAGTGAGACCACTGGGACTGGGACTGGGACAGGCTCTGGGTGCCTGTCTTCCTGCATCCCAAGTTCTTAGAGTTCCATCACCAAGGAAGTGAGGTGAGGTCACTTCCTTCAGGAACTGAATGAGGTCACTGCCTTAGCAACAACTTTGTCCTAACAGTTGCTTCCAAGGGTCCCATGAGATGGAGGCTGCCCCTACGTCCTATGACACTTTCACAAGTTAGAATGTATATCAACCATAGGCACCCGGGACCAGCTCTCCAAACAGGACTGTTTGAGTCCATATTCTAATGGGTGGCACTAGAGCAGATTATGCTTAGTGAATCTAGCCAATCCCTAAAAAACAAATACCAAATGTCTTCTTTGATATAATGAGAGCAACTAAGAATAGAGCAGGGAGGAAGAGCCGGAAGAAAAGATTAACATTAAACAGAGACATGAGGTGGGAGGGAAAGAGAGAGAAAAGGGGAATTGCATGGAAATGGAGGGAGACCCTCATTGTTATACTAAATTACATATTAGAGGTTGTGAATGGAATGGGAAAATAAACAAGGTGAGAAATGAATTACAGTAGATGGGGTGGACAGAGAAGATGGGAGGGGAGAGGAGGGGGGATAGTAGAGGATAGGAACGGTAGCAGAATACAATTACTAGTATGGAATTATGTAAAAATGTGGATGTGTAACCGATGTGATTCTTCAATCTGTATCTGGGGTAAAAATGGGAGTTCATAAATCACTTGAAGCTAATGTATGCTAATGTATGAATATGTTATGTCAAAAGATTTGTAAGGTTTTGAACAACCAATAATAAAAAAAAGAACAGAGAGGCTGATTCAGTAACAACCTTTCATCCTGACCAGGTTGTTTGCCATGGAAGTTGACTTTTGCTCTCTCAGGTCCTTCAGTGATGCCTATATCTTCTCCAGGGATCACTTCTGCATGAAACTTTGAGTTTTTCAACAGGTGGAAGATTCACTACATTCCTCTATTTTAGGACCAACACTGTCCCTGCTCTTCTGTAAAGTTAGATTGAGGAAACAGTGTATCGTTTCGCTTAATAACAGGTTTGATTTGGGTTAGGAATCATTCTGCTTGATGAATAATGGTATTGGGAACCTGTGATATTTATAAGAATATATAGGTGAAATATAAGTATGAAAACAGAAATCTAGGTAAGATTGGAATCCCACAAGGGCATTGCGCTCTTGATTGGGATACTTAGCTTTGATACATGTTCTGCATAGATGTTTCAGATAAATCAATAATCAATGGCATAGGACCTTGTACCTTGGATGATTGAATGTAGAAATGAGTATCCACTCAAACTGGGATAGTCGGTAGGATTAGGAAGATATTCTGTAGGTTTCAGAAGAAGAGTGAGTACAGGAATTGTAACAAAAGTTCTTTAGCAATAGGGTATCACATAGACAGTGAATGTAAATGTCAGCACATGTGAAGTGTTAGTCAAAATTGTGAACTGGTGAAAATATTTAGGAAAGCAGACATCAATAGAGACATTAGGAAATCAGGGAAAGTATAAAGTGAGTGATAGGATTAGACATTTGCAACAGGGCTGAGGTTGAATATATAGTCTTAGGAAGAAACAAATATGTTGTCATAAATAGGATTGACATTTGAGAGCATTAGGCAACCTGGACATGAATGTTTTTAGTAATCCATGCTCACTTTCCATTTAGGCTTTGGTACAATCATAAGTGTGACCTCTGCTTTTTGTGTCCAGAATATTACTGTGATAAATGCATACGTAGATCAGGTGACATGAGTATTTCTTCCACCATTTCTGGGAGCAACATTTTGAAGACGAATAAATTAGTATTGGGGTTACAAATAGATGTACCCTGTGTCTATGAATGTAGAGATAATGCATGAATAGACCATACTGTGAATAAATAATATAATTGGTTCCAACTTTAAATAAAGGATTGAATTGATATCTGAATATATACAGAAAATCTTATATTGATATACAATTATTCATTCCAACCAGTAATACATCTAATGGTAATATTAGGGTTATGTTTTATCATGAAGAGTGTGTGAGTTTTGCTTCAAAATGATTATGGAAATCAAAAATAATGTGTTTGAAATGAAGTCTCATGAAAAGACCAGTCAAGAAACCTGGAGGAATACATGTGTTCTGAATCAGTAAATGATTGAAAGTGAATCAAATGCCTATAAATTTGTGAACTTATGGATGAAATATATGTCCTATGATGTTCGTAAACTGTAGAAATTCTATTGTACCAGTGTTGAATGAAATGAACTTCAAAATACACATCATGTCCCATAGGAATCTACTTGCATTGATGTTAAACAGGGTCAGTTAATGTAGAAATATTAGGATTGTATGCACCATTCACTGAAGTTAGTTTTCAGTAATAGGAAACAAATTTGTATTTCAGGTGGATGAATATTTCTGAGAATAATCTTGTGAAATGTTGATTATAAATCCACATACATGAACATGAATGAATTTAGGTAGTGTATTTAAGACACATATATTTATGAACATGAATGAATTTAGATAGTGTATATAAGACACATATATTTTATATTTAGAAAAATTTGGAGAGTATATATATATATAAATATATATATATATTAAAAAACACACACAGACAATAAAATGTAGCAATATATATGCTAATCGAAATTCTTCATGAAATGTACATCAGCCACAGATGCAAAAATATTTATTTTACAGAACATCGATTTATGTATAATGTTGTTCTACTAGGAGGCTCACCCATAGGTTGAATTTTCAGTTCCAACAGAGTTTAGGAGGAGTGATCTCTTCTCACAATTTGTATTTGCCAAGTCAGACACCTCAGAAGAATATACGTGTGATACCAGGTAAGATTCTATATGTGCATATAAAAATACATGTGCTTAATTGGCTACAGAGAAAGGGAGACAGGTATTCACATATTTGTTAACTTTAAAAACATGTGGAGAACTATTTCAGTTAAAAATTAGCTAGATTTATAACACCTACCCTATATCATTCAAAAGGCAAGTCCAACTATACACCATGCCTCCTCTGTACTGCTTGTATTTCCATTCTGTTTGGATTATTTTTCTCCATCATATTAGGATTAGTAGTCAGAGTCTAGTAGGTTATGGTTTAGTGTCAGGTGTCCGGGCCGGCTGGACACTTCAACGTGGGCGTTGAACCTTGTTGGGGAGGAATGAAGGGACAAGAGTGATGAGAGAAGACAGCAAGACAACAGTTCTGATCATGCTGAAAACTTTTATAGTTCTAACAGTGTATTTATATGCTGCGGATGAGAAAGCTCTCTTATCGGCAGTTGCTGGATGTCTTCACAGGGTGAGATAACCTCAGGATATTTTAGGAAGACGGATAGCCGCAGGATGTCTCAGGGTGATAGATGGCTGCGGGATGTCTCCCAGGCAGGAAATCTCGCAGGGGTCTATTTCTTGTAAGTGTCAGGCTATTCATTGAAGGAGAACTTCCTTCTAGCCCCTGACATCTTCCCCCTTTCTTATATAAAATATTTGACCATACCTTACAGGCCAATGTTTTAGGGGGTTATAGAGGCTCTGTTTCTCTAACAGGCCTTAGAATATCTCCTGATCTGATCGAGCATGTTTACTAGGAGATTTCGTGGTGGCCTAGGCATGTTTTTTAAGGAGACGGCTTTGAGGGGGAAGCATGCCAACTGCCATGCACCAGAGCGTGTCACTCAGAAGACTTGGGTTTTGGGAACCATGGATCCATCCTCCTGCAGTCCTTCCTGCACCCTCTGTTATTATGGCCTAACGTCCTCACTCCATGGGTGCGTCCTCCCCCAAACAGAGGGGCCCATGGAGGACGAACCCTTATGGCAAGGGCAGAAGATGGTTGGTCAGAGCTGTTACTTAGAGTTTTATATAAGAAAGCGAGATCTGTGGGCATGTAACCTAAAGAAATAAGCTTATGAGGAGGGTAGAACATCCTTTTAAATGTTGGCAGCACGGTCTTCCATATCCAGGCGATGATAGTGCACCTGTAGGGGCTTAGAGGCCAAAATATTAATCTGTTCTTTAATAAATTGTAACAGCCTGTTTATAATGCAGGGTCCTAGGGACACCATTAAAAGTAAACCCAACAAAGGGCCTAATAGAGGAAGAAGATAGGGCAGAAATCCATTAAGCCCAGTCCAGAGGGGATTTTCAAATATTTCCCTTCGTCTCTTTTCTAGATCTTCTTGAAGCTGCTTAATTTTAGTGCATACTATGCCAGAATTATTGGCATAAATGCAGCATCGTTCCCCTAAGGCCAAGCAAATACCTCCCTGGTTAGCTGTCAGCAAATTTAAGCCTCGTCTTTTTTGAAGGAACACTTCTGCCAGGGAGTCTATTTGGTCCTGCAAATCTTTAATGGTTCATGATAGAGTTTTTATCAGTTGTTACTGATAGAGTTTATAATTTGTTGAGACAGGCGATGGTAAGAGTGAATAGACGTGCCTAAGCCAGTGTACCTGTGCCCACAGGAACTGTTATTCCAAGGCTGGCAGATTGTTGGCTGCATCTGAAAAAGAAGAAATTTTGTCCTCATGAGGACTCCCTCTGTCCCTGTTTTGAGGTAAGTCATTAACCTGTTTAACCAGGAGTTCTGGTAACCATCTTGGGGCTGTTTGATCTTGGTCCAAAACATAAGCTGAGCCTCCTCCCCAGATGAGGACAGGATCTGGGCCTTTTTATTTATTTGTAAGGGGATTGTGTCACATAACAGGTGGGCGAACAGAATTGGACGAGGGATGGCAGTGTCTGTCTGCTGCCGAATGGCCTTCATTGTCTAGGGTAAGAAAAATAAGGGCAAATAATGCATTGTTAAGGCGATGCCTGGGTGTGGTAAATACAAGGGAGAAAGCCTTAAGGAGGGTTAGCCAAGTTTTTAAGGTAAGGTGGGCAAGTTCCACAATGCCTTGGCCCTGAGGGTTGTATGGAATTCCAGGAGTATGACAAATTTGCAAGGTAGCACAAAACTTTTTAAACTTGGCAATGGTATATGTAGGATAAATATCTGTTTTAATATGTATTGGTTTACCCATAACAGAAAAGGCTGAAACAAGATGAGAAAGGACATCTTTGGTAGCCTCTCCAGAATGTGGTGATGCAAAAATAAAGCCGCTGAAGGTATCTACAGAAATGTGTATATATATTTGGCTATTACAAATTCAAGAAAATGAGTAACATCCATTTGCCAAAACTGATGGGGCAGTAATCCTCGGGGGTTAACTCCCGAGTGTTGAATGGGGAGGGAGACAGCGCAACTAGGGCATGCTTTTACTATTTCTCGTGCCTGTTGCCTGGTAATTTTACAAAGTAATCAAAGGCTCTGGAAATTTAAATGGTGTAGATTTTGTAACTCCGTGGCCTTTTGAATGGAGCCAACAAAAATTGGAAAGATGGAACGAGTTGCTGCATCAGCTTGGGCATTACCTTGAATTAGAGGGCTGGAAAGATCAGAGTGTGCCCTTATGTGTCCTAAGAAAAATGGGTGTTGTCTGACCTGAATTAGCTGCTGAAGCTGGTGAAACAGAAAGGCCGCATTGTTAGAAGCCTTAATGGGGGGTGAAATCACCAGCAGGTGCACAGAATGAGCAATGTAGCCACTGTCTTTATAAATATTAACAGGATTATAAAAAATGTTATAAAAACTTGTGTTATGTCAAACAATTCCACAAACTGTGGTGACTGATAGACAGTATCAAAGGTTGTAGGCTAGTTATTGACAACAAAGACCGCTCGGCCATTACAGGAACCGTCTGTAAAGACAGTAAGGGCTTGAGGAATGGGAGCATTTTGAGTAATTTCAGGAAAATTAAATGGATGTAACTGGACAAAATGTAAAGGGGGGTCATTGGGGAGGTGGTGATCAATTGTTTCCAAAAGCCTGATAGGGAAATACCTCATTCATCCCTTGTCTCTAGTAAAAATTGGGTTTGGTCCTTAGTATATGGAATAAAAATATTATCAGGGTCTTTGCCAAAATGTTGTAGAGAAATCAAATGACCTTTAAAAATAATAGAAGCTACCTGAGCAAGATAAACAGTAATAACCTTCGAGGATGTGGTGGGTAAATGGACCCAAAACAAGGGGCAGTCTTTATTTTTAAAATGTGGATCTCGCTGCCAAAATATTCCTGTGGGTGTATGAGGAGTGTGTAAAATAACCAGAACCAGAGGAAGGTTATAAGAAATTTGTGTAACAAATTGTTGGGCAATGGCTTCTGTGACTTGGTTTAATGCCTGTCATGCCTTGGGAGTAAGATTTTGAGGGGAGGAGGGGTGGGAATTACCTCTCAAAATATCATTAAGGGTCAAAAGTACACAAGTGCATAATTTTAAATATGTTATTAGCCATTGAATATGCCTCAGTAATTTCTGAAAATCTTTAAGGGTGTGAAGATGGTCCACACGTAGTTGTATTTTAGAAATTTGGATCTGATTTCTGTAGAATTTTAAGGCCCAAACTTTTATAAGAGTCCTGTGTTTGAACCTTATTAGGAGCTATCTGTAGTCCCAAGGTAGTGAGGATTTTGTAAAAGTCCAAGTAACAATTATTAAGATCATGGGTATTAGGTGCAGCAATTAACAAATCATCCATATAATGTAAAATATAAATTTGTGGCCCTCGCTCTCTCACAGGGTCTACTTCTTGAGCAACGTATTTTTGGCAAAGAGTAGGGATGTTGGCCATACCTTGGGGAAGAACCTTCCATTGAAGTCTCTGCATAGGGCCCTGAATATTAATGCAAGAAAGACTAAAGGCAAAATAGGGTCTATCCACAGGATGCAAAGGAATGGTAAAAAAGCAATCTTTTAAGTCCATAACCATTTTACAATAGTTTTTGGAAATAGCCACTGGTGTGGGAATGTCTGGCTGTAGTGCTCCCATCGGGAGTATAACTTTATTAATGGCACACAAATCTTGTAAAAGGCGCCACTTGCCTGATTTTTTCTTGATAACAAAAATAGGAGTGTACGATGGTGAGGTTGAGGGCTCTACATGGCGGGCTGCCAGCTGTTCCTTCACTAACATGGAGGCAGCCTCCAAATTTTCTTGTGTAAGGGGCCACTGATCCACCCACACAAGAGTCTGAGTCTCCCAAATAATTTTATCTCCATGGGAACAGGAGGGTCAGGAACCAACACTAAAAATCCAAATATCCAAGTCCATATGTATTTTTTTTTATTGGTTGTATAGGCTCCACCAGTCCTTGTCTCAGCCTCCCAAGGCCTGTACCAGGGACAAAATTCATACGGAGCATTTGATGAGTCACCATGGAATTGGGACTGGCAAGAATAACTTCTATTTGACTCAAAATATCTCCAGCCCATAAGTAAACAGGGAGGTCAGGAACAACGAAAGAAGTGACAGTTCCCTTATTACCCTCTTTATCAGTCCAGCTAAGAGCAGTAGAGCTGACCAGAGGATTTTTTGACTTTCCTATCCCTTTAAGGTCAGTCAAGGATGGGGTGAGGGGCCAACCTGATCGCCAGTATTTTTGAGAAATAATTGTCGCATCAGCTCCAGTAACTACAATTGCTTGGTATTCCTTTCCTTCAATAAGTAAGGTAAGGGTGTGTCTAATATGAGAAATGGGATGAACCCAATATACCTCAGAGGAGCCCAAGGAGGCAGTCCCCCACAGTAGGTTTGGGAGGTGGAAATGCCCCTTAATCTAAGGGAAGAAGTATTAATTGTGCAAGACTTTTTCCTCCTGGGATGGCCGCAACTCTATTAATAACTGTGGCCAGTATTTTTATTTCTCCAGTGAAATCATTATCATTAATGCCAGGGAAGACCTGAACACCTTGTAAGGTAGTAGAGGCTCTTCCAAGAATAAGGGCACACGTATGAGATGGAGGGGCACCCATAATTCCAGTTGGTATTATCTGGGGCCCTTGCATTGAGTCTAATATTGTATCAGTGGTGGCACAGAGGTCCAATCCTGCACTGCCTGGAGTGGGTAGTTGGAGGGAGCCAATTGTGGAGAAGGATTTTGAGGTAGGTTGGGAGTTTGGGAGGGAACAAACCTCATTGCCCCAGGGAGTTTCCTGAGAAGTAGGAAGAAATAGGCTGTCTGAGAGCATTTGTCATTGATCTACACTCACTGGCCCAGTGATGACCTTTACCATATCAAGGACAAAGTGTAGCTGGGGTCGGTTTAGCTCAAGTTTGAGGAGACACTATTCTTACTCTTTGTTTGCCTGTCGAACACCTGCGTGCAAAATGGCCTGGTTGTTTACAAGTAAAGCATGTACTTGAGCTAGTATTGTAAAAGGCCTTGGTAAATGCGGCACTAATTTGAGACCCATGGCATGGGCTGCACCCTCGAATGCACAGATTCTAATAAAGTCAGAAAGTTTCCCTTTATCCTTATGATGTCGAAGAACATCCTGACATGCCGGGTTGACATTTTCAAAGGCAAGATGTTTTACAAAGGTGCTTTCGCTTTCGCTTGGTCCAAGCAAGCATTCCACAGCTAGGTAAAGCAGGGGAACAAAGTCGCTATAAGGCTCATCAGGCCCTTGTCGAGTTCTTGCCAGGGAAGTGATAGACGAGGCCCTTTCAGGGAGGCGTCTTAAAGCAACTAAGCCAGCCATCTAAATCTGCGCAAAAAGTCCAGCAGGGAAACGTGCCCGTTTAGTTTTAGTGTCAAAAGTTGCATTGCCCACTAGCTTAACATAAGTCCAGGATTTAGAGGAGGCCTTTGTTAATTTTTTTGAGTAGTTTCTGACAGGGCTCTTTGAAATCTGCATTCCATAGCAGGAAGTCTCCGGCACTGAGGGCAGCTAGGTCTAAAAATTTCCAATCATTGGGAGTAAGAAATTGTGTGCTGCAGCTTTCTAATAAAGCCAACGTATAGGGCACAGTGGGGCCATAGTGAGCACAAGCCTTTTTAAGTTTTTCAAGAAAATGGAGGCTAAATTTTTTGTAGACACTCTGGGTTCCTTCCTGCCTAGGGGTGAACTCCTCATCCTCTAAGTCCTGATCTCCTTGATCCATTTCCCCCGCTTCCTCCTCTTTTTCCTCTTCTAAGTCTTTGACCTCAGCCTGGGCAGGCTTATCTATCTGACTGGTGGTGACTGGAAGGCGAGCACAGGCCGATGGAGCGGCTTCGCCTTTGTATTAGACCACTGTGGGCCAGCTTGTGTTGACTCCATTCCTAAGGCTAATGAAGAGAGCTCAGAGTCAAGGGATCTTTATTCTTTTAAAAATTGGATCTGTTCCTGTCCATGTTGGAGAGACTCTCTCAAGGGAGCCAGGTTAGACAAGGGAAGTGGGGAAAAAATATCTGGGGGGACATTTGGCCCCTGAAGGGCCAGAGCACAAAAGGCAGGAGGGATATAGGAGGGAGGGGAATGTGTAAGTCCTATAGTCTGTGGCAGGGTCCTGAGAGGTGGAGAGTCTTCTGAATGGTAGCGAGCTGCTTCCTTCTCCAAGGTAGCCTCCTCCCCAGGGGTCAAAGTTTCTCCGGGATTTAAAACTGCATAAAGGCGGTTGGAAACCATTGGAGCCTTATTCATTAGGGTGGGATTTTGAGGAAGATCAGGAAGGTCCCAGGGTCCTGGGGAGACTAAGAAGGGTCTATGTCTATACTAACTGATGGGCATGCCGAGAAGGGACGAGAGGTCTTTTGCATAGTCTCTTCCCCAATCCTGACAAGTATTAAGGTACCATTGTCAAAGGGTGAACTTTTAAGAATTTCACTAATTTATTTCCAGAAAGAAAAGGTAGGAACAGGCACTTTTTCTGGGCCAAAGGATTCATAATAATCTTTTAAAATGTCTCCTACTCTAAGCCATCTTTTACCATCAATGGTACCTTCAAGGGGAAACCATGGAAAAAATTCTTCGATGTATGAAAAGAAAAATATTAAGTCATTTTTCTTAACACGTGCCCCCCATGTATTTAAGGATTCCTTGTGGCCTGACAAAAACAAATCATGTGACGAAACTGCTTGTCCCATGGTGGGTCACTCACTGTGCGTCATCCCCACTCTCCTCCTGGATCTGTCTCTCAGTGGTGTCTGCTGAGGCAATCTCGAGCTCCACTTGTCCAAATCTTCCAGGAGGACAGGGTTCCCCCTCAGTCAAAGGCTCGAGCCCCAGTCGTTGGGCGCCAGTTGTCCTGGCCTGCAGGACACATCAACGTGGGTAGCAAACCTAGATGGGGAGGAATGAAGGGACAAGAGACACGAGAGATGACAGCAAGACAAAAGTTCTGATCAAGCTGCAAACTTTTATTGTTCACACAGAGGAATTTATATGCTGGAGATTTGAAAGCTCTCTTATCAGCGGTTCCTGGATGTCTTCACAAGGTGAGATAACCTCAGGATATTTCAGGAAGACAGATGGCCACAGGATGTCTCAGGAACACAGATGACTACAGGATGTCTCCCAGACAGGATGTCTCCCTGGGGGCTGTTTCTTGTAATTGTCAGGCTATTCTTTGAAGGAGAATTCCTTCTACCCCTTACAGTCAGGGATTCAGTATTTCAAATGGAAAATTGGAGAAAGAATCCAAGGTGTATGCAAATATGTGCTACCCAAAAATCTTCCCACTCTCATCCAGAACAATGCCTTGACATTACCTTCACCCCAAGTAAGACACAATTATAGGAGAAGAGTTAGAAAATCTGTGAATACACATCAAGAATGGAAAATGCTCAGGAGTTCACAACCTTGGAGGTGGTAGAGGAGTTTCCAAATGTAAGGGAGAGGGTAAAACTCCACAAACATGGAGCTCTGCTAGACTAAAGACTTTTTGAGAAACTGCCTCTGAGGTTGGGCACTTGAAATATATGTTGTTGTCAGGAGCTTTAGCTCCCTTTGTAGTGAGACCATCAAGCTGGGTCTGCATGTATGTGACCTGGAGGACATGGTTTCTTATTTTCCAAAGGACATGAGGCAGCAGTGCTGAATTCTCTCTTTGTAGGTAAACTGTTGTCACTGAGTGCTAAGTGTCTTCCAGTTTGGAAGCCATTTGCTCATCCTCCAATTTTGTTGTGTTTCTTGCAGCTGCACTGGGAGTTTGGTATTTGCTTCATGAAATACGAAGAGTTCAACTGGGACACAGTACTGGAGGGAGTTCTGTCACATGTGATGGGTAAGGGTCTGCGGGAGAATGCACCAACCAGGCTTCTATCCCACATAGCTTGCCCCCTTCACCATAGCAATCTGATTCTAAACATTGCACTGAAACCTCTCCATATAACAACATACCTTTACATACAAGGGTCTGGGGGCTGCACCATGTCAGTCACAAACCATTTGAAAGCCAATGGCAGATCCACATCACCCAACCACAAATGTTTTAACACACACCTTCACACCACTTCTCTAAGCCGACTACTCAGCAGGGTCCAAATTACTGCCATCTCTGTTCTACACCATTTTCATGAAACCCAATCAAACAGGCACTGTCTGGTATACTCGTGATCATCAATAGAACATCCAAAGATTCTACAGTGCGAAGTGGTCATGGGAATTTCAAAAATTTCATGGTAATTATCAGACATTTTTCAAGGATGAAGTTGGAGGCACTGTGGGTTTCAATTCATTCAGGAACCATTAAATGGAGAGGAAGCTCATTTCATTGAAAATTCTGGAGAATTCTAACAGGCAAGTCTTCCCAAAGACAGGCAAAAAGGTCACATAAAGCCAGGCGTTTGAGGTCTACAATGTGTGGTCCATGTGTGTTTTGACTTGCAACTATGGCTGCCAATTCTTTAAGAATAAAATTATGTGATATTCTTCCTGAGATTCCCAGTGCTCTGTGGAAAGCCACCCTGGGCCTAGATCTCAGTTTCCAAAGGCAACTCTCATGTGTGGCATCCTAAAATCCCAACACAATACATGGCAATACTTCTTTGAGGTCCATTCCAAAACTCAGTCTCTAAGGGGAATCACACCAGTGTTCAAGACCAGGTGGACCCATCATCTTTTCCAACAGCCACAAAAATGACCACAATTAAAAGCAAAACACTTCCACATGGCCCTCATCTTCTTTCATATCGACACTCATCATAACCTCAGGCTGTAGTTTTTCATGAGGGGCACAGCCAAGGACAGTATCCAAAATAAGGTCCCTTGCCTACATTTGCCTAAAGTCAATGTGGCTGGGAAACCCTTCTAGTGAAACAGGAGTGATCAAAGAGGCCTGCCCTTAATACTGCTCTGATTCTCCATTTTGAGGACTAATGAATGTGGGGTTTAGATTCTTTATGTTAATTGGAGTCATGAGAAACGTATGAACGTATGATCTAGTCTCTGCAGGGCTTTGAAGAACTCATTTGACCCAAAGGATCCCTATTCTCATAGATGGACGTCAGGAACCTTACAGAGGAAGGTGAGAGACTTCATCCACAATGACTGCTCTTTTGGCTCTTTTGATTTTGGATGCAAACGTGGGATGCTTCTTTAGATCCATCAGGTGCTAAGAATCTAAGCCATAGCCTCACACAGGGCCAAGAGGCTGATTCAGACACATCCCTTTCCAAAGCCATTAAGCAAGGAGCCACAGATGATGCCCATTCATTTCCATTTGAAAACTCTTTTCTTCAGGCTTCCCAAAGGGGTGGCCTGAGGCAAAAAAACTTCCTGACATTCAGAGCAACAGAACAATAGGTAATTAAAAGTACCAAAGCAGGGTTTCTTCACTGAGACTTGTCAGAAGCCAGTGGTGAGCCACTATCTGTTTTCTCATACAAGCCCCCTCTTCAGAGCTTTCCTGGCATATGGCCATTCTCACATCTGTAGGTACCAAGATAGGCTGACTCTGTCCTTGGTAATTCAAAACTAGTGACACCACTAGGAGTGGGACTGGGACTGGCTCTGTGTGCCTGGCTTCCTGTATGCCAATTTCCATCACCGAGGAAGTGAGGTGAGGTCACTTCCTTCAGGATCTGAATGAGGTCACTGCCTTGGCAACCACTTTGTCCTAACAGTTGCTTCCAAGGGACCCATGAGATGGAGGTTTCCCCTACTTAATGTGACAATTTCACAAGTTAAAATGGTATATCAACCATTGGCACCCGGGAACAGCTCTCCATACAGGCCTGATTTGGTCCATCTTCTCTACATTAAGAAGAGAGAAGCTGATTAAGACACAACCCTACATCCTGACCAGGTTGTTTGCCATGGAAGATGACTTGTGGTCTCTCAGGTCCTTCATAGCTGCCTACATATTCTCCAGGGATACTTTCAGCATGGACCTTTGAAGTTCTCAGCAGGTAGAGGATCCCTACATTTCAGTATTATAAGACCACCTCTGTCCCTGCTCTTCTGTAAAGTAAGATTGAGGGAACACTGTATGTTTAGGGTTAATAACAGGTTCAATTTGGATTAGGAATCATTTTCTGGATGAATAATGGTATTGGCAACCTGCGAAATTTATAAGAATATAGAGGTGAACTGTGTGTATGAAAATAGAAATCCAAGTAAGATTGGAAGCCCAGAAGTGCATTGGGCCCTTGATTGTGATACTGAGCATTGAATTACATTCTGCACAGATGTCTCAGATAAATTGATATACAATGGCATAGGACATTGTACCTTGGATGATTGAATGTAGAAGCGAACATCCAGTCAAAAAGGGATAGTCAGTAGGAATAGGAAGATAGTAGGTAGGTATAGGAAGAAGGGTGAGTGTATGATTTGGAACAAAATTTCTTTAGCAACAGGGTTTCGGATAGAAAATGAATTTAAATGTCAGCACATGTGAAGAGTCTGTCACAATGATGAAGTGGGAAAAATATGTAGGTAAGCAGATATCAATAGAGACATTATGAAATCAGGGTTGAGTTTGAATATGCAATCTTAGGAAGAAACAAATATGTAGTCATCAATAGGATTGACATTTGAGAGCATAAGTAATCTTGGACATGGATGATTTTAGTAATCCATGTTAATTTTCCATTTTGGCTTTGGTACAATCATAAATGTGAACTTTGAATTTAGTGTCCAGAATATTTCTGTGAATAAATGTATATGTAGATCAGGTGACATGAGTATTTCTTCCACCATTTCTGGGAGCAATATTGACTGACTACTTCTGATTGATAGGTACAGATTCTTTATGTGAATTGGAATCATGAGAAACCCAAGCACCTCTTCAGGGATTGAAGAACTCATATGACCCAAAGGATCCCTATTCTCAATTGATGGAGGTCAGGAATCTAACAGAGGAAGGGAAGATACTTCATCCAAAATGACTGAACTTTTTGCCATTTTGGTTTTGGATGCACACATGGGATCTTTCTTTAGATCCATCAGGTGCTGATAATCTAAGTCACAGCCTCACACAGGGCCAAGAGGCTGATTCAGACACATCCCTTTCCAAAGAAATTTAGCAAAGAGCCATAGGTGATGCCCATTCATTTCCATTTGAAAACTGTTTTCTTCAGGCTTTACAAAGGGTTAGCCTGAGGTAAAGAACTTCCTGACATTCAGGGCAACAGAAAAATATGTAAGCAAAAGGCCCAAAGCAGGGTTTCTGCACTGAGACTTTCCTGGTCACACTGTCCCTGCTCTTCTGTAAAGTTAGATTGAGGGAACAGTGTATGGTTAGGGTTAATAACACGTTCGATTTGGGTTAGGAATCATTCTGCAGGATGAATATTCGTACTGGGAATCTGCAATAATTACAAGAATATATAGGTAAAATAAAAGTATGAAAACAGAAATCTAGGCAAGATTTGAAGCTCAGATGGGCATTGGGCCCTTGAGTGGGTTACTTAGCTTTGAATTATGTTCTGCACAGATGTCTCAGATAAATCGATATACAATGACATAGGACCTTGTACCTTGGATGATTGAAAGTTGAAGAGAACATCCAGTCACAAAGGGAAAGTCCGTAGGTTTAGGACGATAGTCTCTAGGTTTAGAAACAACAATGAGTATAGGATTTGGACCAAACGTTCTTTAGCAATTGGTTTTCAATAAGAGAGTGAATGTAAATATCAGCACATGTGAAGAGTCAGACACAATGATGAAATGGGGAAAATATGTAGGAAAGCAGATATCAATAGAGACATTAACAAATCAGGCAATGTATAAAGTGAGGGATAGGATTAGACATTTTCAACAGGGTTGAGTTTGAATATATAATCTTAGAAAGAAACAAATACATAGGATTTATCAATAGGATTTACATTTTAGAGCATTAAGCAACCGGGACATGGATATTTTTAGTAATCCATGCTCACTTTCCTTTTAGGCTTTGCTACAATCATAAGAGTGACTTTTGCTTTCTGTGTCCAGAATATTACTGTGTTAAAATTTATATGTAGATCAGGTGACATGAGCATTTCTTCCACCATTACTGGGAGCAATATTTTGAAGATGTATAAATATTGGGGGAACAAAGTGGAGTACCCTGTGTCAATGGATATAGAAATAATGTATGAATAGACGATACTGTGAATAAATAATATAACTGGTTCCAACTTTAAATAGTGGATTGATTTGATATCTGAAAATATACTGGAAATCTTAAACTGATATTCATACATTCACTACAACCAGGTATACATCTAACGGTAATATTAGGGTTATGGTTTATGATGAAGAGTGTGTGAGTTTTGCTTCAAATATGATTATGAAAATCAAAAATAATGTGTTTGGAAAGAAGTCTCATGACAAGACCAGTCAAGAACACTGGAGGATTATATGTGTTATGAAGCAGGAGGTGATTGAATTGAAACAAATGCCTATACATTTGTGAACTTGTGGATGAAAGATATTTCATATGATGTGCATAAACTGAAGAAATAGTAATATACCACTGTTTAATAAAAATGAACAGCAAAATACACATCATGTCCCATAGGAAAATGCTTGCATTGATGTTGAACTTGGTTTTACTGTAGAAATATTAGGATTTGTGTGCACCATTCACTGAAGTTAGTCTTCAGTACTAGGAAACAAATCTGTATTTAAGGTGGATGAATATTTCTGAGAATAATCTTGTGAAAAGTTGATCATAAATCCACATACATAAATATGAATGATTTTAAGGAGTGTATAATAAGATTCATATATTTCATATTTTGAAAAATTTGGAGAGTATATATATATATATATATATATAAATAAATATACACACACACACACACACACACACACACACACACACAGAGACAGACATTTAAACTAGCAATATATTTGCCAATTGAAATTCATCATGAAATATGTAACATCCACAGGTGCAAAAATATTGATTTCACTGAAAATGGATCTATATATAATGTTGTTCTAATAACAAGCTCACCCATAGGTTGAATTCTCAATTCCAACAGTGTTTAAGAGGAGTGATCTCTTCTCATAACTTGTATATGCCTAGTCAGCAACCTCACAAAAATGTACGTTTCATAACAGGTAGGATTCTATATGTGCATATAAAAATACATGTGCTGAATAGTCTACAGAGAAAGGAGACACCAATTTGTTGAGAGCCACAGCTTAAGGGGCCCCATCAAACTTCCAGTTACCAGAAACATTCCCCTGCGAGATGATTATTGGCTCACAGCGGCCCCAGCAACATCTAGCTGATTGGCTCCTCTGTGGTGATGCACAATGGAGATGCTCATTGAGCTTTTTCCCCGCTCTTTCTGACTGCCAGCTGATGATTGGCTCACAGCAGCCCCAGCAACATCAAGCTGATTGGCTCCTCTGCGATGATGCACCTTGGGCAGTTTCCCTGCCCTTTCAGACCACAGAGCTGCTCATTGTGGGACTTTTTTGGCTCCACCCACCTGACCCAGCCATATGGCCTCAAGAGCAGGAGGATTGTGGGAGGTGGAGAGGCCTGTGGGTGTGACAGAAACTTTGCAAGGAAGCCAGTGGTGGCAGTTGGACTCTGAGGGTTTTTCCTAAGGAGCTGTTTTGCTTGGCGTGTGTGGTTCTAAAAATAAACTTTGTTTCTTTTGAAAAGTCGCTCTTGAATCGTGCCCAGCCAGACTGCAGCATTTGGTGGCTCGCACGGGGAGCCACTGAGGGTAAGTGATAAGGTAAACTGCTAGCCCCTGAGGGAAGGGCGAGAGGATCGGTAGCCATTTTAAGATTCCTCTTTTGTTTTGCTTCACTTTTGTTGCCTGTCCATGGAGATGAGTGAGATGGATGAAAAACCGCTCACATCTGAGAAAAAAATTATTTACTTCTGAGGAACAGATAGGGAGAAAGGACGGATGCACATGTCAGTAGGATATAAAGGCTATAATGACTTTTTGTTGTTCCCTTTTTATTTTATTCTGTCTCGGTTTTGTTTGGCATCGTCTTGTTGGGTTGTATTATAGTAGAAATACAGGATCAGAAATTAGTAAAAAAACAAACTGAAAGAGTGTTAAGTAAATTGTTAGAGGAAGGAGGCACCTCAGTAAAGTCAAGAACAGTCAGGGCATACGTTGATACAATACAAAAATGTAGCCCATGGATTTTTAAGGAATTGTTAAATATACCATAATGGAACCATCATGGTGAAGATTTAAAAGGGGGGAAAAGAACAGCCCAGGGACTCTGACAGTTGGCACATTGCCATTGAGGACGTTTATATCTGGTTTGCTTAGTCCAAAGACTTCAGATCAGACAAAGATAGAGGAACAAAGCTTAGGTCAGAAAAAGCCATCAGGGGCAAAGTTACAAAAGGAGACTGCTACTAACAACTTTCAACAACTAGAGGGCGTAAGTGTCCAACCAACAGCGCCTCCTCTACAGGAGACTGTTACTAACACCTTTCTATCACCAGAGTATGTAAATGTCCAAATAACAAGGCCACCTCCATATGCTAGGAGGCCCCCAAACCCCGCAGTTGATAGTTCGGTTCCTGAGACAGGATCTCAAGTATTAACATGCCCTGTATTTGAGGTAGGAGGGCAGCGAATTCACCATGCTTTAAATTTCAAAATAGTGAAGCAGCTAAAAGGGGCTGTAACAACCTATGGTCCTCAAGTACCCTTCATTGTAAGCTTGGTCGAATCCATTAACAACTTGAATATGATGCCAGTAGATTGGGCTAATATGTGTAAAGCTGTGCTAAATGGAGGTCAATACCTTTTATGGAAGGTTGCCAATGAGGAATTTTGCAAGGAGACGGCTAGGTGAAATGCAGAAGCTAGTTATCCTCAGAGAAATCTAGATATGTTGTTAGGAAAGGGACCTTATGAGGACCAGCAGCAACAAATTGCATATGATCCTGGCGTATATGCACAAATTGCTGCAGAGGCGGTTAGGGCATGGAAGACTTTACAAGGACATGGAGGTTTACAAGGTCAATTATCTAAGGTAATACAAGGAGCTAATGAATCTTACACTGAATTTGTAGATAGGCTTATTCAAACAGCTACCAGAGTTTTGGGGAATACAGAACAAGCAATGCCATTAATAAAAAACTGGCTTATGACCAAGCGAATCGTAGGTGCAGAGATATCAGTAGACCATGGAAACATGAAGATTTAAACACATATATTAAATTATGTAAAGACATTAATGAATAAGAGGAAGTCATGGCAGCTGCAGTAAAACAGGCTTTAGATGCCAGAGACATCAATGAATAAGGGCAATTTGTGGCAGCTGCATTAAACAGGCTTTAGATGCAAGACCAAGAACATGCTACAATTGTGAACAAACAGGACATTTTAAAAGGAATTACTCCATAGGAAGAGGGTTTAACAAAAATAGGTACCAAAGGAGTAGAATACTGGGTATTTGCCCACGATGCCGTAGAGGGAGACATTGGGCTAATGAATGCCGTTCTCAAACCACCATAGAGGGTACTTCATTATCAAAAACGAACAAGGACTAGCTGTTTATCCACGATATCATGGAGAAAGGCACCGGGCTCCATTGCCAAAAAATGGACAGGGGAGCCCAATGCTCTGGGGCCCAAAACCACAAATATACGGAGCACTGGAGGAACCCAGCAACCCCATCAGTGTAGTGCCCAGGACACATTGTGCATCAGACGCCTCATCAGACAAATCAGAGGGAGCGCAGGGTTAGACATCTGCACCTCCGTCAGATCAGTACTAACTGTAGAGATGGGGGTTCAAATCATTCACACATGGTGAAAGGACCTCTTCTCAAAGGAACAGTAGGCTTATTATTGGGACGCAGCTCTTCTAATCTAAAAGGACTTATGATAAGTCCTTGGGTAATTGATCCCGATTATGAAGGTGAAATAAAATTTATAGCCAGTTCTCCAAAGGACATATCAGTAATTTCACCAGGAGATAGAATAGCACAGTTACTAATAATACTCAGTCTGCATGATAAATTTTCCAGTCGTGCTGTAGAAAGAGGTTCCAAGGGATTAGGCTCCACAGGTGTAGATTTGGTTATGCTTTCTTTAAATTTAGATTCTCGCCCCAGGCTAAAACTAAATATTCAAGGACATGAATTTAATGGGCTACTTGATACAGGTGCAGATGTTAGCATTGTCTCTCATCAAGAATGGCCAAAACATTGGACATTACAACAATACACTCAAACACTTTGAGACCTAGGAGTGGCAACTAATCCCCATAGAAGTGCAATGGTATTGGATTGGAAGGATCCTGAAGAATGTGAAGGAACTATACAGCCATATGTATTGGATAATCTTCCCGTACATTTATGGGGATGAGATGTGCTAGATCAATTAGGTTTGACATTAACAAATAACATCAATCAAAATGTACATACAATTATGGCTAGAGAAGGTTTTAGGAAAGGAAAAAGATTAGAAAAACAAGAACAAGGTATAGCAGCGCCAATACAAATAGACCAAGCAACAGACAGACATGGGTTGGATTTTCAGAAAGTGCCACTGAGACAATAAAAATTACTTGGAAATCAGAAAGACCAGTATGGCTTCTTCAGTGGACCCTGACTAAAGAAAAGATACAAGCAGCCCAGTTCCTGGTCAAACAACAATTAGCGGAAGAACATATACAACCTTCTGTATCTCCCCATTATACTTTCATTTCTGTCATCAAAAAGAAATCTGGTAAATGGAGATTATTGCAAGATTTAAGAGCCATTAATAATGAGATGGTTATTTTGGGAAATGCTCAATCAAGAATTCCTCAATTGTCTGCTTTGCCAAAAACTTGGTATATTTTAGTTATACATATT
This sequence comes from Callospermophilus lateralis, assembly GCF_048772815.1. NCBI lineage: Eukaryota > Metazoa > Chordata > Mammalia > Rodentia > Sciuridae > Callospermophilus > Callospermophilus lateralis. The sequence continues at coordinate 1,287,224 of NW_027514186.1, forward strand.
AAAGATTGTTTTTTTTTTTTCATTTCCAATTCTTCTTGAGGATAGTCCAAGTTTTGCATTTACTATCCCTGCACTGAATCATGAAGGTCCTGATCAGAGGTATGAGTGGAAAGTACTCCCTCAAGGGATGGCTAACAGCCCAACTATTTGTCATATTTATGTTAACAAAGTAATCCAGCCACTTAGAAATCAAAATCCTGAACTACAAATATTTCACAATATGGATGATGTGTTATTAGCACACAAGTTAAAAACCCATTGCTAGAATGTTATGCCACACTTACAAACTTATTAAAAAATTATAATCTAGGGATATCAATTGATAAAATGCAATTAAATTTTCCAATTAATTATTTAGGAGTTCTATTATCCTCAACCATGGTCAGTCCACCAAAAATTCAAATACGAGTAGATCAACTCAAATCAATTAATGACTTTCAGAAGTTATTAGGAGACATTAATTGGATAAGGCCTTATCTAGGTATACCAACAGGAGAGTTGGGACCTATATTTGATATCCTAAAAGGTCCATCTGATCCAAATTCACCCAGAATGTTAACGCCTGAAGCAATAAAGGCATTAAAAATCATTGAAACATATATGGGAAATATGCATTTGGATAGATTTGATAAAATAATGCCTTTATTATTTATTGTGCTACCAACAAAAAATATTCCTACAGGAGTATTTTGGCAAGAAGGTCCATTATTATGGATACATTTATCTTATTTTTCTAACGCTATTATTACTAGGTATCCTGAGGCTGAGGGACAATTAATACTCATAGGAATAAAAGCAGCAAAGGGAGTGTTTGGAATTTCTCCCAATAAAATTATTACTCCATACACTATGAATCAAATTGATGAATTAGCTAATGAGTTAAATACTTGGGCAATAATCATGTGTAAATCTAATGTTTTATTTGATAACCACTTACCATCTAATCTTTTATTGTCTTTTGGGTCATTGCATCCTGTAATTTTTCCAAAAATTACAAGAAAACTCCTATCATGAATGCTCCAAATATATTCACTGATGGGTCAAATAATGGTACAGCAGCAATAGTTACACCTGATCAATATTTTACATTTTTAGCACCCCACAAATCAGCTCAAAAGGTAGAGCTTAATGCAGTATTATAAGCTTTTGTGATGTTTAAAGATTCTGTGTTTAATTTATTTTCCAATAGTCAGTATATAGTTAATGCTATAGTATCTCTTGAAGATGCTGGTAGGATTTCCCCTTCCTCTACTGTTTTCTCTTTCCTTTCCAGTATACAAAGTCTAATCTGGGACAGAAAATATCCATTCTTAATAGGACATATCTGGGCACATACAGGATTGCCTGGAGCCCTTAGTTTGGGCAATGATTTAGCAGGTAAAACTACACATGACATACATACATATTTTCTGTACACTAGAAGAAGCTATAAATTTTCATAAAAAGTTCATTATCAATGCTAATACTTTACAAAAGCATTTTAAAATAACTAAGGAACAAGCTAGACAAATAATAAAACAATGTCAAAATTGTGTGACCATTTTACCACATTTTAATCTTAGAGTCAATCGTAGAGGATTGATACCTTACCATATATGGCAGATGGATGTCACACACTTGCCAGAATTTGGAAAATTAAAATATTTGCATGTTACAGTTGATACTTCTTCTGGATTTTTGATGGGCTCCCTTCATGGGGGAAAAAAACTAAAGATGTTATAGCTCATTGCTTACAAAATTTTGCCACTGTGGTCATTCCAAAGCAGTTAAAAACTGATAATGCCCCCGGTTATACTTCTACCTCTTTTAAACCATTTTGCTCATCATTTGGCATTACTCATATATCAGGAAACCCATACAATCCACAGGGACAAGCCATAGTTGAAAGAGCACATCACACTATTAAAATGTACTCATTGAAGTAAGAAGACAGAATTGGGAAGGGATATAAATTCCCCAAAGATAAACTTAAAATAACCCTTTTTACTCTAAACTTTTTAAATTTGGATTTTCAGGACTTAGTGCTGCAGAAAGGCATAAGTGTCCAAAAAATGTGTATAAGCCCGAGGTACTTTGGAAGGATATTCTAACAGGACAATGGAAAGGTCCTGACCCATTAATTTTCTGGAGTTGGAGGTCTGTTTGTGGGTTTCCACAGGAAGAACAGCAGCCGATTTGGATTCCAGAGAGATTAACTAAGATCCCGACCCAGTGATTGCCTGGAGTCGGGGGTCTGTTTATGTGTTTCCACACGGAGAACAGCAGCCGATTTGGATTCCAGAGAGATTAACTGAAGCGATTTCGATAGACCAAAATAAGATGATTTGGCTCAAATCCATAACAGCTGATATCCAAAACTCCAGTTTGGCTATCCTTACATCTGCGACAGAACAGGGATGCTTTTTTCAATATCTATTTTATTATTGCCTTTTCTCAAATCATGAAGTTCTCTTTTGTTTTTTTGAGCTCATACAGACCTAGGTTAATGTTTTGCTTATCAGTTCTATTTTTTGACTGTAGAGTTTTTAATCATTGCAATGATGATTTCACATGTAAAATGTTATAAGGCCTTTACTATTATATTATGTGTTGTATGTATTTATTATGTGTGCACACTTGTGTTTTGTGTTATATATTTGAATGTGCGTATGTCCATATATCACATATGATGAGTGCTAATGAAATAATATATCCATTTTTGTTTATTCACGTAAATTAAATTGTTTAATTTAAATTGGGTAAACAACTGTTCAGGATTGTTTTAATATGTGAAAAAATAGGAGGTTAACAGACGTGTTTGTTTACTTTCACTTTTCCTTTTCATTATATTTAATTATTCTCTTCAAGATAACGTAAATGTTAAGAAAATTGTTTTCTTTTAGTGCCTTCAGGAATGTTACAGAATTTTTTCTTTAGCCATTATTGCCAGAATTCCTATCTTCATCCCAGTGCCGGTGAAGACAAAGATAAAATCAATCTACAGATTCTGCAATAGCCATCAATGAACTGCTTGTAGAACTTGCCTGGATTATGTATCACTTGTATGCATTGTGAACTATCTGCTGGTGCAGCGAATTGTGGCAGTTTTGGGGTACTTATGCTGATGCTGTCATCAGTGATAGAATTTTTCCAATAGGAGCCATCAATTGACTTGGTGTATCTTCCCTATTCTCACTTGATAGAGGTCAGGAAACTTACAGAGGGAGGCGAAAGACTTCATCAGCAATGACTGCTCTTTTGGCAATTTTGGTTTTGGATGCACACATGGGATTTTTCTTTAGATCTATCAGGTTCTGAGAATCAAAGCCACAACCTCACACAGGGCCAAGAGGCTGATTCAGACACATCCCTTTCCAAAGTAATTAAGCAAAGAGCCACAGGTGATGCCCATTCATTTCAATTTGAAAACTGTTTTCTTCAGGCTCCACAAAGGGGTGGCCTGAGGCAAAGACATTCCTAAAATTCAGGGCAAGGGAACCATAGGTAAGCAAATTGCCCAAAGCAGGGTTTCTCCAATGAGACTTTTCTGGTTACACTGATCTCTGAGGTTTCTGAGATGTTCCCATTCCCTTCAGCTATCCAGTACATGGCTATGTCACAGAGTTTGGAGGTGGTACATATTTTGGACACAAAACCATGAGCCTATTCTGGAGAGAGGCCAGAAATCAGGAGGTGAACAGGAACTTAGGAAGATAGTAGGTGTTGTCTATCCATAAGGCAAGCCGCAGTCCATTCATAAAAAGGGCAAAATAAATGCCTGGAAGCTTCCTACTAGTCAGGACACCTCCATTGATGTATTCGCTTTTCTAATAACTACAACCACGGACACAGTGGATACACAGACATAGAAAAACTCGCCTTCTCAAACGACTTACTAGAAACAGTCGACTCCAAACCAAACAAACAACCTTTGCTACCTATTCTCAGAACATGAGACAAAACCACGAACTCACACCCACACCCACTAAGGCACCTCATTCCCACAACAAGGTCTGTGACTATCCGGAGTGTCCTCTGACTGGTGGACCATACTATGTTCCCCCAAAATGGCCTGTCCTTTATCAGATCAGGTCCCTTTTGCCAACTCTGTTAAGTTGTCAGGAGCCAGCAATGAGCCACTACCTGCTTCCTCAGGAAAGGCCCCTCTTCAGAGTTCTCCTAGCATTTGGTCATCCTCACATCAGGAGGTACCAAGAAAGACTGACTCTGTCCTTGGAAAATTCAAACAAGTGTGCCCACTGGGAATGGGACTGGCACTGGCTCTGGGTGGCTGGCTTCCTGGATCCCAAGTTCAGAGAGTTCCATCACCAAGGAAGTGAGGTAGGTCACTTCCTTCAGGAACTGAATGAGGTCAATACCTTGGCAACCACTTTGTCCTAACAGTTGTTTACAAGGGTCCCATGAGATGGAGGCTGCCCCTACTTTCTCTGACTCAGTCATAAGTTAGAATGGTATATCAACCACAGGCACCATGGAACAGCTCTCCACACAGGCCTGGTTTTGTCCATCTTCTCTACATTAAGAACAGAGCGACTGATTCAGACACAATACTTCATCCTGACCGGTTTTTTTGCCATGGAAGATGATTTTGTGCTCTCAGGTCCTTCATAGCTGCCTAAGTCTTCTCCAGGGATCATTTCTGCATGGACCTTTGAGGATTTCAGCAGGTGGAAGATCCCCTACATACCTGTATTGTAAGACCAACTCTGTCCCTGCTCTACTGTAAAGATAGATTGATGGAACAGTGTATGCTTAGGGTTAATAACAAGTTTGATTTGGCTTAGGAATCATTCTGTGCAATGAATAATGGTTTTGAGAACCTGCGATATTTACAAGAATATATAGGTGAAATATAAGTATGAACACAGAAATCTAGGTAAGATTTGATGCCCAGAAGTGCATTGGGCCCTTGATTGAAATACTCAGCTTTGAATTATATTCTGCACAGATGTCTCAGATAAATTGATATACAATGGCATAGGACCTTGTACCTTGGATGATTGAATGTCAAAAAGAACATCCAGTCAGAAGGATAGTCAGTAGGATTAGGAAGATATTCATAGGTTTAGAAAGCAGAGTGAGTATAGGATTTGAACCAAACGTTCTATAACAGTAGGGTTTCGGGTAGAGAATGAATGTAAATATCAACACATGTGAAGAGCCAGTCACATTGATGAACTCTGGAAAATATGTAGGAAACCATATATCAATAGAGACATTAGGAAATCAGGCAAAGTATAAAGTACGTGATAGGATCAGGCATTTTCAACAGTGTTGAGGTTGAATATATAATCTTAGGAAGAAACAAATATGTAGTCACCAATAAAATTGACATTTGATAGCATTAGGCAACCTGGACATAGATGTTTTTAGTAATCCATACTCACTTTCCACTTAGACTTAGGTACAAACATAAGTGTGACCTTTGCATTTTGTGAAAGAAGTCTCATGAAAAGACCAGTCATGAAACCCTGTGGAAAACATGTTTTCTGAATTAGGAAGTGATGAAAAGTAAAACAAAATGCCTATAAATTTCTGAACTAGTGGATTAAATATATATCCTATCATGTGCATTAACTGAAGAAAAAGAAATGTACCAGTATTGAATAAAAATGAATGACAAAATACACATCACGTCCCATAGGAATCTACTTGCATTGATATAAAACTGTGTCAGTTACTGCAGAAATATTAGGATTTGTATGCACCATTTACTGTTAGTTTTCAGTAATAGGAATCAAATATGTAGTTCAGGTGGATGAATATTTCTCAGAATAATCTTGTGAAAAGTTGATTATTAATCCACATACATGAATATGAATGAATTTACGGAGTGTATAATAAGACACATATATTTCATATTTTGAAAAATCTGTAGAGTGTGTGTGTATATATATATATAAACATACACACACACACACACACACACGCACGCACACAAACAGACATTAAAAAGTAGCAATATATGCCAATTGAAATTCACCACGAAATATATGTCATCCACAGATCCAAATAAATTTGTTTTACTGAACATGGATTCATGTATAATTTTATTGTACTAGGAAGCTCATCAATAGTTTGAATTTTCAGTTTCAACAGCGTTTAGGAGGAGTGATCTCTTCTCACAATTTGTGTCTGCCAAGTCAGCCACCTCACAAGAATGTACTTGTGGTACCAGGTAGGATTCTATATGTGCATATAAAAATACATGTGCTGAATAGGATACAGAGAAAGGTAGACAGGAATTCACATATTTGTTAACTTTAAAAACACATGGAGAACCATTTCAACAAAAAATTGACTAGATTTATAACTCCTACCCTATATAATGCAAAAGGCAATTCCAATGATACACCATTCCTCCTCTGAACTGCTTGTATTTCTATTCTGTTTGGGTTAATTTTCTCCATCATATTAGAATTAGTAGTCAGAGTCTAGTTGGCATGGGTTTGTGTCAGGGATTCAGTATTTTGAATGAAAATTTGGAAAATGATTCCAATGTTTATGCAAATATATGCTACAAAAGTATCTTCCCACTCTCATCCATAACAATGCCTTGAGATTACCTTGGCCCCAAGTTAGACACAATTAGAGGAGAAGAGTTAGAAAATCTGTGAATACATATCTGGAATCAAATATGCTCACGAGTTCACAAACTTGGAGGTGGTAGAGGAGATTCCAAAAGTAAGGGACAGGGTAAACACTCCACAAACATGGAGCTCTGCTGGACTAAAGACTTCTTGAGGAACTGCCTCTGAGGTTGGGCACTTGAAATATATGTTGTAGTCAGGAGATTCAGCTTCCTTTGTAGTGAGACCATCAAATCTGGGTATGCTTCTATGTGACCTGGAATACATGATTTCTTATTTTCCAATAAACATGAGGAAGCTGTATTTAATTTTCTGTTTGTAGGTAAACTGTGGCCACTGGGGGCTAATTTTCTACTCTTGTGGACTCTGAAGCCATTTGGTCATCCTCCAGTTTTCCTGGTGTTGCTTGCTGCTGCACTGGGAGTTTTGTATTTGCTTCACGAATTACAAGGAATTCACCTGGGACAAAGTGCTGGAGGGAGTTCTGTCACCTGTGGTGAGTCAGGGTCTGCAGAAGAATGTACCAACCAGGCTTCTATTCCACATAGCTTGCCTCCTTGACCATAGCAACCGGATTCTGAACATTGGCCTGAAACCTCTCCATATAACAAGATACCTTTACATAGAAGCGTCTGCTGGATGCATCATGTCAGTCACAAGCCAATTGGAAGCCAATGGCAGATCCACATGGCCCCACCACAGATGTTTTTTTATCACACACCTGCCCATCACTGCACTAGGCCCACTACTCAGCAGGGTCCAACTTCCTGGAATCTCTTTTATACACCATTTTCATGAAACTCAGTCAATCAAGTCACTGTCCTGCATAATCATGTTCAGCAACAGGACAACCAAAGTTTCTCCAGTGCCATCTGGTCATGGGAATTTCAAAAATTTCATGGTATTTATCTAGCAATTTTTCAAGGATGAAGTTGGCAGCATGTGGGTTTCAATTTATTCAGGGACCATTAAATGTTGTGGAAGTTTATTTCAAATGAAGTTCTGGAGAACTCTCACAGGCAAGGTTTCCCAAAGATTGGCCAAAGGGTCACATAAATCCAGGCCCATTGAGGTCTACAATGTAACGTCCATGTGTGTTTTGACTCTCAACTAAGACTGCCAAGTCGTTAAGAATAAAATCATGTGATATCAAGCCTGAGATTCCCAGTGGTCTCTGGAAAGCCACCCTGGGCCTAGATCTCAGTTTCCAAGGGTGACTCTCATGCTTGGCCTTCTAAAATCCCAACTCAATTCATGGCAATACTTCTCTAAGTTCAGTTCCTGTACTCAGTCTCTAAGGGAATCACACCAGAGTTCAAACTCAGGTGGACTCAGTCATCCCTTTCAACTGCCACAAAAATAACCACAATTAATACCAAAACACTCCCACATGGCCCTCACCTTCTTCCATATAGACACTCATCATAACCTCTGACTGTAGATTTCCATGAGGAATGCAGCCCAAGACAGTGTCCAAAATACACTTTCTTGCCCCTCATTTACCTAAATTCTGAGTGACCTGGACACCCTTCCTGTGAACTAGGAGTGATCAAATAGGCCTGCCGTTAATACTGATCCACTTCTCAAATTTGAGACCTACTGAGTGTGGGGTTTAGATTCTTTATGTGAATTGGAGTCATGAGAAAACCCAACCACCTATGTGCTAGCCTCTGCAGGGAATTGAAGAACTCATTTGACCTAAAGGATCCCTATTCTCACTTGATTGATGTCAGAAACCTTACAGAGGAAGGCGAAAGACTTCATCCACAATGACTGCTCTTTTGCTATTTTGGTTTTGGATGCACACATGGGATCTTTCTTTAGATCCATCAGTTGCTGAGAATCTAAGCTACAGCCTAACACAGGGCCAAGACGCTGATTCAGACACATCTCTTTGCAAAGCAATTAAGCAAAGAGCCACAGCTGATGCCCATTCTTTTTTATTTGAAAAAGGTTTTCTTCAGACTTCACAAAGCGTTTTCCTTAGGCAAAGACCTTCCTGACATTCAGGGAAACAGAACAATAGGTAAGCAAAAGGCCCAAAGCAGGGTTTCTCCAATGAGACTTTACAGGTCACAATGGTATGTGAGTTTTCTGAGATGCTCGCCATTCACTTCAGGTATTCAGTACATGGCCATGTCACAGAGCATGGAGGTGGTACATATCTTGGATACAAAACCATAAGCCTATTATGGAGAGTGACCAGATTTCTGGAAGAAAACAGGAACTTAGGAAGATCGTAGGTGTTGCCCATCATTATGGCAAGCCGCATTCTATTTATAAATTGGGCAGCATGAATGCTGGTAAGCTTTCTAAAAGACAGGACACATCCATTGATGCTTTCTCTTTTCTAATATCTACAATCACGGACACAGTGGGATACAGCAACACAGAAACACTCGCATTGTCAAATGACTTACTAGAAACAATTCCCCCCAAACCAAACAAACCTCATTTCCTACCTCTTCTCAGAACATGAGCCAAAACCACAAACCCACACCCACACCCACAAAGGCACCTCTTTCCTCCAAGTAGGTTGTGACTATTTGGAGTGTCCTCTGACTGTGGGCCATTCTAGGTTCCCCCAAAATGGCCTATCCTGTCTCAGATTTTGTGTCCTTTGCCAAGTCTCTGAAGTTGTCAGGAGCCAGCAGTGAGCCACTACCTGTTTTCTCAGGAAAGGCCCCTCTTCAGAGTTTTCCTGCCATTTGGCCATCCTAACATCAATAGGTACCAAGAAAGACTGACTCTGTCCTTGGGAAATTCAAAAAGTAAAACCACTGAGACTGGGACTGGGGCTGTCAATGTTTGACTGGCTTCCTGGATCGCAAGTTCACAGAGTTCCATCACCAAGGAAGTGAGGTGAGGTCACTTCCGTCAGGAACTGAATGAGTTCACTGCCTTGGCAACCAATCTGTCCTAAGAGTTGCTTCCAAGCTTCCCATGAGATGGAGGCTGCCCCTGCTTCCTGTGACCCTTTCACAAGTTAGAATGGTATATCACCCATAGGCACCCAGGAGCAGCTCTCCACACAGGTATCATTTGGTCCATCTTCTCTACATTAAGAATGGAGAGGCTGATTCAGACAGAACCCTTCACCCTGACCAGGTTGTTTTCAATGGAAGATGACTTTTGCACTCTCAGGTCCTTCAGAGTTGCCTACATCTTCTCCAGAGATTATATCTGCATGGACCTTTGAGGTTATCAGCAGGTGGAAGATTCCCTATATTCCTGTATTGTAGCACCAACTCTGTCCCTGCTCTTCTGTAACGTTAGATTGAGGGAACCATGTATGGTTAGGGTTAATAACATGTTTGATTTGGGTTAGGAATCATTATGCTGAATAAATAATGGTATTGGGAACCTGCAATATGTATAAAAATATATAGGTGAAATATATGTATAAAAACAGAAATCTAAGTAACATTTGAAGCCCAGAAGGGCACTGGGCCCTTGATTGGGATACTTAGCTTTGAAAAAATTGATATACAATGGCATAGGAGCTTGTACTTTGGATCATAGAATGTAGAAGAGAACATCCAGTCAAAAAGGATAGTCGGTAGTGAAGGGTTAATAAAATAGGTACTTGTCACTTACTGTTTTTCTGTATGCTTAACAAAACACTGTTGAAATCTTGAGAACTGTTTGCTAATCTTGTTCCCAGAATGTGCTGTCCCCAACTGCCAAAGTGTAGAATGTACTCCCTCACCCGGTTGCATGCAAACCGACCACTCGCCCTGACCCATCAGTATACTTCCCTCCCTGCCCTCTCCAAGGAAAATATATATGTTCTGCTTAAACTGTTCTCAGGGCTCTCTGCTCTATTCAAGTGAGCTCCGAGCCCCAGCATGCTGGACCCAGAATAAACCCTTTGCTGTTGGATAAGACAGTCTGTTAGTGGTCTCTTCCTTCCATGCTCACCCGACCTTTACATATGGAGATTCCACCGAGTTTTGGCAGCGGCGGACAAAAGACCCTAACGGGTTCCTCTTGGGTTAAGTAAGGTGCCTCTTTCTTGTTTCAGTGTTAAGGTTAGTGCTGGGCAAAATGGCTGTCAATGAAGAGCGTGAGTTCTCTCCGATGGTGGCTGACAGACGTGTCACAGAGCCACAGGCCACGTCCCTGGGGAACTTCCCAAAGACTCGGGAAATCGAGGAACAATAGTCTCCTCGACTCAGTAATATTTTGTATCTGATTCGGAATTGCCAGCCCATTGGGTTTTGCTGGCTACTCAGTCCTGGTCTCAGTTTTGGATGTCCATTGAATGTCTTTATTGTCTTGTCTTGTCTGTGTCATGTGTCTTGCATTCACTCTTTGTGTATCTTTCATTATGGGACACAGCACTTCAATGCCCCTGTCCCTAACCCTTGATCACTGGACCAAAGTCCGCTTAAGGGCTCAGAATCTTTCTTTTTTAGTTAAACGCTGGACCTTTCAGAATCTCTGTGCCTCAGAATGGCCCACCTTTGAATTTGGATGGCCCCTAGAAGGATCTTTCTACTTCCCACTAATTTAAGAAGTCAGAGATATTGTCTTTCACCCGGGCACACATAGCCATCTGGATCAACAGCCATATATCTTAACTTTGCTGGACCTCCTCAAATATCCTCCTCAATGGGCGAAGCCTTTCTTTGTCCCTTCCCCTGCTCCTACTCCTTCCCCCATGATCTCTCAAACCCTCTGCTCCTCCTCCTCCTCCACCCTTTGTAATCCCTGAGTCAAAAGATTTGACTCTTCTGGACTCTCTTCCCCCTTATTATACCCTGCCTTCGTCCCCCAACCACCAACACCCTCTAAGTGATTCCCCTGCAGCTGACTCAGCCTCTCTACCACTGGAGGAATCTAAGCTGGCCCAGCGCCCTCCAGATAACTCCCCCGCAGCACACACAGCCCCTCCTCCACAGGAGAAAGCTAGCCCAGCTAAGGAAACTTGATGGTGGTGAATGATTGAAAACCCTGGAACTCCTGTGATGCTCCCACTATGTCTCTACAGACCATTGATTGACGAAGGCCATGGGGGGAAAATGCAAGCCTACAAATATTGGCCTTTCTCCTCTTCCGACCTATATAACTGGAAATATAACAATCCCCCTTTTTCCGAGGACCCCACAGGGCTCACAGGTCTGGTTGAGTCATTGATATTTTTCACATTTGCCTACTTGGGATGACTGTCAACAATTCCTAGGGACTCTCTTCACGACAGAGGAACAAAAGAGAATCTTCCTGGAAGCTATAAAAAAATGTCCTCCGACCAGATTGGAGAGTGATACATCTTCCCAACTTAATCAAAGCTGGTTTTCCTTTGAAACAACCCAACTGGGACACCAACACCATTGAAGTTAGAAAGCATCTGTCCACTTATCGCCAGGTTCTAATAGTGGGCATCCGAGTGGCCACTAGGCGACCAACTAATTTGGCCAAGGTAATAGAGATTATTCAAAGGCCTGATGAATCTCCCTCTATGTTTCTAGAGAGAATTATGGAGGCAAGTAGGAGATATACTCCTTTCGATCCTCAGGCAGAGGATCAAAAGGCATCTGTCATGATGGCCTTTATTGGGCAAGCTGCCCTGGATAGTAAAAGAAAGTTACAATGCTTAGATGGATTACAAGATATGACTTTGAGAGATTTAGTCAGAGAAGCCAAGAAAATATACCTTAAGAGAGAAACTGAGGAAGAGAATGAAGCAAAGTGAGGATAAAAGAAACAAAAGACAGAATAAGGCGTTGACTAAGGTCCTGGTCACAACAACAAAAGGGCCAGAAATTAAGAAACAGGGAGACAGGAAGGGATACCTGGTCCCATGCCAGAGGCCACCCCTGGCCTCAGATCAATGTACCTACTGTACAAAAAAAAGGACACTGGGCCAAAGAGTGCACTAGAGAGGGACAGCCACGCCAGTCAGCCATTCTGACTCTGGAGGATGACTATGAATGTCGGGGCTCAGATCTCCTCCCCGAGTTCAGGGTAACTTTTGAAGTGGAGGGGATCCCAGTAATCTTTGAAGTGGATAAAGGAGCAATATACTCATCCCTAGTGTCACATTGGGCCCTCTATCAAATAAAAGGTCTCTAGTTCAAGGGGCTAATGACAGTAAATATCGGGCTTGGACAACTAAGAGGATCATGGACCTGGGGAAAGGAAAAATCCATCACTCCTTCCTAGTAATCCCAGAATTCCTAGCCCCATTGATGGGCAGAGATCTGCTCACCAAGTACCGGGCCAAAATAACTTTTAACCCTGAAGGCCCCAAAGTGGAATTTCTAAATCCTTCACTAAAAACTCCTATAGTCACAGCTCTAAATATGTCAGTAGAAAATGCACATCAACTCACTCACCTTGGTTCAAAGAAACTGCAGGTATTTCTGAAGTATCAAGAACAGAGTTTTCCACTAACTGACTCACAGCAAAAAGAAATAACTAAATGGGTAAAAAAAGCCTGTCGAGTCCATCAATTGGTAAATGCTTACCCTTCCAAGCTTCCTGCAGGAAAGCACCTACGAGGAACCAGACCAGGACAATTCTGGGCAGTTGACTTTACTGAAATTAAGCCAGCAAGGTATGGACATAAATATCTTCTAGTCTTTGTAGATACATTTTTAGGATGGATTGAAGCCTTCCCCACTAAAAGAAAAAAAAAAAAAAGAAACAGTGCAAATGGTGGTCAAGCAGATCCTGAAAGACATTTTTCAAAGATACGGCCTGCCAAAGATAATACGGTCTGATAATGCACCGGCGTTCGTGGCCCAAGTAAGTCAGGGGTTAGCCAGGAACCTGGGGATTCATTGGAAGTTTTATTGTGCTTACAGACCCTAGAGTTCAGGACAGGTAGAAAGAATGAATAGAACCATTAAAGAGACCTCAACAAAATTAAGCTTAGAGACCAGCATAAATGATTGGACTATGCTCATGCCTTATACAATGTTTCGTGCAAGAAATACGCCCTCTGTTTCTTTGAGTAACCACACCCCCTGTGAATATCTAGGGTGCCTCTCCTCCAGTAATGGACCAAAGCCCAACTCTAAGACCTAACGATCCCTTTCACACCCCCTTGCTTGACAGACTTAAAGCTCTTGAAAGATCTCAGTGATACCTGTGGAAAAAGCTGGCCACTGCCTACCAAACTGGGGACGAGGGGACTCCACATCGATATCAAGTAAGAGATTCACCTACGTAAGATGATATCAGGTGTCATCCCTGGAACCCCACTGGAAAGGACCATACCAGGTGGTACTTATAACATCTACAGTGGTAAAGGTAGACGGAATCACTTCCTGTATCCTTGCCTCTCATCTCAAGCCTGCGCCCTGTCCACACTCTGGCTGGAAACTGGAAAAGACTGATAACACTTTCAAATTGCATATTCACCATGTGGATAAGCCTATAGACTCTCCCCTCGGCCACAAGTAGTCCTAACCCTCATCAGCCCGTTCAGCAGCGTTGGCTGATCACAAATTCTACTGTAAAAGAAGTATAATCTATCTCGCATACAGCCCACTTAGGGACCTGGTGACCATCTCTCCACCCAGACATTTGTCAGCTGGCTATAGGTCTTTCATAATGGGATATCCCTGATGAAGAGGATCCCACTAAAATTCCATTAAATCCCTTCCTTACCATAGATAATGGAAACAAACATTATGGATGTAGGGACACACGAGCCAGATGCAGGTTGGCTAGCCTAGATTACTGTGTTTACCCGGCCGACTGTCAAAGCCATAAACAGCCATGGCTGTGTGGGGGAAAAGCCGACTTCTTCTGTAAGTCATGGGGATGTGAGCATACAGGGGCTGCTTGATGGAACCCAAACTCCGCATTAAATTCAGTACACAGCATTGGCCATATTACGAATTAGAAAACAAAAACTGATGGCAACCAGAGGGGACTCTAGATCCTCAAATCCTGTGTGACCTTTTTAACATCTGCTGGTGCTCAAAAGGGTAAAAGGAGATTCCACTATGTAGAGGCCTTTTCCCTTCTTTGCTCACATCCTGAACTATGCTTATCCAATAGATCCTCACCTTCAGCCTTCTGCTCCAGAGTCTCTGCTGTCACTCCCACCTCAGCAACCTGATTTCTCCACTACAATTATTAGATCAAAAACCCATATCTCTGCTGGTTCTCAGACCATTGCCCCCTTGCTGACGTAGCAGGTACTGAGGTACCCCTCCACCCACTCACTCCTCTCTTCTCCTGTCAGTGCCCGCACCGGGTCCCACCAGGTCCTCTTACCAACTAACCCAAAGCTCAAACCAGCTGAGGAGAGCCCTCAGACCCATATCCAAGATGTAATGAAAATGGCCTTTAAAGTTGCTTTGTCATCACTGAAAACAGTTTACTAAGAATTTAAAGTCCCTAACATGTGTTTTGGGATACTCACAACCATCTTCTTCTTTTCTCTACCTGTTCTACTGCTCAAATATTTGTTGCTAGGAAAATTCCAAACCACTTTCCAATTATTTTTTTACATCTCTCTTTTCTCATTCTCAGATACTCTGAGCTGCTCT
Organism: Callospermophilus lateralis; assembly: GCF_048772815.1. NCBI lineage: Eukaryota > Metazoa > Chordata > Mammalia > Rodentia > Sciuridae > Callospermophilus > Callospermophilus lateralis. The sequence continues at coordinate 1,302,321 of NW_027514186.1, forward strand.
CAGCCCCACCTTCTCCGTCTTTCCCCTCTGTACCAGGCCCACAGAAAAGTCTTTAACTGACCTTCTCCAGAAGTCTTCACCATGGCTGACTTTAGGACTTTCAGCAAAAGAGTCCCTATAAAAAAGTTCAATGTAGTTAAACTTCCTATTTTCATGTTGCCCTGTTCTACTTGGCCACTGGCTAAAAAAATTAGCACTCCTAATCAAGACACCCCCTTACTAGTTTTTCACAAAAATATGTGAACAAGGCCTCTGGCCTTGACATGGGGCTTCACAGAGATGGCTACATTTCTAAGTTAACGAAGTTAGCAACTGGGCTCCGTTTTAACAGCTGGCAATGGGAAAATAAGAAAGGGAAGAAAAAGCTCTTTCCCTCCCAGGTGTCCTTGAAAAGTTAACTTGCCCAGAACCGAGGAAAAAACAGAAACAAAACTGCTTTTTTCAACTTCTGCAGACTGTGAACTTCTGAGCCCCTTCCATTACATGTTGGGTACAAAATTCTGAAACTACCTAAACTTGGGTTTCAAAGGATTACTTGATTACAACAGAATCAATGCCCTCTGAATCTGGTTGCCACCAAATAGGACTGTTTCCCTGTCTTCAGTGCTATCTTAGGTGAGTTGCCTTGTCCGTCCCTACTACAGCATGATTCTATATACTTAAACATTGTTAATGTTTTCATGAAATGGTCAACAGATGTGATTAATTGTGTAATCGTGCAGATGTTTCCCAGAGTGCTCTATCACAATGCAGGTTCATTTGAAGATCAAATAGGGGGGCATTCAACCCGGTTCCACTGAAAATATATATCCCTCAACTTAGCCATCATATTAGGAATAGAAATTGCTGCACTGGTGGCCACGGGAACCACTGCCTTTGTCCATGGGACTCAACAAATGACCCAACAAATGACAGCAATAGACCAAAACTAAGATATTAGAAACCTCCATTAGAGCTTTGCATGAGTCTTTTACCTCTCTCTCTGAAGTTGTTTTTCAGACCACTCGAGGGTTGGACCTTCTTGTCATGAGAGAAGGGGCCTCTGTGCTGCATTGAGAGAAGAAAGTTGTTTGTATGCCGAGCATACTGGAGTTGTAATAAAATCTAAGAGTAAATTAAAAAGATTCCTTGAAAAGCATCAAAGAGATAGAGAGGCCCAAAAAAGGTGGTTTGAGTCTTGGTTCACACAGTCTTCCTGGTTAACTACGTTTTTATCAACCCTGGCCGGTCCAATAATAATCCACATATTATTGCTAACTATTAAACCCTGTTTTCTCAACCGTGTAATTTCTTTTCTCCAGGCTCAAATTGGACGAGTTAAACTTATGGTAATACCCCACTAGTATACATAGAATGTGACACCCCCCAATGATCATTTTTATGATTAAAAGTAGCCAGAAGAAGAAGTGGGGAATAAAAGGTTAATAAAATAGGTACTTGTCACTTCCTGTTTTTCTGTATGCTTAACAAAACACTGTTGAAATCTTGAGAAATGCTTGCAAATCTTGTTCCCAGTATGTGCTGTCCCCAACTGCCCAACTGCAGAATGTGCTCCCTCACCCAGTTGCACGCAAATCGCCCACTCGCCCTGATCCATCAATAAACTTCCCTCCCTGCCCTCTCCAGGTAAAGTATATAAGCTCTACTTAAGCGATTCTCAGGGCTATCTGCTCTATTCAAGTGAGCTCTGAGAACCAGCATGCTGGACACTCAATAAACCCTTTGCTGTTGCATGAGATAGTCTGTTGGTGGTTTCCTCCTGCGAAGCTCGCCCGACATTTACTATAATGATTGAAAGTAGAAGAGAACATCCAGTCAAAAAGGGATTGTTGATAGAAATAGGAAGATAGTACGTTTAGGAAGAAGTGTGAGTATAGGATTTGGAACAAAAGTTCGTTAGCTACAGGGTTTCGGTTACAGAGTGATTGTTAAAGTCAGCACAGGTGAAGAGTCAGTCACAATGATGAACTGGGGAAAACATGAAGTAAAGCAGATATAAATAGAGACATTACAAAATAAGGCAAAGTATAAAGTGAGTGATAGGATTAGACATTTTGAACAGGGTTGAGTTTGAATACATAATTTAGGAAGAAACAAATATGTAGTCACCAATAGGATTGACATTTGAGAGCATTAGGCAAATTTCAGGTGGATGAATATTTCTGAGAATAATCTTGTGAATAGTTGATTATAAATCCACATACATGAACATGAATGAATTTAGGGAGTGTACATAAGACACATATATTTCATATTTAGAAAAATCTGGAGAGTACACACAGACAAAAAAAGTAGCAATATATGTCAATCAAAATTCATCATAAAATATATATCATCCACAGATCCAAAAATATTCATTTTACTGAACATGGATTTATGTATAATGTTGTTCAACTAGGAAGCTCACCCATTGTTTCAATATTCAGTACCAACAGGGTTTAGTAGGAGTGATCTCGTCTCACAATTTGTATCTGCCAAGTAAGCCAAATCACAAGAACAAACGTGTGGTACCAGGTAGGATTGTATATGTCCATATTAAAATACACATGCTGAATAGGCTACAGAGAAAGGGAGACAGGAATTCACATGTTTGTTAACTTTAAAAATACATGGAGAACTATTTCAACAAACAATTGACTGGATTTATAACTCCTACTCTGTATCATGCAGAAGGGAAGTCCAACTATACACCATGCCTCCTCTGAACTACTTGTATTTCTATTCTGTTTGGGTTATTTTTCTCCATCATATTAGGATTAGTAGTCAGAGTCTGGTAGGGTATGGGTTAGTGTCAGGGATTCAGTATTTTGAATGGAAAACAGGAAATTGAATCCAATGTGTATGCAAACATATGCTACAGAAAAATCTTTCCACTCTCATCCAGAACAATGCCTTGACATTACCTTCGCCTCAAGAAAAACACAATTAGAGGAGAAGAGTTAAAAAATTTGTGAATACCTATCTGGATTGGAAAATGCTCCCGATTTCACATCATTGGAGTTGGTAGAGGAGTTTCTAAAAGTAATGGACAGGGTAAACACTCCACAAACCTCGAGCTCTGCTGGCCTAAATATTTTTGAGGATCTGCCTCTGAGGTTGAGCACTTGAAATATATGCTGTTGTCAGGAGCTTTAGCTTACTTTGTAGTGAGACCATCAAAGCTGGGTCTGCATCTATGTGATCTGGATGACATGGTTACTTACTTTCCAATGAAATGAGGCAACAGTGCTGAATTCTCTCTTTGTAGGTAAACTGTGGCCTCTGAGGGCTAATTGTCTCTTCGTGTGGACTGTGAAGCCATTTGGCCATCCTCTAATTTTCGTGGTGTTTTTGCTGCTGCTCTGGGAGTTTGGTATTTGCTTCACAAAATACGAGTTCAAATGGGACACAGTACTGGAGGAGTTCTGTCAGGTGTGGGGGGAAGGGTCTGGAGGAGAATGCACCAAACAGTATTTTATCCCACGTAGCTTGCCCCCTTGACAATAGCAACATGATTCAGAACATTGCCCTGAAACCTCTCGATATAACAAGATTCCTTTACATATAAGGGTCTGCTGGCTACACCATGTCAGTCACAAGCCATTTGGAATCCAATGGTAGATCCTCATGGCCCTACCACTGATGTTTTATCAAACACCTGCACACCACTGCTCTGGGCCACTACTCAGCAGGATCCAACTTACTGGCATCGCTGTTCTAAACCATTTTCATGAAACCCAGTAAATCAAGGTACTGTCTGGTATACTCATGATCAGCAACAAGACATCCAAAAGTTTTCCAGTGCCACCTGGTCATGGGAATTTCAAAAATTTCATGGTATTTATCTAACCATTTTTCAAAGATGAAGTTGGAGTCACTGTGGGTTTCAATTCATTCAGGAATCATTAAATGGTGAGGAAGCTCATTTCAATGAAAGCTCTAAAGAACTCTCACAGGCAAGGCTTCTGAAAGAGTGCCCAAAGAGGCCACATAAAGCCAGGCCCATTGAGGTCTACAAGGTGAGGCCCATGTGTGTTTTGACTCTCAACTCAGCCTGCCAAGTTTTTAATAATAAAATCATGTTATATCCTGGCGGAGATTCCCAGTGCTCTGTGGAAAGCCACCCTGGGCCTAGATCTCAGTTTCCAATGGCGACTCTCATGCATGGCCTACTAAAATTCCAACAAAATTCATGGCAATATTTCTCTGACTTTAGTTCCACAACTCAGTCTCTAAGGGGAATCACACCAGAGTTCAAGCCCTGGTGGACACAGTCATTTTTTCCAACCGACACACAAATGACCAAAATTATAACCAAAACACCTCCACATGACACTAATCCTCTTCCATGTAGAGACTCATCCTCACCTCTGGCGAAGGTTTCTATGAGGGGCGCAGCCAAAGACAGTTTCCAAAATAAGCTCGCTTGCCCCTCATTTGCCTAAAGTCAGGGTGGCCTGGACACCCTTCCTGTGAACCAGGAGTGACAAAATAAGCATGCCTTTAATACTGCTCTGTTTCTCCAATTTGAGCCCTACTGATTTTCAGATATAGATTCTTTATTTCATTTGGAGTCATGTGAAAACCCAAGCACCACTGCAGGGCTTGGAAGAACTCATTTCATCCAAAGAATCCCTATTCTCACTTGATAGAGGTCATGAACCTAACAGAGGAAGGCAAGTGACTTCATCCACAATGACTGATCTTTTTGATATTATGGTTTTGGATGGACACAAGCGATCATTCTTTAGATCCATCAGGAGCTGAGAATCTAAGTCACAGCCACACATAAGACCAAAAGGCTAATTCAGCCACATCCCTTACCAAAGCAATTAAGCAAAGAGCCACAGATGATGCCCATTCATTTCCATTTCAAAACTGTTTTCCTCAGGCTTCACAGAGGGGTGGCCTGAGGCAAAGGCCTTCCAGACATTCAGGGCAACAGAAAAATAGTTAAGCAAAAGATCCAAAGTAGGGTCTCTCCACTGAGACTTTCCTGGTCACACTGATATCTGAGTTTTCTGAGAATCTCGCCATTCTCTTAAGCTATCCAGTACATGGCCATGTCACAGGGCTTGGAGGTGGTACATATCTTGGAAACAAAACCATGAGCCAATTCTGGAGAATGGCCAGAATTCAGGAAGAAAACAGGAACTTAGGTAGATAGCAGGTGTTGCCCATGGATAAGACAGGTTGCATTCCATTCATTAATTTGCCAGGATGAATTATGGGAAGATTTATACTAGACTAGACATATATTAATGCATTATCTTTTCAAATGTCTACAACAACGGACACAGTGAAATACACAGACATAGGAACACTAGTCTGGTCAAACGACTTACTAGAAATAGTCCACTGCAAACGAAAAAACCGACTTTCCTACCTATTCTCAGAACATGAGACAGAACCACAAACACACACCCACTCCCACAAAGGCACCTCCTTCCCTCAAGTAGGTCTGTGACTATCCAAAGTGTCCTCTGACTTGTGGGCCATACTATCTTCTCCAAAAATGGCCTGTCCTCTATCAGATCTGGTTTCCTTGGCCAACTCTGTGAAGGTGTCAGGAAAAAGTGGTGAGCCACTACCTGCTTTCTCAGGAAAGGTCCCTCTTCAGAGCTCTCCTCCATTTGTCCTTCCTCACATCAGTAGGTACCAAAAAAGACTGACTCTGTCCTTGTTAAATCCAACCAAGTGAGCCCACTGATACTGGGACTGGGACTGCTTCTGGGTGCCTGACTTCTTGGATACCAAGTTCAGAGAGTTCCATCACCAAGGAAATGAGGTATGTCACTTTCTTTGGAACTGAATGAGGTCACTGCCTGGGCAAACACTTTGTCCTAAGAGTTGCTTCCAATTGTCCCATGAGATGGAGCCGGCCTCTACTTCTTGTGACACTTTCACTAGTTAGAATGGTATATCAACCAGAGGAACCTGGGAACAGCTCTTCACCCAGGCCTGGTATTGTCCATCTTCTCTACAATAAGAAGAGAGAGGCTGATTCAGACACATCCCTTCATCCTGACCAGGTTGTTTGCCATGGAAGATGACTTTTGCTCTCTCAGGTCCTTTATACCTGCCTAAATCTTCTCCAGGTATCATTTCTGAATGGACCTTTGAGGTTCTCGCAGGTGGAAGGTACCCTAATTTCCTGTATTGTAAGAACAACTCTTTCCCTGCTCTTCTGTAAAATGAGATTGAGGGAACAGTGTATGTTTCGGGTTAATAACAGGTTCGATTTCAGTTAGGAATCATTCTGTGCGATGAATAATGGTATTGGGTACCTACGATATTTATAAGAATATAGAGTTGAAATAAATGTACAAAAACAGAAATCTAAGTAAGATTTGAAGGCCAGAAATCATTCGGCCCTTGACTCGGATACTTAGCTTTTAATTATGTTCTGCAAAGATGTCTCAGATAATTCAATAATAAATGGCATAGGACCTTGTACCTTGGATGATTGAATGTAGAAGAGAACATCCAGTCAAAAAGGGATAGTAGGTAGGATTAAGAAGATAGTCGGTAGGTTTAGGAAGAAGAGTGAGTATAGGATTTGTATCAAAAGTTCTTTCCTAATAGGGTTTTGGTTAGAGGGTGAATGTTAATGTCAGCACATATGAAGAGTGAGTCACTATGATGAGCTTGGGAAAATATGTAGAAAAGCAGATATCAATAGAGACATTATGAAATCATGCAAAGTATAAAATGAGTGATAGGATTAGACATTTTCAACAAGGTTGACTTTCAATATATAATCTTATGAAGAAACAAATATGTCGTCACCAATAGGATTGACATTTGAGAGCATTAGGCAACCTGGACATGGATGTTTTAGTAATCCATGTACAATTTCCCTTTTGGCTTCGGTACAGTCTTAAGTGTGACCTTCACATTTTTAGTTCCGAATATTACTGTGATAAAATGTTTATGTAGATCAGGTGACATGAGTATTTCTACCACCTTTTCTGGGAGCAATATATTGAAGACATAAAATTAGTTTTGGGGGTACAAAGAGGTGTACCCTGTGTCTATGAATATAGAGATAAAGCATGAATAGACCATAATGTGAATAAATAATATAAGTTGTTCCAAATTTAAATTATGTATTGAACTGATATCTGAAAAATTACAGGAAATCTTATATTGATATACAATCATTCATTCCAACCAATTATACATCAAATGGTAATATTAGTGTTTTGGTTTATCATGAAGAGTGTGTGAGTTTTGCTTCAATAGTGATTATGGAAATTGAAAATAATGTGTTTGGAAAGAATTCTCATGAAAAGACCAGTCAAGAAACCCTGACAATACATGTGTTCTGAAGCAAGAAGTGATTAAAGTTGAAACAAATGCCTATAAATTTGTGAACTTGTGGATGAAATGTATATCCTATGATGTGCAAACCCCGAAGAAATAGTAATGTACCAGTGTTGAATACAAATGAACGTCAAATTACATATCATGTGCCATAGGAATCTACTTGCATTGATGTTAGACTGGGTTAGTTACTTTAGAATTATTAGGATTTGTATGCACCATTCACTGAAGTTAGTTTTCAGTACTAGGAAACAAACATGTATTTCAGTTAAATGAATATGTCTGAGAATAATCTTGTGAAAAGTTGATTATAAATCCAAGTACATGAACATGAATGAATTAAGAGAGTGTATATAAGACACATATTTCATATTTTGAAAAATCTACAGAGTGTATGTATATATACAAAAAAACACAAATAGACATTAAAAAGTAGCAATATATTTGCCAAACAAAATTCATCATTAAATATATATCATCCACAGATGCAAAAATATTTATTTTACTGAACATGAGCTTATGTATAATGTTGTTCTACTAGGAAGCTTGTAGGTTGAATTTTCAGTTCCAACAGCGTTTAAGAGGAGTGAACTCTTCTCACAATTTGTATCTGCCAAGTCAGCCACCTCCCAAAAATGTGCATGTGATACCTGGTAGGATTCTATATATGTATATAAATATACATGGGTGAAATGGCTACAGAGAATTGGAAACAAGAATTCACATATCTGTTAACTTTAAAAACACATGGAGAACTATTTCAATTAAAAATTGACTAGATTTATAACTCCTACCTTATATAATGCAAAAGGCAAGTCCAAATATACAACATGCCTCCTCTGAACTGCTTGTATTTATATTTGTTTGGGTTATTTTTCTCCTTTTTATTAGGTTGAGTAGTCTGAGCCTAATAGGTTCGGGTTAGTGTCAGGGATTCACTATTTCAATAGGAAAATTGAAAAATGAATCCAATGTGTATGCAAATATGTGCTGCATAAATATCCTTCCACTCTCATCCAGAGCAATGCCTTGTCAATACCTTTGCCCCAATTAAGACACAATTGGAGGAGAAGAGTTAGAAAATCAGTGAATACATATCTGGAATGGAAATGCTCAGGAGTTCACAATCTTGGAGGTGGTAGGGGAGTTTCCAAAAGTAAGGGACTGGGTTAACACTCCACAAACATGGAGCTCTTCTGGCCTAAAAACTTTTTGAGAAACTTTCTGTGAGGTTGGGCACTTGAAAAATATGTTGTTGTCAGGAGATTTGACTTCTTTGCGTGAGACCATCAAAGCTGGGTCTGCATTTATGTGACCTGGAGGACATGGCTTCTTATATTCCAATAAAGATGAGCAGCAGTGCTGCATTATCTCTTTGTAGGTAAACTGTGACCACTGGGGACTAAGTTGCTCCCCATGTGGACTGTGAAGCCATTTGGTCCTGGTCCACTTTTTGTCGTGTTTTTGCTACTGCACTCGGAGTTTGGTATTTGCTTCATGACATACAAGGAGCTTAACTGGGACACAATGCTGGAGGGAGTTCTGTCACGTGTGGTGTGCCAGGTTATGCAGGAGAATGCACCAACCAGGCTTCTATCCCTCATAGCTTGCCCCATTGCCCCCTTGTCCATATCAACCTAATTCTCAACATTGCCCTGAAACCTCTCCATATAACAAGATGCCTTTACATATAAGGGTCTGCTGGCTGCACCATGTAAGTAACATGCCATTTGGAATACAATGGTAGATCCTCATGACCCTACCACTGGTGATTTATCACACACCTGCCCAAAACTGCTCTAGGCCCACTACTCAGCAGGCTCTAACTTACTGACATCTCTGTACTACACCATTTTCATGAAACCCAGTCAATCAAGGCACTGTCTGGTATACTCTTGATCAGCAATAGGACATCCAAAGGTTCTCCAGTGCCACCTGGTCATGGGAATTTCAAAATTTTCATGGTATTTATCTAGCCATTTTTCAAGGATGAAGTTGGAGGCACTGTGGCTTTCAATTCTTTCAGTAACCATTAAATGTTGAGGAAGCTCAATTCAATAAAAGCTCTGGAGAACTCTCACAGGCAAGGCTTCTGAAAGAGTGCCAAAATGGTCACATGATGCCAGGCCCATTAAAGTCTACAATGTGAGGCCTATGTATTTTTCGACTCTCAAATATGGCTGCCATGTCTTTGAGAATAAAATCATGTGATATCCTGGCAGAGATTCCCAGTGCTCTGTGGAAAGCCACCCTGGCCCTAGATCTCAGTTTACAAGGGCGACTCACATGCGTGGCCTCCTAAAATCCAAACAAAATTCATGGCAATACTTCTCTGAGTTCAGTTTCACAACTCAGTCTCTAAGGGGAATCACACCAAAGTTCAAGCCCAAGTGGACCCAGTCATTTCTTCCAATCGCCAAACAAATGGCCAAAATTAAAACCAAAACATTCCCACATGGCCCTCATCTTCTTCCATATAGTCACTCATCGTAACCTCTGGCTGGAGTTTTCCATCAGGGGCACAGCCCAAGACTGTGTCCAAAAAAAGCTCGCTTGCCCCTCATTTGCCTAAAGTCAGGGTGGCCTTGACAGCCCTCCTGTGAACCAGAAGTGATCAAATAAGCCTGCCGTTAATACTGCTCTGTTTCTACAATTTGAGGCCTACTGACTTTCAGGTATAGATTCTATATGTGATTTGGAGTCATGCGAAAACCCAAGCACCTCATCAGGGCTTTGAAGAACTCATTTGACCCAAAGAATCCCTATTCACACTTGATGGAGGTCAGGAACCTAACAGAGGAAGACGAGAGACTTCATCCACAATGACTGATTTTTTGCCATTATAGTTTTGGACGCACACATGGGATCATTCTTTATATCCATCATGTGCTGAGAATCTAAATCAGAGCCACAAAGAAGGCCAAGAGGCTAATTCAGCCACATCCATTTCCAAAGCAATTAAGCAAAGAGCAACAGGTGATGCCTATTCATTTCCATTTCAAAACTATATTCTTCAGGCTTCACAACGGGGTGCCCTGAAGCAAAGACCTTCCAGATATTCAGTGTAACAAAACAGTACTTAAGCAAAAGGTCCAAAGCAGGGTCTCTCCACTGAGAGTTTCTTGGTCACACTGATATCTGAGTTTTCTGAGATGCTCGCCATTCTTTTCAGCTATCCAGTACATGACCATGTCACAGAGCTTGGAGGTGGTACATATCGTGGACACAAAACCATGAGCCTATTCTGGAGACTGGCCAGAATACAGGAAGAAAACATTAACTTGGGAAGATAGCAGGTGTTTCCCTTCGATAAGACAAGCTGCAGTTCATTCATATATTGGGCAGGATGAATTTTGGGAATATTTATACTTTAAAGGACACATTCATTAATGCATTTTCTTTTCTAATGTTTACAACAACGGACACAGTGGAATACACAGACATGGAAATACTTGCCTTGTCAAACCACTTACTAGAACAGTCCACTGAAAACCAAAAACAAAAAAAAAACAACAAAAAAAAAACGCCTTTTTTACCTATTCTCAGAACATGAGACAGAACCACAAACCCATACCCACTCCCACAAAGGCAGCTCCTTCCCCCAAGTATGTCTGTGATTAGAAGGAGTGTCCTATGACTGGTGAGCCATACTATGTTCTCCCAAAATGGCCTGTCCTCTTTCAGATCTGGTTTCCATGGCCAACTCTGTGAAGTTGTCAGGAAAAAGTGGTGAGCCACTACCTGCTTTCTCAGGAAAGGTCCCTCTTCAGAGCTCTTCTGGCATTTGGCCATCCTCACATCAGTAGGTACCAAGAAAGATTGATTTTGTCCTTGGAAAATCCAAACAAGCGAGTCCACTGGGACTGGAACTGGGACTGCCTCTGGGTGCCTGGCTTCTTGGATACCAAGTTCAGAGAGTTCCATCACCAAATAATGAGGTATGTCACTTTCTTTGGAACTGAATGAGGTCACTGCCTTGGCAACCACTTTTCCCTAACAGTTGCTTCCAAGGGTCCCATGAGATGGAGCCGGCCCCTACTTCCTGTGACACTTTCACAAGTTAGAATGAAATATCAACGATAGGCACCCAGGAACAGCTCTACACACAGGTCTGGTTTTGTCAGTCTTCTCTACAATAAGAAGAGAGAGGCTGATTAAGACACATCCCTTCATCCTGACCAGGTGTTTTGCCATGGAAGATGAGTTTTGCTCACTCAGGTCCTTTATACCTGTCTACAACTTGTCCAGGTATCATTTCTGCATGGACCTTTGAGGTTCTCAGCAGGTGGACTGTCCCCTTCTTTCCTGTATTGTAAGAACAACTCTGTCCCTGCTCTTCTGTAAAATGAGATTGAGGGAACAGTGTATGTTTCGGGTTAATAACAGGTTCGATTTGTGTTAGGAATCATTCTGTGTGATGAATAATAGTGTTGGGGACCTTCGATATTTACAAGAATATGGAGGTTAAATATAAGTATGAAAACAGAAATCTAGGTATGATTTGAAGCCCAGAAGGGCATTGAGGCCTTGATTGGGATAATTAGCTCTGAATTATGTTCTACAAAGATGTCTCAGTTAATTCAATACACAATGGCATAGGACTTTGTACCTTGGATGATTGAATGTAGAAGAGAACATCCAGTCAAAAAGGGATAGTCAGTAAGTTTATGAAGCTAGTCGGTAGGTTTAGGAAGAAGAGTGAGTATTTGATTTGGACAAAAGTTCTTTAACAATAGGGTTTCGGTTAGAGAGTGAATGTAAATGTCAGCACATATGAAGAGTCAGTCACTATGATGAGCTGGGAAAAAATGTAGAAAAGCAGATATCAATAGAGACATTATGAAATCAGGCAAAGTATAAAGTGAGTGATAGGATTAGACATTTTCAACAGGGTTGAGTTTGAATACATAATCTTTGGAAGAAAAAAATATGTAGTCACCAATAGGATTGACAGTTAAGAGCATTAGGCAACCTGGACATAGATGTTTTTAGTAATCCATGTTCACTTTTCATTTAGTCCTTCGTGCAATCATAACCGTGACCATTACATTATTTGTCCAGAATATTACTGTGAAAAAATGTATATGTAGATCAGGTGACATGAGTATTTTGTCCACCATTTCTGGAAACAATATATTGAAGACGTAAAATTAGTATTGGGGGTACAAAGAGGTGCACCCTGTGTCTATGAATATAGAGATAAAGCATGAATAGACAATACTGTGAATAAATAATATAACTTGTTCCAACATTAAATAATGGATTGAACTGATATCTGGAAAATTACAGGAAATATTATATTGATATACAATCATTCATTCCCACCAATTATACATCTAATGGTAATATTAGTGTTTTGGTTTATCATGAACAGTGTGTGAGTTTTGCTTCAAAAGTGATTATGGAAATTGAAAATAATATGTTTGGAAAGAAGTCTCATGAAAAGACCAGTCAGGAAACCTGGAGGAATGCATATATTGTAAAGCAGGAAGCGATTGAAATTCAATCAAATGCCTATAAATTTGCTAATTTGTGGATGAAATATATATCCTACGATGTGCATAAACTCATGAAATAGTAATGTCCCATTGTTGAATAAAAATGAACGTCAAAATACACATCATGTCCCATAGGAATCTACTGGCATTGATTTTAAACTGTAGAAATATTAGGATTCTCGTGCATTATTCACCGAATTTAGTTATCTCTTTTTTTAAATTTTTATATATGGTTGTTCAAAACATTACATAGTTCTTGATAAATAATATTTCACACTTTGATTTATGTGGGTTATGAACTCCCATTTTTGCCCCGTATACAGATTGCAGAATCACATCAGTTCCACATCCATTGATTCATATATTGCCATACTAGTGTCTGTTGTATTCTGCTGCCTTTCCTATCCTCTACTATCCCCCCTCCCCTCCAGTCTCCTCCCCTCTTCTCTCTCTACCCCCTATACAGTAATAAATTTCTCCTCCTTGTATTATTTTTCCCTTTCCCCTCACTTCCTCTTGTATGTAATTTTGTATAACTCTGAGGTTCTCCTTCCATTTTCATGCAGTTTCCCTTCTCTCTCCCTTTCCCTTCCACCTCTCATCCCTGTTTAATGTTAATCTTCTTCTCATGCTCCTCGTCCCTACTCTGTTCTTAGTTACTCTCCTTATATAAAAGAAGACATTTGGCATTTGTTTTTTAGGGATTGGCTAGCTTCACTTAGCATAATCTGTTCTAATGCCATCCATTTCCCTGCAAATTCTATGATTCTGTCATTTTTTAATGCCGAGTAATACTCCATTGTGTATAAATGCCACATTTTTTTCATTCATTCTTCTATTGAAGGGCATCTAGGTTGGTTCCACAGTCTTGCTATTGTGAATTGTGCTGCTATGAACATCGATGTAGCAGTGTCCCTGTAGCATGCTCTTTTTAGGTCTTTAGGTTTTAGACTGAGAAGGGGAATAACTGGGTCAAATGGTGGTTCCGTTCCCAGCTTTCCAAGAAATCTCCATACTGCTTTCCCATTTGCCTGCACCAATTTGCAGTCCCACCAGAAATATACAAGTGTACCTGTTTCCCCAGATCCTCGCCAGCACTTGTTATTGTTTGACTTCATAATGGCTGCCAATCTTACTGGAGTGAGATGGTATCTTAGGGTGGTTTTGATTCACATTTCTCTGACTGCTGGAGATGGTGACCATTTTTTCATGTACTTGTTGATTGATTGTATGTCCTCCTCTGAGAAGTGTCTGTTCAGGTTCTTGGCCCATTTGTTGTTTGGGTTATTTGTTATCTTATTGACTAATTTTTTGAGTTCTTTGTATACTCTGGATATTAGTGCTCTATCTGAAGTGTTAGGAGGAAAGATTTGTTCCCAGGATGTGGGCTCCCTATTTTCCTCTCTTACTGTTTCTTTTGCTGAGAAAAAAACCTTTTTAGTTTGAGTAAGTCCCATGTGTTGATTCTAGTTATTAACGCTTGTGCTATGGGTGTCCTCTTGAGGAATTTGGAGGAGACCCCATAGTATGTAGATCGTAGCCAACTTTGTCTTCTATCAGACACCATGTCTCTGATTTGATATCAAGCTCCTTGATCCATTTTGAGTTAACTTTTGTGCATGGCGAGAGAAAGGGATTCAGTTTCTTTTTGTTACATATGGATTTCCAGGTTTCCCAGCACCATTTGTTGAAGATGCTATCATTCATCCATTGCATGCTTTTAGCCCCTTTATCAAATGTAAGATAGTTGTATTTTTTGGATTGGTTTCTGTGTCCTTTATTCTGTACCATTGGTCCACCCACCTGTTTTGGTACCAGTACCATGCTATTTTTGTTACTATTGTTCTGCAGTATAGTTTGAAGTCTGGTATCGCTATACCGACTGATTCACACTTCCTGCTTAGTGTTGTTTTTGCTATTCTGGGTCTTTTATTTTTCCATATGAATTTCATGATTGCTTTCTCTATTTCTACAAGAAATGCCGTTGGGTTTTGATTGGCATTGCATTAAACCTATAGAGAACTTTTAGTAATATCGCCATTTTGATGATGTTAGTTCTGTCTATCTATGAACAGGGTATTTTTACATCTTCTAATATCTTCCTCTATTTTTCTCTTTAGGTTTCTGTAGTTTTCCTTGTATAAAACTTGCACCTCTTTTGTTAGGTTGATTCCCAATTTTTTTTTTTTTTTAGTATATTGTGAATGGAGTGGTTGTCCTCATTTCCGTTTCAGAGGATTTGTCACTGATATTCAGGAATGTCTTTGATTTATGAGTGTTGATTTTATATCCTGCCACTTTGCTGAATTCATTTATTTGCTCTATTAGTTTCTTTGTAGATCCTTTTGGGTCTGCTAGGAATATAATCATGTCATCTGCAATAGTGATAATTTAAGTTCTTCTTTTCCTATTTATATGCATTTAATTTCTTTCATCTCTCTAATTGCTCTGGCCAGTGTTTCGAGAACTATGTTGAACAGAAGTGGTGAAAGAGGGCATACCTGTCTTGTTCCAGATTTTAGGGGGAATGCCTTCAATTTTTCTCCATTCAGAAGTATGCTAGCCTGAGACTTAGCATAGATTGCTTTTACAATATTGAGGTATGTTCCTGTTATCCCTAGTTTTTCTAGAATTTTGAACATAAAGGGATGCTGTACTTTGTCGAATGCTTTTTCTGCATCTATCGAGATGATCATATGGTTCTTATTTTTAAGTCTATTGATGTGATGAATAACATTTATTGATTCCTGTATATTGAACCAGCCTTGCATCCCACGGATGAATCCTACTTGATCATGGTGCACATTTTTTTTGATATGCTTTTGTATCTGATTTGCCAGAATTTAATTGAGGATTTTTGCCTCTAGGCTCATTAGAGATATTGGTCTGTAGTTTTCATTCTTTGAAGTGTCTTTGTCTGGTGTAGGAATCAGAGTGATGTTGACCTCATAGAATGAATTTGGAAGTTCTCCCTCTTTTTCAATTTCCTGAAATAGCTTGAAAAGTATTGGTATTAGTTCCCCTTTAAAGGTTTTGTAAAACTCTGCTGTATACCCATCAGGTCCTGGGCTTTTCTTACTTGGTAGTGTTTTGATGGTTTTTTCTATTTCCTCAATTGATATTGGTCTGTTTAGGTTGTCTATATCCTCCTGACTCAATCTGGGCAGATCATATGACTTAAGAAATTTATCGATGCCTTCACTGTCTTCTATTTTATTAGAGTACAAAGATTCAAAATAATTTCGGATTATCTTCTGTATATCTGAAATATCTGTTATGATATTGTCTTTTTCATCCTGTATGCTAGTAATTTGAGTTCTCTCTCTTTTTGTCTTCGTTAGCATGGCTAAGGTTCTGTAGATTTTTTTTATTTTTTCAAAGAACCAAATGGGTTGATGTGTCTGCTGTGCTTGCAGGCCGCTAGTCCTGTTCCGCCGGTCAGTTGCAGGTCTGCCTACCTTGCGGGAGCGGGTGGTGGCTCTGCTTTGGCCCTACTGCAATTGGGGTGTCGTGACTACCATGCTGGCAGATCGCTGGGCCTGTTCCGGGTGCGGGCAAAGACTCTGCTCTGCCCCTACTCCAATTGGGTTGACGTGACTACCACGCCGGTGGGCCGTTGTGCTTGTACTGGGCGCGGGAGAAAGCTCTGCTCTGCCACTACTCCAATTGGGGTGTCATGTCTACCATGGTGGCAGGCCGCTGGGCCTGTTCCGAAGGTCAGTCACAGGTCTGCTTTTGTGGCGGGCGCGGGGGGCGGCCTGCTTGGCCCCTACTACAATTTGGGTGACGTGACTACCACACCAGCTGGTGGCTGGGCCTGATCCGGGTGCAGGCAGTGGCACTGCTCTTTCCCTACTCCATTTGGGGTGACGTGGGTACCACGCCTGCGGGCCTGATGAATCTTCCTCTATGTTTCTAGAGAGAATTACGGAGGCATATAGGAGATATACTCCTTTCGATCCTCATGCAGAGGATCAAAAATCATCTGTCACAATGGCCTTTATTGGGCATGCTGCCTTGGATATTTAAAGAAAGTTACAATGCTTAGATGGATTACAAGATATGACTTTGAGAGATTTAGTCAGAGAAGCCGAGAAAGTATACTATAAGAGAGAAACTGAGGAAGAGAAGGGAGCAAAAGGAGGATAAAAGAAACAAAAGACAGACTAAGGAGTTGACTAAGGTCCCGGTCACAATAACAAAAAGGCCAGAAATTAAGAAACAGGGAGACAGGAAGGGATACCTGGTCCCACGCCAGAGGCCACCCCTGACCTCAGATCAATGTGCCTACTGTAAAGAAAGAGGACACTGGGTTCAAGAGTGCCCTAGAAAGAGGCAGCCACGCCAGCCAGCCATTCTGACTCTTCAGCATGACTACGAAAGTCGGGGCTCAGATCCCCTCCCTGAGCTCAGCGTATCTTTTGAAGTGGAGGAGACACCAGTAAACTTTGAAGTGGATACAGGGGCAATAAACTCAGCCCTTAAGGCCCCATTGGGCCCTCTATCAAATAAAAGGTCTCTAGTTCAAGGGGCTAATGGCAGTAAATATCGGACTTGTATAACTAAGAGGATCATGGACCTGGGGAAAGGAAAAATCCATCACTCCTTTTTAGTAATCCCAGAATGCCTGGCAGACTTTTGCTGTACGTCATGGGGATGTGAGCATACAGGGGCTGCCTGATGGAACACAAACTCCTCATCAAATTCAGTACACAGCATTGGCCATATTACCAATTAGATAACCAAAACCGATGGCCCCCAGAGGGGTCTCTTGATCCTCAAATTCTGCGTGACCATTTTTTTTTAAAGAGAGAGGTGAGAGAGAGAGAGACAGAGAGAATTTTTAATATTTATTTTTTAGTTTTTTGCTGGACACGACATCTTTGTTTGTATGTGGTGCTGAGGATCGAACCCGGGCCGCACGCATGCCAAGCGAGCGTGCTACAATTGAGCCACATCCCCAGCCCTGTGTGACCTTTTTAACTTCTGCAAGTGCTCAAAAGGGTGAAAGGAGATTCCCCTATGGGCATGCCTTTTCCATCCTTCACTCATATCCTGAACTATGCTTTTCCAATCAATCCTCACCTTCAGCCTTGTGCTCCAGAGTCTCTGCTGTCACTCTCACCTCAGCAACCTGATTTCTCCCCTCCAATTATTAGATCAAAAACCCAAATCTCTGCTGGTTCTCAGACCATCGCCATCTTGCTGAAGTAGCAGGTACTCAGGTTCCCATCCACCGACTCACTCCTCTCTTCTCCTGTCCGTGCCCGCCCCGGGTCCCACCAGGTCCTCTTACCAGCTAACACAAAGCTGAAACTAGCAGAGGAGAGCCCTCAGACTCCTATCAAAGATGTAATGAAAATGGCCTTTAAAGTTGCTTTGTCATCACTGAAAACAGTTTACTAAAAATTTAAAGTCCCTCACATGCATTTTGGGATACTCACTCTTGTCTTCCCCTCTGCTCTACCTGTTGTACAGCTCAAGTATTTGTTGCTAGGAAAATCCCAAACCCCTTTCCCATTATTCTTTTACATCTCTCCTTCCTTATTCTCAGATCCTCGGAGCTGCTGTCAGCCCCACCTTCCCTGTCTTCCCCTTCTGTACCAGGCCTACAGAAAATTCTTAACTGACTTTCTACAGAAGTCTTCACCATGGCTGACTTTAGGACTTTCAGCAAAAGAGTCCCTATAAAAGAGTTCAATGTAGATAAACTTCCTCTTTTAGTGTTGCCTTGTTCTACTTGGCCACTGGCTAAAAAAATAAGCACTTCTATGCTAGACACCCCATTACTTGTTTTCCACAAAATATATGAACAAGGCCTCTGGCCATGAGCTGGGGTTTTACAGAGATGGCTATATTTCTAAGATAAAGAAGTTACCATCAGGGCTCCATGGTAACAGCTGTCAGGGGTGAAAAATAAGAAAGGTAGGAAATAGCTCTTTCCCTCTCAGGTGTCCTTGAAAAGTTAACTTGCCCAGAACTGAGGTAAAAACAGAAATAACAACGGCTTTTTTGAACTTCTGAAGACTGTGAACTTCTGAGCCCCTTCCCTTACATGTTGGGTTCAAAATTCTGAAACTACCTAAACTTGAGTTTCAGGAGAATAATTGATTACAACAGAAGCAATGCCCTCTGAATCTGGTTGCAACCAAATAGGACGGTTTCCCTGTCTTCGTTGCTATCTTAGGTGCCTTGCCTTGTCCGTCCCTACAACAGCATAATTGTATATAATTAAACATTGTTTATGTTTTAAAGAAATTGTCAACAGATGTGATTAATTGTGTAATGGTGCAGATGTTTCCCAGAGTGCTCTGTCATGATGCAGGTTCATTTGAAAATGAAATAGAGGGGCATACAACCCGTTTCCACTGGGAACATATATCCCTCACTTTAGCCATCCTATTCGGAATAGGAGTTGCTTCAGGGGTGGGCACAGGAACCACTGCCCTCGTCCATGGGACACAACAAATGACCCAATTAGAAGAAGCAATAGACCAAAACTAAGGTATTAGATACCTCCATCAGAGCTTTGCATGAATTTTTAACCTCTCTCTCTGAAGTTGTTTTACAGAACAGGCGAATGACACAAAACACACACACACACACAGAAAAAAAAATAGCAAAATATATGTCAATCAAAATTTTCATAAAATATATATCATAAAAAGATCCAAAAATATTCATTTTACTGAACATGGATTTATGTATAATGTTGTTCAACTAGCAAGCTCACCCATTGGTTGAATATTCAGTTCCAACACGGTTAAGTAGGAGTGATCTCTTCTCACAATTTGTATCTGCCAACTCATCCACCTCACAAGAATGTATGTGTGGTACCAGGTATGATTCTATATATCCATATAAAAATATATGTGCTGAATAGGCTACAGAGAAAGGGAGACAGGAATTCACAATTTTTTAACTTTAAAAACACGTGGAGAACTATTTCAACAAAAAATTGACTAGATTTAACTCCTACTCTGTATCATGCAAAAGGCAAGTCCAAATATACACCATGCCTCCTCTAAACTGCTTGTATTTCTATTCATGGCAATACTTCTCTGAGTTCAGTTCCAGAACGCAGTCTTTAAGGGAAATCCCAACAGAGTTCAAGCCCAGGTGGACCAAGATATTTCTTACAACCACCACACAAATGACCACAATTAAAAACAAAACACTCAAACATGGTCCTCATCTTCTTCCATATAGTCACTCATCGTAACCTCTGTCTGGAGGTTTCCATGAAGGGCTCACCCAAAGACAGTGTCCAAATAAACTCCCTTGCCCCTCATTTGCCTAAAGTCATGTTGGCCTGGACACCCTTTCTGTGAACCAGGAGTGATCAAATAAGCCTCCCGTTAATACTGCTCTGTTTCTCCAATTTGAGGCCTACTGACTTTCAAGTATAGATTCTTTATGTGATTTGGAGTCATACGAAAACCTAAGCACCTCTGCAGTGATTTGAAGAACTCATTTGACCCAAGGAATACCTATTCTCACTTGATGGAGGTCAGGAACCTAACAGAGGAAGACGAGAGACTTCATCCACAATGACTGATCTTTTGGCAATTATGGTTTTGGATGCACACATGGGATCATTTTTAGATCCATCAGCTGCTGAGAATCAAAGTCACAGCCACATACAAGGCCAAGAGTCTAATTAAGACACATCCCTTTCCAAAGCAACTAAGAAAGAGCCACAAGTGATGCCCATTCATTTCCATTTGAAAACTGTTTCCTTCAGGCTTCACAAAGGGGTGGCCTGAGGCAAAGACCTTCCTGATATTCAGGGCAACAGAACAATAGGTAAGCAAAAGGTCAAAAGCATGGTATATCCACTGAGACTTTCCTGGTCACACTGATATCTGAGTTTTCTGAGATGCTGGCCATTCCCTTCAGCTATCCTGTACATGGCCATGTCACAGACCTTGGAGTTGTTGCATATCTTGGACACAAAACCATGAGCCTATTCTGGAGAGTGGCCAGAATTCAGAAGAAAACAGGGACTTAGGAAGGTAATAGGTATTGCTCATCCATAAGGCAAGCCGCACTCCATTCATAAATTAGGCAGGATGCATAATGGGAAGCTTTCTACTAGACAGGACACATCCATTGTTGCATTCTCTTTTCTCATGTCTACAACCACGGACACAGTGGGATACACAGACATAGAAACACTCATTTTGTCAAACGACTTACTAGAAACAGTTCACTCCAAATCAAACAAACCGCCTTCCCTACCTATTCTCAGAATATGAGACAAAACAACAAACCCACACTCACAAAGGCACCTCCTTCCCTCAAGTAGGTCTGTGACTCTCCGGAGTTAACTCTGACTGGTGGGCCATATTATGTTCCCGCGAAATGGCGTGTCCTCTATCAGATCTGCTTTCCTTGACCAACTCTGTAAAGTTGTCAGGAAAAAGTGGCGAGCCACTACCTGCTTTCTAAGGAAAAGTACCTCTTCAGTGCTCTCCTGGTATTTGGCTATACTCACATCATTAGGTACCGAGAAAGACTGACTCTGTCCTTGGAAAATCCAATCAAGTGAGCCCACAGGGACTTGTACTGGGATTGCCTCTCGGTGTCTTGGTTCTTGGATAGCAAGTTCAGAGAGTTCCATCACCAAGGAAATTAGATATGTCACTTTCTTTGGAACTGAATGAGGCCACTGCCTTGGCACCCCTTTTTCCTAACAGTTGCTTCCAAGGGTCCCATGAGATGGAGGCTGCCCCTACTTCCTGTGACACTTTCACAAGTTAGAATGGTATATCAACCATAGGCACCCGTGAACAGCTTTCCACACAGGCCTGATTTGGTCCATCTTCTCTACAATAAGAAGAGAGAGGCTGATTAAGACACATCCCTTCATCCTGACCAGGTTGTTTGCCATGGAAGATGACTTTTGCTCTCTCAGGTCCTTCATAGCTGCCTATAACTTTTCCGGGTATCATTTCTGTATGGACCTTTGAGGTTTTCAGCAGGTGTAAGGTCCCCTACTTTCCTGTATTGTAAGAACAACTCTGTCCCTGTTCTTCTGTAAAATGAGATTGAGGGAACAGTGTATGTTTAGGGTTAATAACAGGTTCAATTTGGGTTAGGAATCATTCTGTGCGATGAATAATGGTATTGGCAACCTGTGAGATTTACAAGAATGTAGAGGTGAAATATAAGTATGAAAATAAAAATCTAGGTATAATTTGAAACCCAGAAGGGCATTGGGCCCTTGATTGGGATACTTAGCTTGAATTATGTTCTCTAAAGATGTCTCAGATAATTCAATATACAATGGCATAGGACCTTGTACCTTGGATGATTGAACGTAGAAGAGAACATCCAGTAAAAAGGGATAGTCAGTAGGTTTAGAAAGATTGTCGGTAGGTTTAGGAAGAAGAGTGATTATAGGATTTAGACCAAAAGTTCTTTAGCAATATGGTTTCGGTTAGAGAGTGAATGTAAATGTCGGCACATATGAAGAGTCAGTCACTATGATAAACTGGGAAAATATGTAGAAATGCAGATATCAATAGAGACATTATTGCATCAGGCAAAATATAAAGTGAGTGATAGGATTAGACATTTTCAACAGGGTTGAGTTTGAATATATAATCTTAGGAAGAAACAAATATGTTGTCACCAATAGGATTGACATTTGAGAGCATTAGGCAGCATGGACATGGATGTTTCTATTAATCCATGTTCACTTTCCTTTTAGGCTTTGGTACAGTCATAAGTGTGACCTTTACATTTTTTTTCAGAATATTATTGTGATAAAATGTATATGTAGATCAGGTGACATAAGTATTTCTTCCACCATTTCTGGTTGCAATATATTGAAGACGTAAAATTAGTATTGGGGGTCCAAAGAGGTGTACACTGTGTCTATGAATATAAAGATAAAGCATGAATAGAACATACTGTGAATAAATAATATAACTTGTTCCAACTATAAATAATGGATTGAACTGATATCTGAAAAATTACAGGAAATCTTATATTGATATACAATCATTCTTTCCAAAATGGTATACATATAATGGTAATATTAGTGTTTTGGATTATCACGAAGGGTGTGAGTTTTACTTCACCAGTGATTATGGAAATCGAAAATAACTTGTTTGGAAAGAAGCGTCATGAAAAGACGAGTTCAGAAACCCTGATAATACTTGTGTTCTGAAACAGGAATTGATTAAAGTTGAAACAAATGCCTTTAAATTTGTGAACTTGTTAATGAAATATATATAGTATGATGTGCAAAAACTGAAGAAATAATAATGTACCAGTGTTGAATACAAATGAACCTCAAATTACATATCATGTCCCATAGGAATCTACTTGCATTGGTGGTAAACTGGGTCAGTTACTGTAAAATTATTAGAATTTGTAGGCACCATTCACTGAAGTTTGTGTTCAGTACTAGGAAACAAATATGTATTTCAGGTGGATGAATATTTTGGAAAATAATCTTGTGAAAAGTTGATTATAAATCCATATACATGAACATGAATGAATTTAGAAAGTGTATATAAGACACATATATTTTATATATTGAAAAATCTGAATAGTGTGTGTGTGTATATATACACACACACACACACACACACACACACACACACAAACTACACACAGACATTAAAAAGCAGCAATATATATGAAAATCAAAATTCATCAGTAAATATATATCATCCACAGATGCAAAAATAATTATTTTACTGAACATGAGTATATGTATAATGTTGTTCTACTAGAAAGCTCCCCTATAGTTTGAATCTTCAGTTCTAACAGCGTTTAAGAGGAGTGATCTCTTCTCACAATTTGAATCTGCCAAGTGAGAAACCTCACAAAAATGTACGTGGGATTCCTGGTAGGATTCTATGTGTGCATATAAATATACATGTGTGAATTGGCTACAGAGAAAGGGAAACAGGATTTCACACATTTGTTATCTTTAAAAACACATGGAGAACTATTTCAAATAAAAATTGACTAGATTTATAACTCCTACCTTATATAATGCAAAAGGCAAGTCCAACTATACAAGATGTCTCCTCTGAACTGCTTGAATTTCTATTCTGTTTGGGTTATTTTTCTCCATTATATTAGGATGAGTTGTCTGATTCTAGTAGGTATGGGTTAGTGTCAGGGATTCAGTATTTCAAAAGGAAAATTGGAAAATGAATTCAATGTGTAAGCAAATATGTGCTTCACAAATATCTGTTAAGGTCTGATATCCTCTCACTCTCACCCAGAAAAATGCCTTGACATTACCTTCACCCCAGGTAAAACATAATTAGAGGAGAAGAGTTAGAAAATCAGTGAATACATATCTGGAATGGAAAATGCTCAAGAGTTCATAACCATGGAGGTGGTAGAGGAGTTTCCAAAAGTAAGGGACAGTGTAAACACAACACAAACAGGTAGCTCTGAGAGCCTAAAAACTTTTTGAGAAACTGCCTCTGAGTTTGGCACTTGAAATATATGTTGTTGTCAGGAGATTTGGCTTCTTTAGTAGTGAGACCATCAAAGCTGGTTCTGCATCTATGTGACCTCAAGGACATGGTTTCTTATTTTCCAATGAAGATGAGGCAGCAATGCTGAATCCTCTCTTTGTAGGTAAACTGTGACCACTGAGAACTAAGTGTCTCTCTGTGTTGACTGCGAAGCCATTTGGTCCTCCTACACTTTTTGTGGTGTTTTTCCTGCTGTACTGGGAGTTTGTTATTTGCTTCACGAAATACCAGGAGCTCAACTGGGACATATTGCTGGAGGGAGTTCTGTCACGTGTGTTGGGTCAGGGTCTGCAGGAGAATGCACCAACCAGGCTTCTATCCCTCCTAGCTTGGCCCATTGCCCCCTCGTCCATATCAACCTGATTCAGAACATTGACCTGAAACCTCACCATATAACAAGATGCCTTTACATATAAGGGACTGCTGGCTGCACCATGTCAGTCACAAGCCATTTGGAATCCAATGGTAGATCCTCATGGCCCTACCACTGATGTTTCATCACACACCTGCCCACCACTGCTCTAGGCCCACTACTCAGCAGGCTCCAACTTACTGGCATCTCTGTTCTACACCATTTTCATGAAACCCAGTCAATCAAGGCATTGTCTGGTATACTCATGATCAGCAACAGGACATCCAAATGTTCTCCAGTGCCACCTGGTTGTGGGAACTTCCAAAAATTCATGGTATTTATCAAGCCATTTTTCAAGGATGAAGTTGGAGAAACTCTGGGTTTCAATTCATTCAGGAACCACTAAATGTTGAGAAAGCTAATTTAAATGAAAACTCTGGAGAACTCTCACAGGCAAGGCTTCCCAAAGAGTGGGGAAAAGGTCACATGAAGCCAGGCACATTGAGGTGTAAAATGTGAGGTCCATGTGTGTTTTGACTCTCAACTATGGCTGCAAGTTTTTCACAATTATAGCATGTGATATCCTGGCTGAGATTCCCAGTGCTCTGTGGAAAGCCAGATCTCAGTTTCCAAGGGCAACTCTCATGCGTGGCCTCCTAAAATCCCAAAACAATTCATGGCAATACTTCTCTGAGGTGAGTTCCAGAACTCAGTCTCTATGGGGAATCACACCAGAGTTCAAGCCCAGGTGGACCCAGACATTTCTTCCAACCGCCACACAAATGACCACAATTAAAACCAAAACACTCCCACATGGCCCTCATCTTCTTCCATATAGTCACTCATCATGACCTCTCGCTGGAGGTTTCCATGAGGGGTGCAGCCATTAGTAGTGTCCAAAATAAGCTCACTTGCCCCTCATTTGCCTAAAGTCAGGGTGGCCTGGACACTCTTAATATGAACCAGGAGTGGTCAAATAAGCCTGCCGTTCATGCTGCTCTGTTTCTCCAATTTGAGGCCTACTGACTTTCAGGTATGGAATATTTATGTGAAATAGAGTCATGAGAAAAGCCAAGCACCTCGGCAGAGATTTCAAGAACTCATTTGACCCAAAGGATCAGTATTCTCACTTGATGGATGTCAGGAACCTAACAGAAGAAGGCGAGAGACTTCATCCACAATGACTGATATTTTGGCCATTTTGGTTTTGGATGCGCACATGCGATCATTCTTTGGATCCATCATGTGCTGAGAATAAAAATCACAGCCACATACAAGGCCAAGAGGCTAATTCAGACACATCCCTTTCCAAAGCAATTAAGCAAAGAGCCACAGGTGATGCCTATTCATTTCAAATTTAAAACTGTTTTCTTCAGGCTTCACAAAGGAGTGGCCTGAGGCAAAGACCTTCCTGACATTCAGGGCAACAGAAGATAAGGTAAGCAAAAGGCCCAAAGCAGGGTTTCTCCACTGAGACTTTCCTGGTCACACTGATATCTGAGTTTTCTGAGATGATCTCCATTCTCTTCAGCTATCCAGTATATGGCCATGTCACAGAGCTTGGAGGTGGTACATATCTTGGACACAAATAACTGAGCCTATTCTGGAGACTGGCCAGAATTCAGGAAGAAAACAGGAACTTAGGATGATAGCAGGTGTTGCCCATCGATAAGACAAGGTGCAGTCCATTCATAAATTGAGCAGGATGAATTATGGTAAGATTTATACTAGCCAGGACACATCCATTAATGCATTCTCTTTTCTAATGTCTACAACAATGGACATAGTCAGATACACAAACATAGAAACACTCACCTTGTCAAATGACTTACTCGAAACAGTCCACTTCAATCCAAACAAACCGCCATTCCTACCTTTTGTTAGAACATGAGACAAAACCACAAACCCACACCCACTCCCACAATGGCACCTCCTTCCCCCAAGTAGATCTGTGACTATCTGGAGTGTCCTCTAACTGCTCGGCCATACTATATTCCTTCGAAATAGTCTGTCCTCTCTCAGGTCTGGTTTCCTTGGCTAACTCTGTGAAGTTGTCAGGAAAAAGTGGTGAGCCACTACTGGCTTTCTCAGAAAAGGTACCTCTTCAGTGCTCTCCTGGCATTTGGCCATCCTCACATTAGTAGGTACCAAGAAATACTGACTCTGTCCTTGGTAAATCCAAACAAATGAGACCACTGTGACTGGGAATGGGATAGCGTCTGGGTGCCTGGCCACTAGGATACAAAGATCATAGAGTTCCATCACCAAGGAAATGAGGTATGTCACTTTCTTTGGAATTGAATGAATGAGGTCACTGCCTTGGCAACCAGTTTGTCCTAACACTTGCTTCCAAGGGTCCCATGAGATGGAGGCTGCTCCTACTTCCTGGAACACTTGCACAAGTTAGAATGGTATATCAACCATAGGCACCTGGGAACAGCTCTCCACACAGGTCTGGTTTAGTCCATCTTCTCTAACATAAGTAGAGAGAGGCTGATTCAGACACATCCCTTTATCCTGACCAGGTTGTTTGCCATGGAATAGGACTTTTGCTCTCTCAGGTCTTTCATACCTCCCTACAACTTCTCCAGGTATCATTTCTGCATGGACCTTTGAGGTTTTCAGCAGGTGGAAGGTCCCCTAATTCCCTGTATTTTAAGAACAACTCTGTCGCTGCTCTTCTGTAAAATGAGATTGAGGGAACAGTGTATGTTTAGGGTTAATAACAGGTTCAATTTGGGTTAGGAATCATTCTGTGCGATGAATAATGGTATTGGGAACTTGCGATAATTACAAGAACATAGAGGTGAAATATAAGTATGGAAACAGAAATCTAGGTATGATTTGAAGCACAGGACCTTGTACCTTGGTAGATTTAATGTAGAAGAGAACATCCAGTCAAAAATGGATAGTCGTTAGGATTAGGAAGATAGTCGGTAGGTTTAGGAAGAAGAGTGAGTATAGTATTTGGACCAAAAGTTCTTTAGCAATAGGGTTTCGGTTAGAGAATGAATGAAAATGTCAGCACATATGAAGAGTCAGTCACAATGATGAACTGGGGAAAATAAGTAGGAAAGCAGGTATCAATAAAGACATTATGAAATCAGGCAAAGTATAAAGTGAGTTATAGGATTAGACATTTTCAACAGGGTTTAATTTGAATATATAATCATTGGAAGAAACAAATATGTTGTCACCAATAGGATTGACATTTGAGAGCATTAGGCAACCTTCACATGGATGTTTTTAGTTAAACATTTTCACTTTTCTTTTAGGCTTCGGTACAATCATAAGTGTGACCTTTACATTTTTTGTTCAGAATTTTACTGTGATAAAATATATATGTGGATCAGGTGACATGAGTATTTCTTCCACCATTTCTGGGAGCAATATTTTGAAGACATATACATTAGTGTTAGGGGTACACAGAGGTGTACCCTGTGTCTATGAATATAGAGATAATGCATGAATAGACCATCCTGTGAATAAATAATATAACTGGTTCCACTTTAAATAATGAATTGAATTGATATATAAAAATATATAAGAAATCATATATATATATATATATATATATATATATATATATATACACACACACACACACGCACACGCACAGACATTAAAAAGTAGCAATATAAGAGATCCAACATGGTGGCGGACATGGAGAAATCAAGTATCTGACCTCATTAGCTGCGCAGGCATAGGGAGTCGTAAACTGTCTAAATGCTGTTTGTTCAGAATCACTAGGCAATGTTGACCTGACGTGGATCTGGTGCGAACAGTCTGGGCCCCTGAGAAAACACACAGAGCCCGGATCGGCTGCATAGAAGCTCAGATTTGCCTGCTTCTTGTGACTCAGAACTAACATTCCCTCTGAAATAACTGGTCGGCCCTTCTGAATTTACAGAGGTAAAAGGCCACTGGATTGAAATGGGGCTTTGGAGACACAGTCAGGACCCATCCATTGCATTGGTCACCTGGCAAAAGGAACGAATGGTCACCATTTGCATGGGATACCACCGTGGAAGAGAACTGATGTCATGGGCAGAGGAGATAACTTCATTGAAACCAGTACGACAGGTGTGTAATTCCCTATGCATCTCTCTCCACACAGCGGGGAAACATTAAGGGCCCCTCCCAGCTCTCCCTTAAGGGGCCCTCCCAGGTCTCCCGTGAGAAAGATGGCCAGACTGAGGGAATAATGTGTGCTGTGGGACTTGTGGCATGGAATTCCTGGCTACTGCTCCTACCAGTGCTGACAACTGAGGTCTCTTACACCAGCTAATGTGGGCATGGATACCAGAGAGCAAGCAAATTCGCTGGGGGTTCCCAGCCCCAAGCTCTACAAACTTAGGGTCTGAGGGAGGCAAACAGGGAGAGAGTGCCAAGCGTTGATGAAAACAGGGCTACCAGGAGCAGAGACCTGACGTGTAGCAAGTATTGTGGTGAGCATCACAGTTGATCAGAGCCTGGCTTGAGGAAACACTAGAGAAGGTCCTAGGCACTCAGGATTAGAGACCTGCCCAGTCTGGGAGGAAGAGCTGCTGCACAGTGATTGGTTCCCACCTATTGAGAGGAGAAGCTTGGCGCAGTGAGCACAGCTCCACCTACTGGAAGAGAAGTTAATTGAACTCTATGACTGCATGTATTATTATTATTATTATTTTATTTTTATTTTTTTCTTTCATTTAAATTTTTTGTGTTGTTCTTTAACTTATTTTAATGTTTTTATTTTTTTAATTTTACTATTATTATTATTATTTTAAATTTTACGTTTCATTTTTTAATTATCATTATTATTTTTAAAAAAATTATTTCTTTCTTTATTTTCTATTTTTTTCTTTTGTCTTTTCATTTCTTTTCAATTTTCTTATTCCCCCATCCTTGAATTCTACCTGCCTATTCTCATTCTCTTTAGTGACTTCTTCCCATCCCTTCTAATATCTTTCCTCCCAAGCTTCAAATAAATTTATAAGAATTAGAAGTAACTCAGCACTCAAACAGAACAAGAAGTAACATGAGCAGCATCAAAAAGCAAGAAAGAAAAAACGTACAAACAATGAAGGATAACCTAAATATTCAGGAGGACCTAGAATTATCAGAAAAATGGTCATATAAAGAACTCAAGGAATACCTTAGACAGATGAAATGGAACCTTAAAGAGGATACGAGAGAGCAAATAAATACAGTGAAAGAACACATTGAAAATGAATTACATAAACAGATAAAAGAAGAAGTTAATCTTCTTTATCAGGAGATAGAGATTATAAATATTCAAAGAATAATTCTAGAAATGAAGGAAACGATAAATCAAATTAAAAACTCAATTGAGAGTATCACTAACCATGTGGAGCAAGTAGAAAACAGAATGTCACATAATGAAGACAAAATATATCATCTTGAAAAGAGTCTAGCCAACACAGAAAGGCTGGTAAAAAATCACGAGAAAAACATCCAAGAGATATGGTATAACATAAAAAAACCAAACTTATGAGTCATCTGGATAGAGGAAGGTACAGAGATTCAAACCATGGGAATGAGTAACCTGTTGAATGAAATAATTACAGAAAATTTTCCAGAAATAAAAAAGGAAATGGATATACAAATTGAAGATGCTTACAGGACACAGAGCACACAAAATCACAGTAGACCAACGCCAAGACACATTGTTATGAAGCTATCCAATATACAGAACAAAGAGAAAACATTAAAAGCTTCAAGAGAAAGGAGGAAGATTACATTCAGGGGTAAACCAATAAGGTTAGCAACCTATTTTTCATCACAGACCCTGAAAGTGAGAGGATCCTGGAACAACGTATTTCAAACATTGAAAGACAATGGATGCCAAACAAGAATTCTGTATCCAGCAAAATTCAGCTTCAGGTACGACAACAAAATAAAAATCTTTCATGATAAACAAAAGCTAAAAGAATTTGCAGCCAGAAAACCACCATTGCAATGTGTCTTGAGCAAAACACTACACGAGAAAGAAATGAAAAACAACAACCAAAACCATCAGTGGGAAGTGCCTCAGTAATGACAGAGGGCGGGGGAAAAGCTAATCATGGAGAAACAAAGTAAATTTAAAAAAGCGATAAATATTCAAACATGGCTGGCAGTAGAAACCATATATCAATAGTAACTCTAAACATTAATGGCTTAAACTCTCCAATAAAGCAACATAGGCTTGTAACTTGGATTCAAAAAACAAATCCAACAATATGTTGCCTCCAGGAGACATATCTGAATGGAAAAGACATACACAGGCTGAAGGTGAAAGGTTGAGAAAAAATATACCATGCACACGGTCCTCATAAGCAAGCAGTGGTGGCCATCCTCAAATCGAATTAAATCGACTTCAAGACTAATTTAATCAAAAGGGATAATGAAGGAAATTATATACTGTTAAAAGGAACCATTCACCAACAAGACATAAAAATTATCAATATTTACGCACCATTAAATGGTGCTGTGACGTTCATAAAACAAATTCTCCTCAAGTTCAAGAATCAAATAGCCCACAACACAATAATTATGGGTGACTTCAACACACCTCTCTCACCATTGGACAGATCCTCCAAATAAAAGTTGAATAAAGAAACTATAGAACTCAATATCACAATAAATATCCTAGACTTAACTGACATATATAGAATATATCAACCATCATCAAGTGGATATAATATTTTTTAGCAGCACATGGATCCTTCTAAAAAGTAGACCATATATTATGCCATAGAGCAACCTTCAGTAAATATAAAGGGTGGACTTAATACCATGAATTTTATTGGATTATAATGGAATGAATCTGGAAACCAATGAAAAAGAAGGAAGGAAAAATCCTACATCACATTGAAAATGAACAACATGTTACTGAATGATTAATGTGTTACAGAAGACATAAATGAGAAAATCAAAAAATTCTTCAAGATAAATGAAAATACAGAAACAACATATCGGAGTCTATGGGACACAATGAAAGGTGTTTTAAGAGGGAAATTCACCACCTTGACGTCATTCCTCAAAAATAGGAAAGAACAACAAATAAATGAGCTCACACTTCATCTCAAAGCCCTAGAAAAGGAAAAGCAAAACAACAGCAAATGTAGCAGAAGGCAAGAAATAACTAAAATCAGAGCGGAAAACAACAAAATTGAAACAAAAGAAACTATTGAAAAAATTACAAAACTAAAGCTTGGTTCTGCAAAAAATAAATAAGAAGGATAGACCCTTAGCATCCCTTTATGTTCAAAACATTTGAAAAACAAGAGATAACAGGAATTTACCTCGACATTGTAAAAGCTATCTATGTTAAGCCTCAGGCTAGCATTATTCTGAATGAAGAAAAATTGAAGCATTCCCTCTAAAATCTGGAACAAGACAGAGATGTCCTCTACCACCACTTCTATTCAATATAGTTCTCGAAACACTGGCCAGAGCAATTAGACAGATGAAAGAAATAAAAGGCATGAAAATAGGAAAAGAATAACTTAAATTATCACTACTTGCAGCTGATATGATTCAATATATAGAAGACCCAAAAGGGTCTACAAAAAAAACTACTAGAAGTAAGAAATGATTTCAGCAATGTGGCAGGATATAAAATCAACATTCATAAGTCAAAGGCATTTCTGTATATCAGTGACAAAACTTCTGAAACGGAAATGAGAAAAAAAAAACACTCCATTCACAATATCCTCAAAAAATAAAACTAAAATCCTTGGGAATCAACCTAACAAAAGAGGTGAAAGATTTATACAATGCAAACTACAGAACCCTAAAAAGAGAAGTAGAATAAGATCTTAGAAGATGGAAAAAATATACACTGTTCATGGATAGGGAGAACTATCATCATCAAAATGGTGATATTCCCAAAAGTTCTCTATAGGTTTAATGTAATGCCAATCAAAATCCTAACGGCATTTCTTGTAGAAATAGAGAAAGCAATCATGAAATTCATATGGAATAATAAAAGATGCAGAATAGCAAAAGCAATTCTAACCAGGATGTGTGAATCAGGCGGTATAGCGATACCATATTTCAAACTAAATTTCAGAGCAATAGTAACAATGACAGCATGGTACTGGTACCAAAACAGGCGGGTGGACCAATGGTACAGAATGGAGGACACAGAGATTAATCCACAATGCTACAACAATCTTCTATTTGATAAAGGAGCTAAAAGCATGCAATGGAGGAAGGATAGCATCTTCAACAAATGGTGCTGGAAAAACTGGAAATCCATATGTAACAAAATGAAACTGAATCCCTTTCTCTTGCATGCACAAAAGTTCACTCAAAATGGATCAAGGGCCTTGATATCAAATCAGAGACATGGCGTCTGATAGAAGAAAAAGTTGGCTACGATCTACATACTGTGGGGTCGGGCTTCAAATTCCTCAATAGGACATCCATAGGACAAGAGTTAATAACAAGAGTTAATAACTAGAATCAACACATGGGACTTACTCAAAGCAAAAGTTTTTTCTCAGCAAAAGAAACAATAAGAGAGGTAAATAGGGAGCCTAAATTCTGGGAACAAATCTTTACTCCTCACACTTCAGATAGAGCCCTAATATCCAGAGTATACAAAGAACTCAAAAAATTAAACAATAAGATAACAAATAACCCAATCAACAAATGGGCCGAGGACCTCAACAGACATCTCAGAGGAGGACATATAATCAACAAGTACATGAAAAAATGCTCACCATCTCCAGTAGTCAGAGAAAGGTGAATCAAAACCGCCCTAAGATACCATCTCACTCCAGTAATATTGGCAGCCATTATGAAGTCAAACAACAAGTGTTGGTGAGAATGTGGGAAACAGGTACACTTGTACATTGCTGGTGAGACTGCAAATTGGTGCATCCAATTTGGAAAGCAGTATGGAGATTTCTTGGAAAGCTGGGAATGAAACCACCATTTGACCCAGCTATTCCCCTTCTCGGTAAATTTCCTAAAGACCTAAAAAGAGCATGCTGCAGGGACACTGCTACATCGATGTACATAGCAGCACAATTCACAATAGCAAGACTGTGGAACCAACCTATATGCCCTTCAATAGATGAATGGATTAAAAAATGTGGCATTTATACAGAATGTAGTATTACTCTGCATTAAAAAATGACAAAATCATAGAATTTGCAGGGAAATGGATGGCACTAGAGCAGATTATGCTAAGTGAAGCTACCCAATCCCTTCAAAACAAATGCCAAATGTCTTCTTTGATATAAGGAGATTAACTAAGAATAGGTATGAAGAGGATGAGAAGAAGATTAACATTAAAACAGGGATGAGAGGTGGGAGGGAAAGGGAGAGAGAAGGGATATTGCATGGAAATGGAAGGAGACCCTCAGGGTTATACAAAATTACATACAAGAAGAAAGGGAAAAATAATACAAGGGGGAGAAATTTATTACTGTAGAGGGGGTAGAGAGAGAAGAGGGGAGGAGAGGGGAGGGGAGGGGGGATAGTAGAGGATAGGTAAGGCAGCAGAATACAACAGACACTAGTATGGCAATATGTGAATCAATGCATGTGTAACTGATGTGATTCTGCAATCTGTATACGGAGTAAAAATGGGAGTTCATAACCCACTTGAATCAAAGTGACAAATATGATGTATCAAGAACTATGTAATGTTTTGAACAAGCATAAATAAAAATTAAAAAAAAAAAGAAAACTAACTTCGGTGAGTGATGCACGCGAATCCTAATATTTTTACAGTAACTGACCCAGTTTAACATCAATGCAAGTAGATTCCAATGGTACATGATGTGTACTTTGACGTTCATTTTTATTCAACACTGGTACATACTATTTCCTCAGTTTATGCACATCACAGGATATATATTTCATCGACAATTTAGCAAATTTATAGGCATTTGTTTCACTTTCAATCACTTCCTGCTTCAGAACACATGGATTCCTCCATATTTCTTGACTGGTAATGTCATGAGACTTCTTTCCAAACACATTATTTTCGATTTCCATAATCACTCTTTAAGCAAAACTCACACACACTTCATGATAAACAATAACCCTAAGATGACAATTAGATATATAACTGGTTGGAATTATTGATTGTATGTAAATATATGATTTCTTATATATTTTCAGATAACAATTCAATCCATTATTTAAAGTGGAACCAGTTACATTATTTATTTACAATATGTTCTATTCATGCATTATCTCTATATTCATAGACACAGGGTACACCACTTTGTACCCCCAATACTAATTTATATGTCTTAAAATATTGCTCACAGAAATGGTGGAAAAAATACTCATGTCACATGATCTACATATATATTTTATCACAATAATTTTCTGGGCACAAAATGCAAAGGTCACACTTATGATTGCACCAAATCCTAAATGGAAGTTGAATATGGATTACTAAAAACATCCATTTCCAGTTTGCATAATGTAGTAAGCCATTGTTGTAAATTGTGGCCGCCATTAGAAGATGGCACCGGCTTCCACTGTGGCCTGTGATAAATCAAATTTCTTTGTGGAGAGTTGGCACGCTATCTCTTGCCACCCTATAAGAAAGACCCACGCGGCGGTTTAAGATTGGTACGTGGGAGGCTTTATTAGGCTGTGCTTGGGCCCTCGAGAGGGAAGAAGAAGAAGGAAAGGGAGTCACTAAAAGATACTTAAATCAAGGCCTGAATAAACTGCTGAAAGAAGATTCCTGAGTTGCGTCTTCCTTGCGGGCAAGGGGTCGCGACAAGTGGTGCCGAGACCCGGGAACCAGAACTTTCAGCAGTCAGGGGTGGTGCACCAATTAGTCCCAGGTAAGGTGGGACCCGCGATTAAAGCGGAGATTAGTCCCAGGTTAATTGGGACCTGCGATTAAAGCAGAGATTAGTCCCAGGTTAATTGGGACCCCGGTTAAAGCGGAGATTAGTCCTAGGTAATTTAGGACCCGCTGTCAAGGCGGCAGCTCCTCTGTAAAGCCAGAGAGAGCATTAAATCTTACTGCAGCTGCACTGTGTACTTTTGCTATTACTTTAACTCTTGTTTGTTGTGTGTCTTTTGTTGTGTCATGGGTGCCGTATCTTCAAGTCCGCTTCTCCTGGCCCTAGATAACCTGTTACGTTCCAAGGGCCTAAAAGTGAAACGTAGTACTTTACAGAGATTTTTACAGAAGACAGATATTATTGCACCGTGGTTTGCATTTTCTGGCAGTCTTACTCTGCCTAGCTGGGATAAGTTAGGCACAGACCTTGACTTTGCTTCTGAGCAGGGCATATTAGAGGGTGGGGTGATACCCCTTTGGAAGATGATTCGTAGTTGCCTCACAGATAGCAGATGTCAGAAAGCACTTACTAAAGGACAAGAAGTTTTAGAGCAGTTACATGAAGAAAAATCAGAAATGGCAGGCAGTGAGGTATTTCAGGAGGGTGGGAGTGTGCGGAGCGAGAAACAGGGGAGGAAACAATTATCTCCGGCAGGCAGTGACGTATTTCAGGAGGATGGCAGTGTGCGAAGCGAGAAACAGGGGAGGAGGCGATTGTCTCTGGCACGGAGTGAAATATTTCAGGAGGAGGGGAATGTGCAGAGCGAGAAACGGGGGAGGAAATGCTTGTATCCAGATCTCAGTCCACTGCGCACACTCCCATGCAAAAGTGGGTCAGAAGAGGAGGAGGAGCTCGGGAGACTGTCTCGGCAGCTAGGGAGTTTAACTATGGGAGAAGGGAACAAAAATAAACAGGAGCTCAGAAGAAAAAAAAAAAAATATCCTCCGGACCCGCCGCCGTACGGTGGGGGTGTTTCGAGGAGAGCTTTCCATGCCCAAACATAGAGGGGGCTGTTAACATTTTTACTGATTTTTCCAAGTCTGGAATGGGAGCTTATGTAATTAATGACTCTCCCCCTATCCAGCATCAATTTGCTCCTGGAAATCCACAATGGGTAGAACTACAAATTGTTATTGAAGTTTTTAAACAGTGTTCTTTTCCTTTTAATCTTATTTCAGACTCCAGCTATGTGGTACAAGCACTAAAAGTCCTGGAGACCGTGGGAACTATTAGTGATGCCCACAATGTGTCTGTTTACTTTACTCAGCTTCAACAGCTTATCTCTAACCGCACTGCTTCTTTTTATCCAATGCACATCAGGGCTCACACCTCTCTTCCTGGTCCGTTATCCCAAGGTAATGCCTGTGCGGACTTAGCCACTAGAAGTCAATTGATATGCTTGGCTTCCTCCTTAGAGAGGGCTAAGTTGTTTCACCAAAACTTCCATGTTAATGCATTAACGTTGCGCAGGCGTTTTTCCATTTCAAGAGCGGATGCTCGGCAGATAATATTGCAATGTCCCCATTGTGTCACATTTCTTCATCCCCCTAATTATGGAGTAAACCCACGGGGATTAAAGCCATTGGTTGTTTGGCAAATGGATGTGACACATATACCTGACTTTGGTAACCTTAAGTATGTGCATGTTTCCGTTGATACGTGCTCTGGAATTATCCATGCTTCTGCTTTATCGGGAGAAAAGGCACGTAATGTCATTACTCACTGTTTAGAGGCATGGGCAGCATGGGGTGCACCTGCATCCCTTAAGACTGATAATGGACCTGCTTATACTGGCAGACAATTTACAGCTTTTTGTTCTACTATGGGAGTGCAACTTACTCATGGTTTACCTTATAATCCTCAAGGACAAGGCATTGTTGAGCGTGCTCATCGCACCTTAAAGGAAACTTTACAAAAACAAAAAGGGGGAATAGGAGCTGAACACACTCCTAAAGAACGCCTGTCCTTAGCTCTCTTTACCATTAATTTTTTGAATTTGGATATTCATGGTCGCTCTGCGGCCGATAGACATGTGTCCCCTCAGCCCTCTGTGATTGGCTATGTTAAGTGGAAGGATGTTCTTACGGGCCAATGGAATGGCCCTGACCCCGTGCTGACATGGGCACGAGGATCTGTATGTGTTTTTCCCCAGGATCGTACGGAACCGTTGTGGGTCCCTGAACGCTTGACAAGAAGAGTCTCGACACCAGCTGACCAGCAACAAGAGATACCACAACAATCCTGTGATGAAGATCTTCATTCTGCTAAGTGCTCTGGCTCTGGTGCTGGTGCCGATGGCACAGGCAACACCAATGCTGTGGTGGGCAGTGGCACGGGCATGGCCAATGCCGATGCTGGTTCATGGTAATTCTAGTGTCCTCTCCACTCTTTTTTAAACCTCATGTGAGATGTCTGCTCCCTGTGCCTCTCCTAGAGGGGACATGGAGAGAATTTTTAATCAATCTCAAGTTAATCTCACAGGAGTTTTTTGTTTCAGCCTTAGAAACGCTAATTGCATTAGCCTTAAGACCAAAAATTTGACTAACTGGGAGGAGCCATTACGGTCCAATCAGGTCTCAGGAAGCATTATCAGTGCTGTATTGAGCAAAGTAGCTTCGGGGAAGCAATCAGGCTCAGGGACCCCCGCAAACAGCAGCTCTGCTCTCAACATAACTACCTTGGCTATTATCTCCGAGGTACTAATCCCAGTGCCTCCTTCTTCTAGTAGTATTTATAAGGCCACTCATTTTAAGGCCTCTCCTTACTGTTCCCCTAATCTTGGTTTCCCCCCAACATTTACGCCTTGTCAGGATCATTCTTGGGAGAAACATCAAGTTGCTAAATGTTTCTCCCTTTCCCCCTCTCTTAATAGGTATGTTTATAACTTTAACAATAGTGCCAGCTCCTCTACAGGAGTAGGTTGGTCCTGGTTTCAATGGCTGATTTCTAATGAAAAGGGGGCTTCAGCCGATATTTCTGCATTGGCTCAGTTGCTAGGAGCCAAAAGTTGGCTGGCTAATATTTCTGGTACTGTTAGTGAAAGTGAACAAGGTAATAGACTTACATCTGTTTCATTCAACTCTCTGTTGTATAATGCCACATTGCCTCCTGCAATGGTCTGTGTCCAATCCCCTTTCTTATTCCTTTTGGCTGAGGCCACCTCATCGGGGATGCTGGATTGTTCTCATACTACCTGTCTCTTATCTGAGTGTTGGAATGGTTCCTGGACTGTAGCAGTGGTTATGAAAATTCCAACTTTTGTCCCAATCCCGGTCACTGCGGATCCTGATAGATTCCCTATTGTTGAGCTACTTAGAATCCGCAGAGATTTTGGAATCACAGCGGCTATAGTGACAGCCGTGGCGATATCTGCTGCTGCAGCGGTTACGGCCGGAATGGCTATGGCCAATCAAGTACAAACTGCTGCCACCATTAATCAAGTTATCCAACAAACTCCACTATACTTGAATCCCAAAATACAATTAATCAACATATTTTGTCAGGGATTTTAGCTGCCAACCAAAGAATAGTTTTACTCCAAGCTCAGGTAGAAGAATTGGCTGACTTAGTACTTTTGGGTTGTGTTGACCAACGTGCACATTTAAGCATAACCTCTGTCAGATTTAATGATTCCAGGAATGCTTCCCGCATCATTGGCGAATATTTGGCTGGAAATTGGTCCATGGAAGCGGAAGACATGATCCAGTCTCAACTAACCCAGATAGCTGTCTTAAATAACACCCGTGTTGATCCCGTGACTTTGGGTCAATTCACCGATTGGATATCTTCTGCTTTTTCCTTTTTTAAAGAGTGGGTGTGGGTAGGCATTTTTGGTGCAATGTGTTGCTTCGGTATGTTTCTCTGTTTGTGGTTTCTCTGTCGCCTCAAGGCCCGCAATGCTCACGATAAGGCTATGATCATCCAAGCTCTTGCAGCTTTAGAAAATGGCAATTCACCTCAAGTCTGGCTTGCGCAGCTTAAACAGTAAATCTTTGACATGGTCGTTGCACCCCAAGTTGTTATAACATTGCACTGGGATCGACATGTCTTTCCTCGTTATTCTCTTAGTGTTGGAAAGCCCTTGCACTCTGCCGGTCTTGCTGCCATTGCACGCAGGTGGGTTTCCACACTAATGCTTCTCTATCACCTTAAAGTCCGTGCCTTTCTTTCAGGGTGCTGTCAACTCGTTTGTCATTGTGTACAGCCACAGAACAGCCTCAGCTGTCCCCCTTCGTCCACCTTCATCACGATGCAGGATGCGAGGCAAAGCACTGCACTTGAGTGATCCCTCAACGGACCTCAAGGAAAGCATGTCCTATTGCATGCGGGTTTGACGTCCACACCCCCGCCCTACGAAAAAAGGCGTCGGCTGATATGGGGTCAGGTCTGGGGAAGGCGCCTCCTTAGGACTGAACCATACATTGCAGCCACTTCTGCACAGTAGGATAGGACCTCTACTTTCGCCTGCATTGTTTTATAAATTAGAAGGGGGAACTGTAGTAAGCCATTGTTGTAAATTGTGGCCGCCATTAGAAGATGGCGCCGGCTTCCACTGTGGCCTGTGATAAATCAAATTCCTTTGTGGAGAGTTGGCACGCTATCTCTTGCAACCCTATAAGAAAGACCCACGCGGCGGTTTAAGATTGGTACGTGGGAGGCTTTATTAGGCTGTGCTTGGGCCCTCGAGAGGGAAGAAGAAGAAAGAAAGGGAGTCACTAAAAGATACTTAAATCAAGGCCTGAATAAACTGCTGAAAGAAGATTCCTGAGTTGCGTCTTCCTTGCGGGCAAGGGGTCGCGACAGCATAATGCTTTCAAATGTCATTTCTATTGGTGACTACATATTTGTTTCTTCCTAAAATTATGTATTAATCTCGATCCTGTTGAAAATGTGTAAACCTATCATTCACTTTACAATTGCCTGATTTTGTAATGTCTCTATTGATATCTTCTTTCCTATATTTTCCGCAGTTCATCATTGTGACTGACTTCGCATGTGCTGACATTTACATTCACTGTGTAAATGAAACCGTATTGCTAAAGAACATTTGATCCAAATTTTATACTCACTCTTCTTCCTAAACCTACCGACTCTCTTCCTAATCCTACCGACTATCCAAATTTGAGTGGATGTTCTCTTCTACAATCAATCTTCCAAGGTACAAGGTCCTATGCCATTGATTATCAATTTATCTGAGACAAACGTGCAGAACATAATTAAAAGCTAAGTATCTCAATAAAGGGCCTCATTCCCTTCTGGGCTACAAATCTTATCTAGATTTCTGTTTTTATACTTATATTTCACCTCTATAGTTTTATAAATATCGCAGGTTCCCAATACCATTATTCATCAATCAGAATGATTCCGAACCCAAATTGAACATGTTATTAACCCTAACCATACACTGTTCCCTCAATCTAACTTTACAAAAGAGAAGGGACAGGGTTCGTCTTGCAATACATCAATGTAGGGGATCTGCCACCTACTGAGATCCTCAAAGGTCCATGCATATTTGATCCCTGGAGAAGATGTAGACAGCTATGAAAGACCTGAAAGACCAAAACAACCTGGCAAACAACCTGGTCAGGATGAAGGGTTGTGTCTGAGTAAGCCTCTCTCTTCTTAATGTAGAGAAGATGGACCAAATGAGGCCTATGAGGAGAGCTGTTCCGCTAACTGGTGCGGCCAATTTGGAAAGCAGTATGGAGATTCCTGGGAAAGCTTGGAATGGAACCACAATTTGACCCAGCTATTGCCCTTCTTGGACTATTTCCTGAAGACCTTAAAATAGTGTAACTCTGGGATACTGCCACATCGATGTTCTTAGCAGTACAATTCACAATTGCTGCACTGTGGACCCAACCTAGATGCCCTTCAATAGATGAATGGATAACAAATGTGGCATTTATACACCATGGAGTATTACGCAGCACTAAAATATGACAAAATCATGGAATTTTCAGGGAAATGGATGGTAATAGAGCAGATTATGCTTAGTGAAACTAGCCAATCCCTAAAAAACAAATACCAAATGTCTTCTTGGATATAATGAGAGCAACTAAGAACAGAGCAGGGAGGAAGAGCAGAAAGAAAAGATTTACATTAACAGAGACATGAGGTGGGAGGGAAAGGGAGAGAAAAGGGAAATTGCATGGTAATGAAGGGAGACCCTCATTGTTATACAAAATTACATATAACAGGTTGTGAAGGGAATGGGAAAATAAACAAGGAGAGAAATTAATTACAGTAGATGGGGTAGAGAGAGAAGATGGGAGGGGGAAAGAGGGGGGATCATAGAGTATAGGAAAGGTAGCAGAATACAACATTAACTAATAGGACATTATGTAAAAATGTGGATATGTAACCAATGTGATTCTGCAATCTTTATTTGGGGTAAAAATGGGAGTTCATAACCCACTTGAATCTAATGTATGAAATATGATATGTCAAGAGCTTTGTAACGTTTTGAACAACCAAAAAAAGAAAAAAAGTAGCCATGTATATGCCAATCGAAATTCATCATGAAATATATATAATCCACAGATGCAAAAATATTCATTTTACTGAACATGGATTTATGTATAATGTTATTGAACTAGGAAGCTCACCCATAGGTTGAATTTTCAGTTTGAACAGCGTTTAGGAGTAGTGATCTCTTCTCACAATTTGTATCTGCCAATTCAGCCACCTCACAAGTATGTACGTGTGATACCAGGTAGGATTCTCTATGTGCATATAAAAATACATGTGCTACAGAGAAAGGGAGACAGGATTCCCATATTTGTTAACTTTAAAAACACATGTAGAATTATTTCAACAAAAAATTGACTAGATTTATAGCTCCTATACTATATAATGCAAAAGGCAATTCCAACTACACACCATGCCTCCTCTGAATGGCTTGTATTTCTATTCTGCTTGGGTTATGTTTCACCATCATATTAGGATTATTAGTCAGAGTCTAGTAGGGTATGGGTTAGTGCCAGGAATTCAGTATTTCAAATGGAAAATTGGAAAATGAATCCAATGTGTATGCAAATATGTGATATACAATAATCTTCCCACTCTCATCCAGAACAATGCTTTGACATTACCTTTGCCCCAAGTAAGACACAATTAGAGGAGAAGAGTTAGACATTCTGTGAATACTTATCTGGAATGGAAAATGCTCAGGAGTTCACAACCTTGGAGGTGGTAGAGGAGTTTCCAAAAGGAAGGGACAGGGGTGATCACTCAACCTGATCTTTCATTAATATTGGGAGCCATCTTGCCACAAAGCCATGGAAAGATAATTTTTGCTTTACAAAAATTACTGCAAATTCTGAACCTGCTTGGAATGCCTGCCCATGCCTTGCACTCACCCATGCCTGTCTTACTGACCAGATCACAGCCCTCTCTGAAACCTTACTGAAACCTCATAAATATTGGCCTTCCCTGGCCAGACAACGACCCTCTCTGAGGCTCTAATGGTCCTCATAATTTCTGATGCTGGGGCCAGCAAATAAAAAATGTAAACTACAATTAGTGTGATGCTTGTCAAAGTTCTGTTTTCTGATACTCCCTTTTTGTGTAACTTTTTGGGCTATAAAGCTGGGGTGTAGGAAACGTGGGGATGCTGTCTTTTTCCCGCCGTTTTGAGAAGGAGAGTCAGCCTAGCCGGTTGAACTAATAAGCTTGCCTTAATTTGATTTTAATTGGAGTCAGTGGTATTTTCTTGCATCCTGGTCTAACATTTTGGAGTTCCCCAGCGAGATGACGTGACCAGATCATAAGACCAGACTGCTGGAAATTCTGACGCTGGCCTTTCCTCCAGGGCTCAGGGCTGGAGAGCCAAGTTCCAAAGCCTTGGAGTGAGCATTCCGTCCAGGGAGCACTGCAGTGAACCATCGCACTAAAACTATTAGCAAGCACCTGGTGGAGGAGGCCTCCATAGGTAGGTGGTGCCTTTATAACATCTGATATCCGGTTAAGGGGGATGTCTTCTGATGACAGAGAGGTGGCCTGGGGAGGCTCACATGTACTCCTGTCCAGGACAGTAACAAGAATTGTTCTGTCCTCTGTTCTGTTCTGTATGGAATTTCTCTGAAAGGGTAGAAAGGTGCAGCCGGGCACGCAGGAGCTCCTACCCAGGAGCTTCAGCAAGACATTTCATTGCTCCTCTGTTTTTCTGTATCTTCACCAGGTTTCTGTTTCTTTGTGTTTTGTTCTGTGTTCTATATGTTTTTTTGTTTGTTTGTTTTTGTGCATTTTGTTGTTTGATTTCTGTGGTAAAAACTTAAAGATATTGGACGTAAAAATGGGAAATAAAGCAAGTAAGCCTTACACCCTTTGGACAGTGTTCTAAAAAACTGTGTTGAAATTTACCCCCCTTTGTTAAGCAGGATGAGAGTAGCCCCTAGCTGGCAGCCTGGAACTCACCCACTGCAGAGGG
Organism: Callospermophilus lateralis; assembly: GCF_048772815.1. Taxonomy (NCBI): domain Eukaryota; kingdom Metazoa; phylum Chordata; class Mammalia; order Rodentia; family Sciuridae; genus Callospermophilus; species Callospermophilus lateralis. Next base: position 1,346,231 of record NW_027514186.1, read on the forward strand.
CAATGCCTGCTGGCCACCAAAGAAGAGAGTATCTCCCAGGTTAACAATGGAAACTCCTTTAAAACCCCTTGTTGCTCCAGTTCAAGAGAGTCACAACCTTTGGGCAGAGTCCCCTGTGTTTCTGCTTTGTTAGCAAAGCAGTAAACCTCCCTTTTTATTTTTCTCAAACCCTGTAATCATTATTAAATAGGTATTAATTCGCTTCAAGGTCAGAAACCGAAATTTAAGTTACAAATTTTGATAACCCCCCGACCCTGGAACTTTTTGAGAGCTGACTACTGAAATGTTAGGAGATGGAGCGAGATTGGGGTGGAACCAAACCAGAGGAGCTAATCCTATAAGTAAAAGGAGGGACTGAGGGACTCCCAGGATCTACCAAAGCCCTGTTGCTTCAGGGAATTCCTTCCTTCGTTCCCTGCACTGTAAGGATTATGCCACCTCTGTCTTCTTAAAAAAAAGAAAAAGAAAAAGGAGACACTAAATGCAGTAAAGTCACCATGGAAACCCTTGATATTACATTTCAGGTTGCCGTCTGTGAAAACATCTGATCCCCTTGTGAGGACATCTATCCTGCCACTGGTGTAGGAGATTTTTCTCTTATCTGCTCTGTTTTTAAGGCTTCTGTCTGTCAGCCATAGTCTGGAGCTCCTTTCTGTCTGTCTTGTGTCTTTGTTTCTGGCCCTTTAAGACATGTGCAATAATGTGCTGATATTATAAATTGTTTCTTGGGAATGATATTAGTTCAATGTGTGTCTAAATGATGATGTTTTATTGTAACAATCTGGTATCTGGATGGGTTTTTGTAGCATTGCTCAATCTTGCAGTTAAAAGTCGGGTTTAGGTAATTGTTTAGTTTATGATTTCAGATAATTCATGCCAGATAACTTAAATTCTTAGGATGGAAAACTAAAGCACTCTACTTCCAAGTTGGCAAGTAACTTCCCAAACATTCAGTTTTATTTTTCACCAATTTTGAATTGGGTAGACTGAGAAAATATCACAGTGTGTACCAGTGCATTAATTTGGACAAGGATAGTAAACCATATTATGGTATCTGTTGACAAAACAAGATGTAAAGATATAAAATTTTGTGAATTTCATCTTAAAATTGTATCATAATTTTCAACATCCGAACCTCAAAATTATGGTTAAAATGCCTTAGGCCTGAGGTGTCTGCTCAGAATAGCAGTTTTACCCTGCTCCTTTCAGACCTCAGCAAGGACTTTTGTTGAAATGCAAATGAAAGAAGCCTGCAAGCTCAGTAGGAGACTGATCTGAGGCCTAAGGCAGGAAAAAAGGTAAATTGTATGGTATTTACTAATTACTGGCCAGTCATTTATTCTAGGACTCTTATTTTTTTCCTTAGATTCTGTATTCTTTTTTTGAGCTCATGATTTTGATCCTACAGACCTAGGTTAATGTTTTTCTGATCAGCTCTATCTTTGACCAACAGTGGAGTTTTTGAAACATTGCAATGGAGATTTCAACTGCAAAAAGCTACAAGGCCTTTACTATTATTATGTGTGCACACTTTTGTTAGTGTTGTATGTCTTTATATACATATATCCGTATATCATATATATGTTATACAAATTAACACATATAAGAAGCACTCATAAAAAAAGCACCCATATAAACAAATTTTAAAACGTGGATCCAAAGATCTTAAATTCTCATGATTTAATTGGTACAATTTAAATTGCATAAACAGATAAAAATAAATGTCTTTAAATTTAACCTTACAAGTTTTTCTAGGTGTTCAAAAATCTAATAAAATATTAATGCCGACAAAAGGTCTAATATGCCTTGGTTCTAGAACTTTTTCTTCAACAAAAAATGGTACACTGTTCAATACATTTGTCTAATATTTTGATAAATAAGTAAAGTAAATTTGATATGGGATTACTCATTCATGAGTACTTTTGTTAGATATCTGATTGATTTACTAAGGTCTGTATAAGTTTGTCCTAAAGTCTGTATAAGATTGTAAAAATCAGTCATGTGTTAAAGAGACAAAAATTTCTCAAAACATAAGTTTACCCATAACATTGTGGTTATTAAGTTTTATTTTTCTAGAGCAAGCAACCATAAAAATTAAACAACTGATTAAATAAAAACTGTTATTTTAGAGCACTGTACTGCCATTTCTTTAAAAGCTAAACTTGGTTAATGTAGAAACATCAATGCAATTGTGATGCTATTAATGTGCTCATATCTTCCAGGTATACAAGTCTGTAAGGTAGAAACTAGAAAAGAGCATTATATCAAGGTGATGTTCTGAAGTTGTATGGTAAAATATATATATATATATATATATATATATATATATATATATATATATATATATATATATATATATGATTTATTTACCTGTTGTCAATAAGATATGTAAACTTTTATGTTACTTTTTATATTGGGGAACAATTTAAATGTATTTAAGTTAATGAGAGCCTAATCTATGTAAAGGTTAAAAACTTTCAGCCTTTTTTTAATTCATGTTTTAAAAGCTATATCATAGGGTGTTAGCTAATGTTCATGTGACCTCAAATAATTTATGTAAATTTGTAAAATGATATTTAAAAAACAAAGATTAGCTTTAGAATTAAAACCCTTAAGATTAATAAAGAGCCCTGCCTTACCTGAGATAAGGCTCTGTGTCCCATCTTATTTTGTGAGAATGACTGCGAAAGCAGTAGGTCAGATGTTATTTCATTTAAAGTTATTTTCAAAAGTTTTTTTTTTTCCTGTCAACATTACTAGCATCTCAAACAGAGGATATAATGTATAACTCAGCCAAAAATTTTAGGGTAGCTATTACACGAACTAAGTTTGTTTACTGTTGTTAATTTTATTTTGTAATTTCCTTATGGGTGATATAAAGATTCCCTGTTAGTGTTTTACAGCAGTGTTGCTTTAAGAACACAACATTGGTTAATTTAAGATAATTAGCCATCACCTACAAGACAGACAGAATAATACAGATCCCAAATAATAAAAAGATAAATAATTTTAAATTATAGACATTAAAGCCCAGTATTCTTTATATAAGTCTGTTAAAATTTATTTGATGGATGTTTAAGATTAGGATTTAAAATTAAAGTTATATGAAAAGGGACAAGAAAACCAATATTTGGCTCTTGCCCTCTGAGTCAGTCTGTATCCAGGGAACAGCGGACTTCTCTAAAGAGCTTTGCAACTCTGAACTGCATAACCTCCTGATCAGGGAGATTAATGAGACCACTGGAGAACAGAAAGCCAATCAGTGCATTTGCTACGAAGAGGAGAGTCATCAGAGAAGGGAAACATCCCTGATGCTTCCGAGGGAAGCCACATGGTCAAGCAAGACCTGGACCCACCTAGCGCAAATGGCACTAGCAGAACTGAGAAGCTGCTCTCAAGTTTCCCCAGGAATGACTCCCATAAAATCTCAGCTGACTGTTCAGAATAGATAGAAACAAAAGTCAGTTTGACTGCTTCATCTTAAACACTTAGAAAAGACAGTTAAAAACAAATTACAGCCATTTCTGGGCATTTTATATAATAATAGTAATAATAATATTTTAAGGTATACACTTTATGTTAGCCTCCCAAAATAAGTAAGACTGGAGGCTACAAAGAAGGATTCTCAGACAGGAATGCCTGATAACTATAAAAAGAGGCTATCAAGATTATCTGCCAGTGGCAGAAGTTTTTAGTTTAAGGCCTACAGATATTCTTAACCTAAACACATAGGCTTGGTATTTGTTAGTATGATTATCCAGCAATGAGTAAGAGAATTAAAGGTTTCTCTATTAGACACAGAGGTCATACAAGTAAAAATATTTTGCAAGATCAGATGACATTAAATTATTAAACTGAATCTTATGGGGAGGGACAAATGTAACACTAAAAGTTAAATATTAAGTTGACAGTCCTGATAACTGGGGATATTAAAGACTGGTGAGGGAACTTCTATACAGTGACATGTTCCAGCTGCTGCAACATTTATTAAGTACTCATGTTTTTTTGTTTCTCTCATAGAAGAACCCATTCCCAGATGACTTTACTACCTGTTCTTCCCCATCCAGACTTCAAACCTAACTGACTTCTAAAAGGCGACTAATGTCCCTTAGGCGGTGCCCCCTCACGTCACCCTCTCTCAGCTCAGAAGAAGTCTAAATGAGTGACGCCTCTCTTCTTACAACAATGGAGACAAAAATAAATAGAATATCAATATAAGTAATTAATTAAGTCAGGTAAAATCAGGGAGACCTGTTTTTGGGTGAGTTCAAAAAATCGGGAGACTATTACCTGAGGGATTAAAATTCCCACAGTGCTCTTCCTACCCAATCAGATATATGAAAAAAACACATTAGAAAAGGGGGGAATGATTGACCCAACCTGATCTTTTATTAAAATTGGGAGCCATCTTGCCACAAAGCCATGGAAAGATAATTTTGGCTTAACTATAAATTGCAGCAAGATCTGAACCTGCTTGGAAAGCCTGCCCGTGCCTTGAACTCACCCATGCCTGGCTTTCTGACCAGATAACAGCCCTCTCTGAAACTTTGTTGACACCTCATAAATATTGGCCTTCCTTGGCCAGACGACACTCTCTGAGGCTCTAATGGTCCTCATAAATTCTGATGTTGGGGCCAGCAAACAAAAATGTAAAATACCATTAGTGTGATGCTTGTCAGAATTCTGTTATTTTTAACCCCACTTTTGTGTAACTTTCTGGGCTATAAAGCTGGGCTGCTCTCCTGTTCCCAACGTTTTGGGAGGGAGAGGCAGCCAGGGTGGTGGAAATAATAAGCTTGCTTTAATCTGATTTTAATTGGAGTCAGTGGTCTTTTCTTGCAACCTGGTCTAAAAGGTAAACACTACACAAACCTGGAGCTCTGCCGGACTAAAGACTTCTTGAGAAACTGCCTTTGACGATGGGCACTCGACATATATGTTGTTGTCAGAAGCTTTAGCTTCCATTCAAATGAGACCATCAAAGCTGGGTCTACATCTATGAGACCTGGAGGATATTGTTTCAATTTTTCCAAAGAACATGAGGAAGCAGTGCTGACTTCTCTCTGTAGGTAAACTGTGGCCACTGAAAGCTAAGTGTCTCCGCATGTGGACTGTGAAGCCATTTGGTCATCCTCCACTTTTCATGGTGTTTCTTTCTACTGCACTGGGAGTTTGGTATTTGCCTCATGAAATACAATGACTTCAACTGGTACACAGTGATGTAGGGAGTCCTGTCACGTGTGGTGGGTCAGGGTCTGCAGGAGAATGCACCAACCAGGCTTCTATCCCACATAGCTTGACCCTTTGACCATAGCAACCTGATTCTGAACATTGCCCTGAAACGTCTCCATATAACAAAATGCCTTTTATGGAGAGGTTTCAGACATATAAGTGATTCCTGTCTGTAACATGTCAGCCACAAGTCATTTGGAAGTCAATGGCAGAATCACATGTCCCGACCACAGATGTTTTATCCCAGAGCTGCACACAACAGCTTTTGGCCCACTACTCAGCAGGCCCCAACATACTGGCATCTCTATTCTATTTCATGGTATTTATCTAGCCATTTTCAAAGATGAAGTTGGAGAAACTGTGGGTTTCAATTCATTAAGAAACCATTAAATTTAGAGGAAGCACATTTCAATGAATAATCTAGAGAACTCTCACAGGCAAGGGTTCCCAAAGACTGGCCAAAAGGTTACATGAAGCCAGCCCCATTGAGGTCTACAATGTAAGGTCCATGTGTGTTTTGACTCTCAACTATGGCTTCCAAGTCTTTCAGAAAAAAAATCATGTGATATCCTGGCTGAGATTCCCAGTGCTCTGTGGAAAGCCACTCTGGGCTTAGATCTCGGTGTCCAAGGGCGACTCTCATGTGTGGCCTCCTAAAATCCCAACACAATTCATGGCGATACTTCTCTGAAGTCAGTTCCATAACGCATTCTCTAAGAGGAATCACACCAGAGTTCAAGCCCAGGTGGACCCAGGCATCTCTTACAACCACCACACAAATGACCACAATTAAAACTAAAAAACTCCCACATGCTCCTCATCTTCTTCCACATAGACACTCATCATAAACTCTGGCTGGAGGTTTCCATGAAGGGCACAGCCCAATACACTGTTCAAAATAAGCACCCTTGCCCCTCATTTGCCTAAAGTCAGGGTGGCCTGGACACCCTTGCTGTGAACCAAGAGTGATCAAATAGGCCTGCCCTATATCTGATCTGCTTCTCCAATTTGAGGCCTAATGACTGTCTGGTATAGATTCTTTATGTGAATTGGTATCATAGAAAACCCAAGCCCCTATTGGCTAGGCTCTGCAGGGATTTGAAGAAATGATTTGACCCAAATGATCCCTATTCTCACTTGATTTAGCTCAGGAAGCTTACAGAGGAAAGTGAGAGACTTCATCCACAATGACTGCTCTTTTGGCCATTTTGGTTTTGGATGCACACTTGGAAACTTTCTTTAGATCCATCAGGTGCTGAGAATCTAAGCCACTGCCACCCCACCGGGCCAAGTGGCTGTTTCAGACACATCCTTTTCGAAAGCAATTAAGCAAAGAGCCACAGGTGATGCCCATTCATTTCCATTTGAAAACTGTTTTCTTCAGGCTTCACAAAAGGGTGGCCTGAGGCAAAGACCTTCCTGACATTAAGGGTAATAGAATCATAAGTAAGAAAATGGCCCAAAGCAGGGTTTCTCCACTGAGACATTACTGGTCACACTGATATCTGAGTTTTCTGAGATGCTCGCATTCCCTTCAGCTATCCAGTACATGGTCATGTAACAGAGCTTGGACGTGGTACATATCTTGGAAACAAAACCATGAGGATACTCTGGAGAGTGGCCAGTATTCAGGAAGAAAAGAGGAACTTAGGAAGATAGTAGCTGTTCACCATCCATTAGGCAAGCCGCACTCCATTTTTAAATAGGGTGGGAAGAATGCTGGGAAGCTTTATACTAGACAGGACACAACCATTGATGCATTCGCATTTCAAATGTCTACAACCACGGATACAGTGGGATACACAGACATAGAAACACTCGTGTTGTCAAACGACTTTCTAGAAACTTTCCAGTCCAAACCTACAAACCGTCATTCCTACCTATTCTCAGAACATGAGACAAAACCACAAACTCACACCGACACCCACAACGGCACCTCCTTCCCCCAAGTATGGCTGTGACTATCCTGAGTGTTCTCTGACTGGTGAGCCATAATATGTTCCCACGAAATGGCCTGTCCAATCTCAGATCTGGTCTTCTTTGCAAACTTTTAGAAGTTGTCAGGAGCCATGGTTGAGCCACTACCTGCTTTCTCAGAAAAAGCCACTCTTCAGAGCTCTCCTGAAATTTGGCCATCATCACATAAGTAGGTACCAAGAAACACTGACTCTGTCTTTGGTAAATTCAAACAATTGAGACCACTGGGACTGAAACTAAGACTTGCTCTGGGTGCATGGCTTCCTGGATCCCAAGTTCAGAAAGTTCCATCACCAAGGAAGTGTGGTAGGTCACTTCCTTCAGGAACTGAATGAGGTCACTGTGATGGAAAACCACTTTGTTCTAACAGTTGCTTCCAAAGGTCCCATGAGATGGAGGCTGCCCCTACTTCCTGTGACACTTTCACAAGTTAGAATGGTATATCAACCATAGGCATCCGGGAACACCTCTGTACACAGGCCTGGTTTGGTCCATTTAATCTACATTAAGAAGAGAGAGGCTGATTCAGACACATTCCTTCATTCTGACCAGGATGTTTGACATGGAAGTTGACATGGATTTGACTTTTGCTCTCTCAGGTCCTTCATAGGTAAAAAGGTCGGTCAAAAGTCGGAGGAAAAGACCACCAAGAGACTGTCTCATGCCACAGCAAAAGGTTTATTGGGCGTCCAGCATGCTGCGGCTCAGAGCTAACTTCAGAGGAGCAAAGAACAAAGAGTCCCAAAAACAACTTGAGCAGAGTTTATTTACATTCTTTAGAGAGGGCAGGGACTTTGCATACATCATAGCCTCCTTTAGCAAATCAACATACCACGGGAAAATCAAATAACAACCCAAAAACATGATTAGCACATTCATTGGCAGGAAGAGGACTGACAGGGGGTGATTGGTTAGCCCTGAGAAGGGGTATACGTTTAAACTGATTGGTTGAAGCCCTGAGATGTATACGTGATGAGCTGCACGGTTTCTGGGAAGGGGTTGTTTAGTAACTAGGTGGTCAGGGAAGATTTCAACACACATCTAATTGGCAGTTCCGGGAATTGTCTTAACTGCCACAGGAATTTCAGGTTCTGAGTGCAGCTTGGAAACTTTACAAAACCTGGTTCTTTATGTTTCAATTTTAATTTCTTTTATTCTTTCATTTCCCACTCCTTTTTCTTACTACATTTAATCTTAAAAGTAATGAATCATAATTATTGCGGGGTCTCACACTCTATTTCTGCCAGTGGAGCGTATTTCTGTCTGATTACCATGAGTTTTTCCTGCCCAATTTGAGCCTGGAGAAAGGAAACTATGCGGTTAAGCAAACAAGGTCCCAAAGTTAGCAACACCATAAGGATGATCAGGGGTCAAGCTAAGCCTGATAGGAGTGTAGTTAACCAGGGGGACTGGGTAAACCATGACTCAAACCACCCTTGTTGAATCTCCCTTTCTCTCTGGCGCTCTTCAAGGCATTTTCTCAATTTACTCATGGATTCTTTTACAACTCCAGTATGGTCAGCATAAAAACAACATTCTTCTCTCAGTGCAGCACAGAGGCCCCACTCCCTCATGAAGAGGAGGTCTAATCCTCGCCTGTCCTGTAAAACAACTTCAGAGAGAAAGTTTAAGGATTCCTACAGCACTGTGATGGAGGTCTCTAATGTCTTCCAGTCTTGATCTATTTCTGTTTCTAATCAGGCCATTTGTTGTGACCCATGGATCATAGCAGCTGTTCCTGTACCCACTCCTGCAGCAGCTCCTATCCTCAATAGGATGGCTATAGTAAGGGACACTGGATGCCAGCAAAATCAGGTTGTTTGTCCCCCTAGTCGACATTAAAATGATTCTGCATCATAATAAACCACCCTGGGGAGTATCTGCACCATTAAACAATAATTTACAAAGCTGTCAAATACATGGGTTGAAATGCAAGGAGATCTGACTGTGTGGAGTTCAGTACAATTAAGGTTCCTTTAATTAGTTCCCAGGGGCAGGAGTCAGCTGTACTCTGGACTGGGGAAGTAGGCAAAGATGGAAACTGGGAAGTATGAGATGGTTGAGGGGTTCTGGTATATCTAGGCATGGGAGGTTTTGGAGGTTTAATTCCTGGCTTGAGGGGATTGGGCCCTATTGCTGTGGGATTTTCTTCCTTTTTAAGCAGGATGATGAACCAGTGACCAAAGTCATAACGAGGGCCATAAATATAGAATCGAATTTCCCATGTATTTCCCATAGACCATGTTGTTCTGAGGTAGCCCCTTCCTTTGGAAGTGAAAGTTATATTGAGGGGGTAACATAGACTATTCTTTCCACAGCGAGTTTTTGACACAACTTGGCTAGCGGCACATTTCTTGGGATCAATCCAGGTGTCATTTTTTCCTACCTGAATGATACTGTATGCGGAGTTTGGGTTCAACCATGTAGCTCCCGTTTGTTCACAACCCCAAGATCTTAAATAAAAGTCACTGGGTCCTCCACAGGTTTGGGCCTGTTTGCGACTTCAGAAATCAGCTGGGCACACATAAAAATCAAGACTGGCTAGTTTACACCTGAGCTGGGGAAGATGATATCCATAATTCATGGGGTAAGGTGGTCTATGTTGCCCTGGTTTGGGTTTGAGTGGGATCTGTGTGAAGTCCTCTATGTCAGGGAGATCCCAGTCAGAGAGGCTTATGGCAAGCTGACAAATGTCCAGGTAGAGAGATGGCCACCAAGTCCATAAGAGGGCTGTATGTGAAATAGACCACACTACTTGCCCAGTAGGATTTATAGCTGCCATTGTTGCTGAACAGGCTGATGGGGATTAGGACTGCTGGTGGTCAGGGGAAGAATCCATAGCCTTACCCACACGACGGACATGCAACTTGAGAGGGTTACCAGTCTGTTCCAGTTTCCAGCCGGAGGCTGGACAGGGAGCAGGCTTGAGATGGGTGACATGGATCCAGGAAGTGATTCCATCCACTTTCACCACTGTAAGTGTTATAAGCAGCACCTGGTATTGTCCTTTCCAGCGGCATTCCAGGGATGATACCTGATGCCGTCTCACGTAGACGAAGACTCCCACTTGATATTGATGTGGGGTTCCCTCGTCTCCAGGCTGATAAGCACTGGCCAACTGTTTCCACAGGTATCACTGGGTGCTGTGTTTGTTCAAGGGCTTTAAGTCTGTCAAGCAAGGGGGTGTGAAAGGAATCATTAAGTCTCAGAGTTGGGATTAGGTCCCTTACTAAAGGAGGGGCACCATAGAGAATTTCATAAGTGGTGAGTTTACACAAAGAGGCAGAGGGTGTACTTTTTGCATGAAACAGTGCTTAAGGTAGGAGCATAGTCCAATTTTTTATGCAGGTCTCCAAGCTTAATTTCTTTAAATTCTCTTTGATGGTTCTAATCATTTTTTCCACCTGTCCTGAGCTCTGGCATCTATAAGCACAATGTAACTTCCAATTAATCTTCAGGGTCCTGGTGAATCCCTGACTTACCTGGGCAACAAATGCCGGTCCATTATTGGACCCTATTACCTTAGGCAGGCCGAACCTTGGAAAAATGTCTTCTAGTATCTTTTTGAGCACCGTCTGAGCCGTTTCTTTCTTCATGGGGAAGTCTTCAACCAATCCTGAAAGAGTATCTACAAAGACTAGGGGATATTTAAGTCCATACCTTCCTGGCTTAATTTCAGGAAAAGTCCACTTCCCAAAATTGTCCTGGTCTGGTTCCTCGTAAGCGCTTCCCTGCAGGAAGCTTGGATGGGTAAGCATTAACTAATTGGCAGACTTGACAAGCTCTAGTCACCTTCTAAGCTATTTCTTTCCTTTGTAAGTCAGTCAATAATAAATCCTTTCTTCGGTCCTTTAAGTGTGCCTATAACTTCTTTGAGCTTAAGTGGGTGAGCTAGTGTACGTCTTTGACATAAAGGTGGGCTTTTTGAAATTGTAAACTTGGCTCTGTAGGGTCCCAGAGTTCTGTATCTGTCTCCTCAGATGATAAGTTGCCTGAATGTTCCAGTGTGGCCAAGTCTCCTGAATTTTGATCCCCCTGGTGTGGAAAAAGTTAACAGAGTCACTCCGTTTAGGGCTGCCAATTAAGCTTCCTCATCTGCCCTTCTGTTTTTAACTGCAACGAGGTCGTTTCCCTTCTGGTGCCCTGGACAGTGCACTATAGCTAGTTCCTTAGTGCCCTTCACTGCTGAGAGAAGGTGGAGAATCTCAAATTTGTTCTTTATTTTTTTCCCAGTGGAGGTTAATAGCCCCCTTTGCTGGTAAATAGCCCTGTGCACATTAGCATTGCCAAATGCATAGTGGCTATCAGTGTATATGGTGGCCCTTTTGCCTGTTGCTAGTTCCAATGCTTTCGTAAGGGCAATCAGTTCTGCCATTTGGACTGATGTCTCTTCTGGGAGACCAGAGGATCAGATGACATTAGTTTTGCTAACTACTGCTGCTCCAGCCCACCACATACCATCTTGGAGGAAGCTGCTCTCTTTCGTAAACCATACGACTTCAGGGTGAGGCAGTGGCTGGATCCTTCAAGTCTCGTCCTATACTGGTTTCCTCTGCCAGTATGTGTTGACACTCATGAGCGACAGGTCCTGATGATTCTTCTGCCAGCCAGGTTGAGTGGAGCAGAAGGTCCAAGAGTTATTCTGTCTTTGCTAATCCAGAGGCTCTGGTAGTAGTTTATTCTGGAGTTTGATAGCCACCTATCTGGAGGTTGACAGATGATGCTCTCCAGGGCATGGGGGGCTATAATGGATAGCTTCTGTCCCAACGTTCATTAATGAGCATCTTTTATTAGAAGCGCTGCCGCTGCTATAGCTCTTAAGCAACGGGGCCACCCAGTAGCCACTGGGTCCAGTTTTTTTGATAAGAATGCTACCGGCCTTTTCCAAAGTCCCAAAGTCTAAGTGAACACTCCCCATGCTATTCCTTTCTTTTTCTCGATGTAGAGAGTGAAGGGTTTATCTATATCTGGGAGTGCTAAGGCCGGAGCAGATAGCAGCACCTTTTTTTGACATTATCAAAAGCTTGTTGGTGCTCAGGGGTCCATTGGAATTGGGCATTCCACTTTATCAGCGGGTATAAAGGGGCAGCCAGAGAGGCGAACCCAGGAATCCATCACCTGCAAAAGCCAGCAGTCCCAAGAAACTCTCTGAGTTGTCTCTTATTAGATGGGGGTGGTATCTGCACAATGGTTTGTTTTCTGTTCTCAGTTAGCCATCATTTGCCACCCCTAAGAGAATAACCCAGGAAGATTACTTCTTGCTGACAAATTTGGGCCTTTGGGCAGAAGCCCTATATCCAAGCCGAGCAAGCTCGGATAATAGTGCTTGGGTCCCAGACTCATAGTTTTCCTTGGTGTCCGCTGCCAGTAGCAGATCATCCACATATTGGAGTAGTGTGACTTCGGGGTGTGCAGTTCTGAAGTCGTTTATGTCCCTGTGGAGGGCTTCATCAAAGAGAGTGGGGGGGGGGTTTTGAACCCCTGTGGGAGTCTAGTCCAGGTTACTTGGCCAGATGTTCCAGTTTCTGGGTCTATCCACTCGAAAGCAAACAGCAACTGACTGTCCTTATGTAGGGGCAAGCAGAAGTAAGCATCTTTTAAGTCCAGCACAGTGTAGCATTCCCGGTCCAGATTCAGAGTGCTAAGCAAATTATATGGATTGGGTACTGTGGGGTGAATATCCTGCACTCTGTTGTTGATCTCTCTTAGGTCTTGAACAGGACTGTAGTCCCTAGTTACTGGCTTTCTTACTGGTAGCAGGGCGGTATTCCAGGCTGATTGACAGGGCCTTAGGACCCCAAGGGCCAATTATTTCTGAATATGGTGACTTATCCCATCCTTAGCTTCTTTGCTTAGAGGATATTGTTTAACACTGATTGGAGAGGCAGAGGCTTTTAATTCTACTACTATGGGAGGTTGTTTTATGGCTAGACCTAACCCAGCAGTTTCTGCCCAGGCATTAGGATAATCTTTTATCCATTTCTGTTGTAGTTTGCCTCTTTGATCAGTCCTAGGGGGCACGAAGTGTTGATGTTCATCTTCTACGGACATAGTCAATTCTGTGACTATGGGAGTTTTTACTGAAGGTTTTAGAACATCCACTTGGGGACCATCAGGGTTAAAGTTTACTCTAGCCCCGAGTTTGGTAAACAGATCCCTGTGCATCAATGGGGCTGGGCATTCTTGGATTACTAGGAAAGAGTGGTGGACTTTTCATTTTCCTACTTCCATAATCCTCTTAGTTGTCCAAGCCCGATAAGTAGTGCCATTAGCCCCTTGAACTAGGGACCATTTATTTGATATGGGGCCCAGTGAAGCCTTAAAGGCTGAGTATACTGCTCCTGTATCCACTTCAAAGTTCACTGGAGTCCCCTCCACTTCAAATGTTACCCTGAGCTCGGGGAGGGGATCCGAGTCCTGACATTCCTAGTCCTCTTCTAGAGTCAGCATGGCGGGCTGCCGTGGCTTCTTCTTTTTGGGGCACTCTTTGACTCAGTGTCCTTTTTCTCTACAGTTGGCACATTGATCTGAGGCCAGGGACAGCCTTTGGCGTGGGCCCAAGTATCCCTTTCTGACTCCCTGCTTTTTAATTTCTGGCGTATTTGCTGCTGTGAAGAAAATCTTAGCCAATGCTTTTGTCTGCCTTTTGCTCCTTTCATCCTTTTTTTGTTCCCTTTCCTTCTCTCTCCTCTGTTCCGTGTCCTCCTCAGTTTCTCTCTTATAATATACTTATATACTTATAATATATACTTATAATATATATCTTATAATATACTTTCTCAGCTTCTCTGTCTAAATCTCTTAAGGTCGTATTTTGTAACCCATCTAGACATTGTAACTTTCTCTTAATATCTTGGGCAGCCTGCTCAATAAAGGCCATTGTAACAAATGCCTTTTGGTCATCTGCCTGAGGATCTAAAGGAGTATATTTTCTATATGCTTCCATAATTCTCTCCAGAAACATAGAGGGAGACTCATTAGGCCCTTGGATAATCTCTCTTACCTTAGCTAAATTGGTCGGCTCTCTGGCGGCCACTCTGAGACCCGCTATTAGAGCCCGGCGATAAGTGGACAGATGCTTCCTACCTTCAAAGGTGTTGGGGTCCCAGTTGGGTCGGTTCATGGGCCCATAGGGATGGAGAGAGAGCATCACAGGGGCTTCTGAGTTTTCTATTATCCATCGCCGGTGGGTTCTTTTAGGTTGCCCATCTTCCTCCAGGGGAGGAGGGGTTGCTGCTGCTGTGGGGAAGTCCCCTAGAGGGCTTGGGTCTGGCCCAATTGCCTCTAGCAGTGGAGAGGCTGAGTCAGTGGTGGGAGGATCATCAGGAACTGTGTTGGGGGTTGGGGAGGGAGAGTAGACAATAAGGAGGGGGTGGAGTGTCCAGTCTTGTGACTCAGGGAGAATGGAAGGAAGAGGGAGAGGAGCGGAAAGTTTGAATGATAGGAATGTGGGGGAAGGAGTATATGGCTTTTGATCTGGGTGGCCACGTGGCCCCGGCTGAATGACAATATCTCTGAATTTTCGGATTAGAGGAAAGTGGAAGGATTCTTCTGGGGCCATCTGAATTCGAGGATGGGCCATTCTGAAGCACAGAGAGTCTGCCAGGTACGGTGTTTTACTGAAAAAGAAAGATTCTGGGCCCTTGAGCGGACATCGGTCCAATGATCAAGGGTCAGAGACAGAGAAGAGGAAGTGCTTTGTCCCATAATGGGAGTTACTCAAACAGGGACAGTGAAGACACAAACACAACACAAAGACAAACAGTAAACGTTTAACATGAGTCCAAGACAAAGATTTGAACTGAGTAACTGGAAAATATTGATGGGTTAGACAATAAAAACAGACAGTAAACTCAACATGAGTTCAGAACAATGACCAAAACTGAGTTACCGGCAAAACCTGATGGGCTGGCAAATCAAATCCTGAAGCAAAACATAACCGAGTTGAGGAAACTACTATTCCTTGAATTCCCTAGTCCTCCGGAGTGTCCCTCAGGGACGTGATCTTGGCTCTGTGACACGTCTGTCACACCATAGGAGAGAGCTAATGCTCTTCACCAACAGCCACTTTGCCACGCCCTAGCCTGAAACCCGAAACCAGAAAGAGGCACCTTATTTACCCCGAGAGGACTCCCTTGAGGTCTTCCATTCACCGCTCCCGGATATCTCACCTGGGGCCTGCAGATGAAAAGGTGCTGCGAACATCAAAGGAAAAGACAACAAAGAGGATTTCTCATGCATCAGCAAAGGGTTTATTGGGGGTCCAGAATGCTAGGCCTCAGAGCTCCCTTCAGAGGAGCAAAGAACAAAGAGCCCCGAGAACAACTTGAGCAGAGTTTATATACATTCTTTAGAGAGCTCAGGGACTTTACATACATCATAGCCTCCTTTAGGAAATCATCATGTACCACGGGAAAATGAAATAACAACTCTAAAACATGATTAGCACATTCATTGGCGGGAAAAGTTGGGGCAGGGGGTGATTGGTCAGCCCTCAGAAGGGGTATACATTTAAACTGATTGGTTGAAGCCCTGAGATGTATACGTGGTGAGATGCACGGCTTCTGGGAAGGGGTTGTTAAGTAACTAGGTGGTCAGGGAAGATTTCAACACACATCTAATGGGCAGTTCCAGGAATTGTCTTAACTGCCACAGGAATTTCAGGTTCTGAGTGCAGCTTGGAAACTTTACAAAACCTGGTTCATCACATTTCGATTTCAATTTCTTTTATTCTTTCAGAACCTTACATTGGAAAGTGAGAGACTTCATTCACAATGACTGCTCTTTTGGCTATATTGGTTTTGGATGCACACATGGGATCATTTTTTTGATCCGTCTGTTGCTGATAATCTAAGCCACAGCCTCACACAGGGCCAAGAGCCTGATTAAGACACATCTCTTTCCAAAGCAATTACTTCTCTGAGGTCAGTTTCAGAACTCAGTCTCTGAGGAGAATCACACCAGTGTTCAAAACCAGGTGGACCCAGTCATCTCTTCCAACTGCCACACAAATGACCACAATTAAAACCAAATCACTCTCACATGGCACTCAACTTCTTACATATATACACTCATTATACCCTTTGGCTAGAGGTTTTCATGAATGGCGCAGCCCAAGAGAGTGTCCAAAATAAGCTCCCTTGCCCCTCATTTGCCTAACCTCAGGGTGGCCTGAACACCCTTCCTGTGAACTAGGATTGATCACATAGTTCTTCCTTTAATACTGCTCTGCTTCTCCAATTTGAGGCCTACTGACTGTCAGGTTTAGATTCCTTATGTGATTTGGAGTAATTAGGAAACCAAAGCAACTTTGCAGCGCTTGAAAGAACTTATTTGACCCAAATGATCCCTATTCTCACTTGGTGGAAGTCAGGAAACTTACAGAGGAAGGCGAGAGACTTCATCCACAATGACTGATCTTTTTGCCATTTTGGTTTTGGATGCACACATTGCATCTTTCTTTAGATCCATCAGGAGCTGATAATCTAAGCCACAGCCTCACACAGAGCCACAAGGCTGATTCAGACACATACTTTTCCAAAGCAGTTAAGCAAAGAGCCACAGGTGATGCCCATTCACTTCCATTTGAAAACTTTTTTCTTCAAAATTCACAAAGGGGTGGCCTGAGGCAAAGACCTTCCTGACTTCAGGGTAACAGAACAATAAGTCAGCAAATCCCAATGCAGGGTTTCTCCACTGAGACTTTACTAGTCACAATGATATCTGAGTTTTGTGAGATGCTTGCAATTCCCTTCAGCTATCCAGTACATGGCCATGTCACAGAGCTTGGATGTGGTACATATCTTGGACAAAAAAACATGAGCCTATTCTGGAGAGTGGCCAGAATTCAGGAAGAAAACAGGAACTTAGGAAGATAGTAGGTGTTGCCCATCGAAAAGCAACCAACAGTCCTTTCCTAAAATGGGCAGGATGAATTCTGGGAAGCTTTCTACTAGACAGGATACATCCATTGATCTATTCTGCTTTCTAATATGTACAACCAAGGACACAGTGGGATACACAGACACAGACACACTCGCCTTGTCAAAGGACTTTGTAGAAACAGTCCACTCTAAACCAAACAAACCACCTTTCCTACCTATTCTCAGAACATGAGACAAAACCCCAAACTCACACCCACACTCAAAAAGTCACCTCCTCCCCCCATGTAAGTCTGTGACTATCCAGAGTGTCCTCTGACTGGTGGTCCATACTATGTTCCCCCAAAATGGCCTGTCCTGTCTCAGGTCTGGTCTTCTTGTCCATCTCTGTGAAGTTGTATGGAGCCTGTGCTGACCACTACCTGCTTTCTCATTAAAGGCCCATCTTCAGAGCTCTACTTGCATTTTGTCATCCTCAAACCATTAGGTACCAAGAGAGACAGACTCTATCCTTTTTAAATCCAAACAAGTAAGTCCACTGGGAATGGGACTGGGACTGGCTCTGTGTGCCTGGCTTCCTGGATCCCAAGTTCAGAGAGTTACATCACCAAAGAAGTGAGGTGGGTCAATTCCAACAGGAAGGGAATGAGGTCACTGCCTTGGCAACCACTTTGTCCTAACACTTGTTTCCAAGGGTCCCTTGAGATGGAGGCTGCCCCTACTTTCTGTGACACTTCCAGAAGTTAGAATGGTATATCAACCATAGACACCAAGGAGAAGCTCTCCACACAGGGTTGGTTTGGTCCATCTTCTTTATATCAGTAGGAGAGAGGCTGATTCAGACACATCACTTCATCCTGAAAAGGTGGTATGCCATGGAAGATGACTTTTGCTCTCTCAGGTCCTTCATAGCTGCTACATCTTCTCTAGGGATCATTTCTCATCAAACTTTGAGGTTCTCAGCAGGTGAAAGATCCCCTACATTCCTGTATTGTAAGACCAACTCTGTCCCTGCTCTTTTGTGAAGTTAGATTGAGGTAACAGTGTATGGTTAGGGTTAATAACATATTCTATTTGGGTTAGGAAACATTCTGCGGGATGAATAATGGTATTGGGAACCTGCGATATTCACAAGAATATATAGGTGAAATATAAGTATGAAACCTGAAATCTAGGTACGATTTGAAGCCCTGAAGGGCAATGGGCCCTTTAGTGAGATACTTTGCTTTGAATTATGTTCTGAACAGATATCTCAGATAAATCGATGTGCAATGGCAAAGGACCTTGTACCTTGGATGATTAAATGTCCTAGAGAACATCCAGTCAAAAAGGAATAGTCGGCAGGATTAGGAAGGTAGTCAGTAGGTTTAGAAAAAAGAGTGAATATAGGATTTGAACGAAAGTTTCATTAGCAATAGGGTTTTGGGTAGAGAGTGAACGTAAATATGAGCACATATGAAGAGTCAGTCACAATGATGAACTGGGGAAAATATGTAGGAAAGCAGATATCAATAGAGACATTAGGAAATCAGGCAAAGTATAATGTAATAGGGTTAGACATTTTCAACATGGTTGAGGTTGAATATATAATCTTAGGAAGAAAGAAATATGTTGCCTCCAATAGGATTGACATTTGAGAGCATTAGGCAACCTGGACATGGTTGCTTTTAGTAATCAATGCTCACTTTCCATTTTGCTTTGGTGAAAGGTTAATAGGCACTTGTCACTTCCTGTTTTTCTGTATGCTTAACAAACCACTGTTGAAATCTTGAGAACTGTTTGCTAATTTTGTTCCCAGGATGTGCTGTCCTCAACTGCCAAACTGCAGAATATACTCCTTCACCCGGGTGCACGCAAACCGCACACTCGCCCTGACCCATCAATAAATTTCCCTTTCTGCCCTCTCCAAGAAAAGTATATAAGCTCTGTTAAAGCTGTTCTCAGGGCTCTCTGCTCTATTCAAGTGAGCTCTGAGCCCCAGCATGCTGGACCCCCAATAACCTCTTTGCTGTGGCCGAGTGAAAATGCTATACTGTTCTGTACTTAAAAGATGTTTTCTTTTGCTTGCCTCTTCATAAAGATAGTCAGTTGCTGTTTGCTTTCGAGTAGGTAGACCCAGAAACCGGAACGTCTTGTCAACTAACTTGGACTAGACTTCCACAGGGGTTCAAAAACTCCCCCACTCTCTTTGATGAAGCCCTTCACAGACATCTCTACAACTTCAGAACTACGCACCCCGAAGTCATTCTGCTTCAATATGTGGATGTCCAGCTACTGGCAGCCAACACCAAAGAAAACTGTGAGTCTGAGACCCAAGCACTATTATCTGAGCTTGCTCAACTTGGGTAGAGAGCTTTGGACAAAAAGGCCCAAATTTGCAAGCAAGAAGTAATCTTCCTGGGGTATTTCCTTAGGCGCGGTAAATGATGGCTCACTGAGCCCAGAAAACAAACCGTTGTGCAGATACCACCCCCATTTAACAGGAGACAACATAGAGAGTTTCTTGGGACTGCTGGCTTTAGCAGGTTATGGACCTGGGTTTGTGTTCTTAGCTGCTCCTTTATACCCGCTGTTAAATGAGAATGCCCAATTCCAATGGACCCTTGAGCACCAGCAAGCTTTTGATAACATCTAAGAACACTGACACTGAACTCCTCAACTTCACTGAGCCCAGCCTGCAATTTCAGAAAGCCCTACACTACATTAAAAATGTACATCAACTCAATCAACTTGGTTCAAAAAAACTGCCGGCATTACTGTAGGATCAAGAACAGAGTTTTAGACTAATTCACTCACAGTGAAAGGAAATAATTGAATGGGTAACAAAAGCCTGTCAGTTCTGTCAATTGGTTAATGCTTACCCTACCAAGCTTCCTGCAGGAAAGCACCTATGAGGAACCAGACCAGGACAATTCTGGGAAGTGGACGTTACTGAAATTAAGCCAGCAAGGTATGAACTTAAATATCTCCTAGTCTTTGTAGATACATTTTCAGGATGGATTGAAGCCTTTCCCACCAAAAAAAAAAAAAAAAAAAGAAAAGAAAACCGGCACAAATTGTGGTCAAGAAGATCCTGAAAGATATTTATCAAAGACACGTCCTGCCTAATTTAATATGGTCTGATAATTGAACAGCCTTCATGGGCCAGGTAAATCAGGGGTTAGCCAGGACCCTGGGGATTAATTGGAAGTTACATTGTGCTTATAGACCCCAGAGCTCAGGACACTTAAAAAAATAAATAGAACCATTAAAGAGACCTTAACAAAATTAAGCTTAGAGACCGGCATAAAAGATTAGACTATGCTCCTGCCTTATGCACTGTTTCATGCAAGAAATACTCCCTTTCTTTCTTTGTGTAACCTCACCCCCTATGAAATTCTCTATGGGGCCCTTCCTACACTAAGAGACCTAACCCCGACTCTAAGACCTAAGGATCCCTTCCACACACCCTTGCTTGACATACTTAAATCTCTTGTAAGAACTCAGCTATACCTGTGGAAACAGCTGGCCACTGCCTTCCAACCTGGGGACGAGGGGAATCCACATTGATATCAAGAAAGAGACTTCCTCTACATAAGATGACATCAGGTGTCATCCCTGGAACCGCGCTGGAAAGGACCATTCCAGGTGCTACTTATAACACCTACAGCAGTAAAAGTAGAGGGAATCACTTCCTGGATCCATGCCTCTCATCTCAAGCCTGTGCCATGTCCAGACTCTGGCTGAAAACTGGAAAAGACTGTTAACCCTTTCAAATTGCATATTCGCCACGTGGGTAAGGCTATAGACTCTCTCCTTGGCCACCCGTAGTCCTAACGCTCATCAGTCCCTTCAGCAGCGATGGCTGATCACAAATACTACTAGACAAGAAGTATAGTCTATCTTGCATACAGCCCCCTTAGGGACCTGGTGCCCATCTCTCCACCCAGACATTTGTCAGCTGGCTATAGGTCTTTCCTATTAGGATATCCCTGATGAAGAGGATCTCACTAAAATTCCATTAAATCCTTTCCGTACCATAGATAATGGAAACAAACATTATGGTTGTAGGGACAGGCAAGCCAGATGCAGGTTGGCTAGCCTATATTAGTATGTTTGCCAGGCAGACTATCAAAGCCACAAACCGCCACGGCTGTGTGGGGGAAAAGCCGACTTCTTCTGTAAGTCATGGGGATTTGAGCATACAGGGGCTGCCTGGTGGAACCCAAAATCCTCATCAAATTCAGTACACAGCATTGGCCATATTACCACTTAGAAAACCCAAACTGATGACCAACAGAGGAGTCTCTAGATCCTCAAATTCTGTGTGACCTTTTTAACTTCTGCAAGTGCTCAAAAGGGTGAAAGGAAATTCCCCTATGTGAAGGCCTTTTTCCTCTTTCGCTCACATCCTGAACTATGCTTCTCCAATAGTTCCTCAAACTCAGCCTTCTGCTCCAGACTCTCTGCTGTCAGTCCCACCTCAGCAAACCTGATTTCTCTTCTCCAATTACTATATCAAAAACCGAAACCTCCGCCGGTTCTCAGAGCATTGCCCTCTTGCTGAGGTAGCAGGTACTGAGGTACCCATCCATCCACTCACTTCTCTCTTTTCCTGTCAGTGCCCACACCGGGTCCCACCAGGTCCTCTTACCACTTAACCCAAAGCTCAAACCAGCTTAGGAGAGCCCTCAGACCCCTATCGAAGATGTAATGAAAATGGCCTTTAAAGTTGCTTTGTCATCACTGAAAACAGGTTACTAAGAATTTAAAGTCCCTCACAGGCTTTTTGGGATACTCACTCCCGTCTTCCTTTCTGCTCTACCGATTCTACTGCTCAATTTATGTTGCTAGGAAAATCCCAAACCGCTTTCCCATTATTCCTTTACATCTCTCCTTCCTTATTCTCAGATCCACGGAGCTGCTCTCACCCCCCGCCTTCCCCATCTTCCCCCTCTGTACCAGGCCCACAGAAAAATCTTCACTGAACTTCTCCAGAAGTCTTCACCATGGCTGACTTTAGGACTTTCAGCAAAAGAGTCTCTATAAATGAGTTCAGTGTAGATTAACTTCCTCTTTTTCTGTTGCCCTGTTCTACTTGGCTACTGGCTGGAAAAATCAGCACTCCTAAGCTAGACACCCCCTTAATAGTTTTTCACAGAATATGTTAACAAGGCCTCTGGCCTTGAGCTGGGGCTTCACAGAGATGGCTACATTTCTAAGATAAAAATTTACAAACTGGGCTCCATGGTAACAGTTGGCAGGGGGATAAAAGAAAAGGAAAAAAAAGCTCTGTGCCTCCCAGGTGTCCTTGAAAAGTTAACTTGCCCACAATAAAGGAAAAAACAGAAAAAAAAGCTTCTTTTTGTGAATTTCTGCAGACTGTGAACTTCTGAGTCCCTTCTCTTTCATGTTGGGTACAAAATTCTGAAACTACCTAAACTTGGGGTTCAGGATGTTAATTGATTACAACAGAAGCAATGCCCTCTGAATCCGGTTGCAACCAAATAGGACTGTTTCCCTGTCTTTGGTGCTATCTTAAGTGCCGTGCCTTGTCCGTCCCTACAACAGTATAATTCTATATACTTAAACATTGTTCATGTTTTCATGAAATGGTCAACAGATGTGATTAATTGTGTAATGGTGAAGATGTCTCCCAGATTGCTCTATAATGACCCAGGTTCATTTGAAGTTCAAACACGGGGCCATACAACCCGGTTCCACTGGGAACATATATCCCTCACTTTAGCCATCATATTAGGAATTGGAGTTGCGGCAGTGGTAGTCACAGGAACCACTGCCCTGCTCCATGGTACACAACAAATGACCCAAATAGAAGCAGCAAGAGACCAAAACTTAAAGATAATAGAAACCTCCATCACAGCTTTGCAGGAATCTTTAACATGTCTCTCTGAAGTTGTTTTACACACCAGTTGAGAGTTGGAACTCCTCTTCATGAGAGAAGGGGGCCTTTGTGCTGCATTGATGTAAGAATGTTGTTTTGATGCCGACCATACTGAGGTTGTAAAAAAAAACCTTTGAGTAAAATAAAAGGATGCCTTGAAAAGCGTCAACGAGAGAGAGAGGCCCAAAAAGGGTGGTTTGAGTCTTGGTTCACACAGTCCCCCTGCTTATCTACGCTTTTATCAGCCCTGGCCTGTCCAATAATAATCCTCATATTATTGCTAACTATAAAACCCTGTTTGCTCAACCATGTAATTTCTTTTCTCCAAGCTCAAATTGGATAAGGTAAACTTATGGTTATACCCCACTAGCAGACATAGAATGTGACACGTCCCAATAATCACTTTTATGATTAAAAGTAGCAAGAAGAAGAAGTGGGGAATGAAAGGTTAATAAAAAAGGTACTTGTAACTTCCTGTTTTTCTGTATGCTTAACAAAACACTGTTGAAATATTGAGAACTGTTTGTAATCTTGTTCCCAGATTGTGCTGTCCCCAACTGCCAAATTGCAGAATGTATTCCCTCACCCAGTTTCACACTAACCACCCACTCGCTCTGACCCATCAATAAATTTCCATCCCTGCCCTCTCCAAGGAAAGTATATAAGCTCTGCTTAAGCTGTTCTCAGGGCTCTCTGCTCTATTCATGTGAGCTCTGAGCCCCAGCTTGCTGGACCCCCAATTAACCCCTTGCTGTTGCATGAGACACTATCTTGGTGATCTTTTCCACAGACGCTTGCAGGAACATTACTTGGATGTTTGAATGTAGAAGAGAAAATCCAGTCATAAACGGATAGTCGGTAAGATTAAGAAGATAGTCGGTAGGTTTAGGAAGAAGAGTGAGTATAGGATTTGGAAAACAATATCTTTAGCAATAGGGGTTCGGTTAGAGAGTGAATGTAAATGTCAGCACATGTGAACAGTCACAATAATGAAGTGGGAAAAATATGTAGGAAAGCAGATATCAATAAAGACATTACGAAATCAGGCAAAGTATAAAGTGCGTGATATGATTAGACATTTTCAACAGAATTGAGTTAGAATATATAATCTTAAGAAGAAACAAATATGTAGTCACCAATAGGATTGACATTTGAGAGCATTAGGCAACTTTGACATTGATGTTTTTTGTAATCCATGCTCACTTTCCATTTAGGCTTTGGTACAATCAAAAGTGTGACCTTTACATTTGTCTCCAGAATACTACTGTGATAAAATGTATATGTAGATGTGGTGACATGAGTGTTTCTTCCACCATTTCTGGGAGCAATATTTTGAAGACATATAAATGGGTATTGGGGGTACAAAGAGGTGTACACTGTGTCATTGAATATAGAGATAATGCATGAATACACCATAAGTGAATAAATAATATAACTGGTTCCACATTAAATAACGGATTGAATAGATATCTGAAAATATATAAGAAATCTTATATTGATATACAATCATTCTTTCCAACCAATGATACATCTAATATTAATTTTAGGGTTACGGTTTATCATGAAGATATGTTAGTTTTGCTACAAAAGTGATTATGGAAATCGAAAATAATGTGTTTGGAAAGAGTCAGTCATAATGCTGGCAATATGTAAACAAGGCCTCTGGCCTTGAGCTGGGGCTTCACAGAGATGGCTACATTTCTAAGATAAAGAAGTTACCAACTGGGCTCCATGGTAACATCTGGCTGAGAGAAAAAAAAAGAGAAGAAAATAGCTCTGCCCCATTCCCGGTATCCTTAAAATGTTAACTTGCCAAGAACAGAGAAAAAAAAAAAAAACAGAAACAAAAACTGCTTTTTATAAACTTCTGCAGATTGTGAACTTCTGAGCCCCTCCCATCCATGTTGGGTACAAAATTCTGAAACAATTTAAACTTGGGGTGCAGGGGATTAAATGATTACAACAGAAGCAATGCCCTCTAAATCCGGTTGCAACCAAATAGGACTGTTTCCGTGTCTTCGGTGCTATCTTAGTTGCCTTACCTTGCCTTGTCCATCCCTTTTCTCATGAAAAGACCATTCGAGAAACATGGAGGAATGCATGTGCTCTGAAGCAGGAAATGATTGATAGTGAAACAAATGCCTATTAATTTTCTAACTTGTGGATGAAATATATATCCTATGATGTGCATAAATTGAAGAAATAGTAATCTACCAGTGTTGAATAAAAATGAATGTTAAAATACACATTATGTCCGATTGGAATCTACTTGCATTGATGTTAAACTGGGTCAGGTACTGTAGAAATATTAGGATTTTTGTGCACCATTCACTCAAGTTACTTTTCAGTATAGGAAAGAAACATGTTTTTATGGTTAATGAATATTTCTAAGAATAATCTTTGGAAAGTTGATTATAAATTTACGTATATGAATATGAATGAATTTCGTGAGTGTAAAATAAGACACATATTTCATATTTTGAAAAATCTGGAGAGTGTATATATATATATATATATATATATATATATATATATATATATATATGTGTGTGTGTGTGTGTGTGTGTGTGTGTGTGACTAAAGTCACAGTGGCCTGGACACCCTTCTTGTGAACCAGGAGTGATCAAATAAGTCTGCCATTAATACTTTTCCACTTCTCCAATTTGAGGCCTTCTGACTTTGGCGTTTAGATTCTTTATGTGAAATGGAGTCAAGAAAAAACCGAAGCACTTATGGATTTGCCTCTGCATGGTTTTGAAGAATTCATTTGACCCAAAGGATCCCTATTCCCCTTGATGGAGGTCAGGAACTTTACAGAGAAAGGCGAGAGACTTCATCTACAATGACTGCGAATTTTTGCCATTTTGATTTTGTATGCACACATGGGATCTTTCTTTACATCCATCAGGTGTTGGTAATGTAAGCCACAGCCTCACACAGGGCCAAGAGACTGATTCAGACACATCCCTTTCCAAAGCAGTTAAGCAAAGAGCCACAGGTGATGCCCACTCATTTCCATTTGAAAACTGGTTTCTTCAGGCTTCAGAAAGGGGTGGCGTGAGGCAAAGCCCTTCCTGACATTCAGGGCAAAAGAACAATAGGTAAGCAAAAGGCCCATAGCAGGGTTCCTCCACTGAGACTTTACTGGTCACACTGATATCTGAGTTTTCTGAGATGCTCGCCATTCCCTTCAGCTATCCAGTACATGGCCATATCACAGAGCTTGGAGGTGGTAAATATCTTGGACACAAAACCATGAGCCTATTCTTGAGTGTAGCCAGAATTCAGGAAGAAAATGGGAACTTAGGAAGTTTGTAGGTGTTGCCCTTCGATAATGCAAGCCACAATCCATTCATAAATTGGGCAGGATTGATGCTGGGAAGCTTTCTACTAGACAGGACACATCCATTGATGCATTCTCTTTTCTAATGTCTACAACAACAGACACATTGGGATACACAGACATAGAAACACTTGCCTTGTCAAACGACTTACTAGAAACAGTTCACTCCAAACCAAACAAACCGCCTTTCTTACCTTTTCTCAGAACATGAGATAAAACCACAAACACACAACAAAAACCACAAAGGCAACGCCTTCCCCCAAGTAGGTCTGTGACTATTCGGAGTGTACTCTCACTGGTGAGCCTTACTATGTACCTCCAAAATGGCCTGTCCTGTCTCAGATCTGGTCTCTTTGGCCAACTCTGTGAAATTGTCAGAAGCCCGTGGTGAGCCACTACTTGCTTTCTATGGAAAGGCCAGTCTTCAAAGCTTTCCTGGCATTTGGCCATCTTCACATCAATAGATACCAAGAAAGACTGACTCTGTCCTTACAAAATCCAAACAAATGAGCCCACTGGGACTGGGACTAGGACTGGCTCTGGGTGCCTGGAATCCTGGATCGCAAGTTCAGAGAGTTCCATCACCAAGGAATAGAGCTGAGGTCACTTCCTTCAGGAACTGAATGAGGTCACTGCCTTTGCAACCACTTTTTCCTAACAGTTGCTTCCAAGGGTCCCATGAGATAGATGCTGCCCCTAATTCCCGTGACCCTCTCACCAGTTAGAATACTATATCACCCATAGGCACCCGTGAACAGCTCTGCACACAGGCCTGGATTGGTCCATCTTCTGTACATTAGGAACAGAGACACTCAGTCAGACACAACCCCTCTCCAGACAGGGTTGTTTTCCATGGAAGATGACTTTTGCTCTCTCAGGTCCTTAATAGCTGCCTACATCTTCTCCAGGGATTATTTCTGCATGGACCTTTGAGGTTTTCAGCAGGTGGTATATCCCCTACATTCCTATATTGTAAGACCAACACTTTCCCTGCTCTTTTATAAAGTTAGAATGAGGGAATAGTATATGGTTTGGGTTAATTACATGTTCGATTTGGGTTAGGAATCATTTTGCTGGTTGAATAATGGTATTGGAAATCTGTGATATTTATAAAAATATAGAGGTGAAATATATGTATGAAAACAGAAATCTAAGTAATATTTGAAGCCCAGAAACGGATTGGGCCCTTGATTGGGAGACTTAGCTTTGAATTATGTCCTGCACAGATGTCTCAAATAAATCAATACACAATGGCATCGGACCTTGTACCTTGAATGATTGAATGTTGAAGAGAACATCCATTCAAAAAAGGATAGTCAGTAGGATTTGGGAGATAGTTGGTAGATTCAGAAAGAAGAGTGAGTATAGGATTTGGACCAAAAGTTATTTAGCAATTGGGTTTCAGGTAGAGAGTGAATGTAAATGTCAGCACAAATGAACAGTCAAAATGATGAACTGGGAATTTATGAAGGAAAGCCGATATCAATAGAGACATTAGGATATCAGGCAAAGTAAAGTGAGTGATAGGATTAGACATTTTCAACAGGGTTGAGTTTGAATATATAATCTTAGAAAGAAACAAATATGTAGTCAACAATTGGATTGACATTTGAGAGAATTAGGCAACCTGGACATGGATGTTTTTAGAAATCCATGCTCACTTTAAATTTAGGCTTTGGTACAATCATAAGTGTGACCTTTGCTTTATTTTCCAGAATATTACTGTGATAAAATGTATATGTAGATCAGGTGACATGAGTATTTCTTCCACCATTTCTGGGAACAATATTTTGAAGACGTATAAATGAGTATTGGGGGTAGAAAGTGGTGTAGTATCTGTCTAAGAATATAGAGATAATGCAAGAATAGATCATACTGTGAATAAATAATATAATTGGTCCGCTTTAAATAATGGATTGAGTTGATATCTGAAAATATACAGAAAATCTAATGTTGATACAAAATCATTCATTCCAACCAGTTATACTTCTAATGGTAATATTAAGGTGATATTTCATCATGAAGAGTGTGTGAGTTATGCTTCAAAAGTGATTATGGAAATCGAAAATAATGTGTTTAGAAAGAAGTCTTGTTAAAAAACATAGAGGAATACATGTGTTCTGAAGAATGATGTTATTGAAAGTGAAACAAATGCCAATAAATTTGCTAACTTGTGTATGAAATATATATCTTATGATGTGCATAAACTGAAGAAATAGTAATGTACAAGTGTTGACTAAAAATGAACATCAAAATACACATCACGTTCCATAATTATCTACTTGCATTGGTGTTAAACTGGGTCAGTTACTGTAGAAATATTAGGATTCGTATGCACCATTCACAGAAGTTAGTTTTTATTTCTAGGAAACAAATATGTATTTCAGGTGGATGAATATTTCTGAGAATAATCTTTTGAATATTTGATTATAAATCCACATACATGAATATGAATAAATTTAGGGAGTGTACATTGAGACCCATATATTTCATATTTTGAAAAACTTGGAGAGTGTACACACACACACACACACACACACACACACACACAGACATTAAAAAGTAGCAATATATATGGAAATCGAAATTCATCATGAAATGTATATCATCCACTGATCCAAAAATATTCATTATACTGAACATGATTTTATTTATCATGTTGTTCATCTACGAAGCTCACCCATAGGTTGAATTTTC
This sequence comes from Callospermophilus lateralis, assembly GCF_048772815.1. Taxonomy (NCBI): domain Eukaryota; kingdom Metazoa; phylum Chordata; class Mammalia; order Rodentia; family Sciuridae; genus Callospermophilus; species Callospermophilus lateralis. The sequence continues at coordinate 1,375,245 of NW_027514186.1, forward strand.
AGTTCCAACTGTGTTTAGGTGGAGTGATCTCTTCTCCCAATTTGTATCTGCAAAGTCAGCCACCTCACAAGAATGTACATGTGATAACAGGTATGATTCAATATGTGCATATGAAATAACATGTGCTGAATTGGCTACAGAGAAAGGCAGAGAGGAATTCATCTATTTGTTAACTTTAAAAACACATGGAGAACTATTTCAACAAAATATTGACTAGATTTATAAGTCCTACCCTGTATAATGCAAAAGGCAAGTCCAGCAATACACTATGTCTCGTCTAAACTGCTTGTATTTCTATTCGGTTTGGGTTATTTTTCTCCATCATATTAGAATTAGTAGTCAGAGTCTAGTAGGGTATGCGTTAGTGTCAGGCATTCAGCATTTTGAATTGAAAATAGGAAAATGAATCCAATGTGTATGTAAATATGTGCTTCACAAAAATCTTCCCAATCTAATCCAGAACAATGCCTTGACTTTACCTTCACTCCAAGTAAAATACAATTAGAGTGGACGAGTTAGAAAATCTGTGAATACATATCTGGAATGTAATATGCTCAAGAGTTCACAACCTTGAAGGTGGTAGAGGAGTTTCCAAAAGTAAGGGACAGTTAAATACTCCACAAAAATGGAGCTCTTCTGGACAAAAGACTTCTGGTGAAACTGCCTCTGAGTTTGGGCACTTGAAATATTTGTTGTTGTCAGGAGTTTTAGCTTTTTTTGTAGAGAGACCATCAAAGCTAGGTATGTATCTAAGTGACCTGGAGGACATGGTTTCTTATTTTCTAATGAACATGAGGCAGCAGTGCTGAATTCTCTCTTTGTAGGTAAACTGTGGCCACTGCGGGCAAACTCTTTCCGTGTGGACTGTAAAGCCATCTGGCCATCCTCCACTTGTCGATGTGTTTCTTGCTGCTGCAATGTGAGTTTGGTATTTGCTTCACAAAATACAAGGAGTTAAACTGGGACACAGTGCTAAAGGGAGTTCTGTCACGTGTGGTGTGTCAGGTTCTGCAGGATAATGAACCAACCAGGCTTCAATCCCACATAGCTTGCATCCTTAACCATAGCAATCTGATTCTGAACATTGCCCTGAAAACTCTCCACATAACAAGATGCCTTTACATAGAAGGGTCTGCTGGGTGCACCATGTCAGTCACAAGCCATTTGGAAGCCAATGGCAGATCCACATTGCCCCACCACAGATATTTTATCACACAACTGCACACGACTTTTCTAGGCCCATTTCACATCAGGCTCCAACTTACTGGCATCTCTGTTCTACACCATTTTCATGGTCATGGGAAATTCAAAAATTTCATGGTATTTATCTAGCCATTTTACAAGAATGATGTTGGAGGCACTGTGTATTTAACTTCATTCAGGAACAATTAAATGGTGAGGAAGCTCATTTCAATGAAAGCTCTGGAGAAATCTCACAGGCAAGGCTTCCAAAGAGTGGCCAAAATTTCACAGGAAGCCAGACCTATTGCTGTCTACAATGTGAGGTACATGTGTGTTTTGACTCTCAACTATGGCTGCCAAGAATAAAATGTCTTTCAGAATAAAACCATGTGATATCCTGGATTAGATTCCCAGTGCTCTGTGGAAAGCAAACCTGGGCCTAGATCTCGGTTTCCAAGGGTGACTCTCATGCGTGACCAACTAAAATCCCAACATATTTCATGATAACACTTCTCTAAGTCAGCTCTAGAACTCAGTCTCTAAGGGGAATCACACCAGAGTTCAGCCCAGGTATACCCAGTCATATCTTCCAACTACCACACAAATGACCACAATTAAAACCAAAACACTCCCACATGGTCCTCATTTTCTTCCATATATACACTCTCATACTACGCTCTGTCTGGAGGTTTCCATGAGTGGCGAAGTCCAAGACAGTGTCCAAAATAAGCTTTCCTGCCCTTCATTGCCTAAAGTCATGGTGGCCTGGACACCCTTCCTGTGAACCAGGTGTGATCAAATAGGCCTGCCCTTAATACACCTCTGCTTCTCCAATTTGAGGCCTACTGACTGTCAGGTATAGATATTTTTATGTGAATTGGAGTCATGAGAAAACCCAAGAACTTATGTGCTAGACTCTCCAGGGCTTTGAAGAACTCATTTGACACAAAGGATGCGTATTCTCACTTGATGGAGTTCAGTAGACTTACAAAGGAAGGCAAGAGACTTCATCCACAGGGACTGCTCTTTTGGCCATTTTGGGTATGGATTCACACACGGAATGATCCATCAGGTGATGAGAATCTAAGCCACAACCTCACACAGGTTCAAGAGGCTGATTCAGACACATTATCAGGATCAATCACTTGATTTTTTCCTCTGTCTAACTAGCTAGAGAGACCTTCTCTTTTAATTGAATTTTTATCTCTGTCTGACTAGCTCGAGAGACCTTCTCTTTTACTTGAATATTTCTACTATAACTATAATACAACCCAAGAAGATAAAATTATTACTCCATATACTATGAATCAAATTGATGATTTAGATAATTAGTTAAATACTTGGGCAATAATCATGTGCAAATCTAATGTTTCATTTGATAACCACTTACCATCTAATCCTTTATTGTCTTTTTGGTCATCACATCATGTAATTTTTCCAAAAATGACAAGAAAAACACCTATTATAAATGCTACAAATATATTCACTGATGGGTCAAATAATGGTACAGCAGTAATATTTACACCTGATCAAACTTTTACATTTTTAGTACCCAAACAATTAGCTCAAAATGTAGAGCTTAATGCAGTATTACAAGCTTTTGTGATGCTTAAAGCATCTGTAATTAATTTATTTTCCGATAATCAGTATATAGTTAGTGCTATAGTATCACTTGAAGATGGTAGAAGGATTTCCCCTTCCTCTACTATTTTCTCTTTGCTTTCGACTATACAAAGTCTAATCTGGGACAGGAAAGATCCGTTTTTTATAGGATATTTCAGGACACATACAGGATTGCCTGGAGCCCTTAGTTTGGGCAATTATTTAGCAGATAAAACAACACATGACATTCATACATATTTTCTATACACTAGAAGAAGCTACAAATTTTCATAAAAAGTTCCATGTCAATGCTAATACTTTACAAAAGCGTTTCAAAGTAACTAAGGAACAAGCTAGACAAATAATAAAACAATGTCAAAATTGTGTGACCTTTTTACCACAAGTTAATCTTGGAGTCAATCCTAGAGGATTGATACCTAACCATATTTGGCAGATGAACGTCACAAACTTTCCAGAATTTGGAAAATTAAAATATTTGCATGTTACAGTTGATACTTCTTCTGGATTTTTGATGGGCTCCCTTCTTGCTGGAGAAAAAAACTAAAGATGTTATAGCTCATTGCTTACAAAATTTTGCCACTGTGGGCGTTCCAAAAGAGTTAAAAACAGATAATGCCCCTGCTTATACTTCTACTTCTTTTAAACAATTTTGTTCATCATTTGGCATTACTCATATAACAGGAATCCCATACAATCCACAGGGAGAAGGCATAGTTGAAAGAGCACATGAAACTATTAAAACGTACATATTAAAGCAAAAAGAACAAATTGGGAAGGGGTATATATTCCGCAAAGGTAAACTTAAAATAACCCTTTTACTCTAAACTTTTTAAATTTGGGTTCATCAGGGCTTAGTGCTGCAGAAAGGCATATATGTCCAAAAAATGTACATAAGCCCAAGGTACTTTGGAAGGATATTCTAACAGGACAATGGAAAGGTCCTGACCAAGTAATTGTCTGGAGTCCGGCGTCTGTTTTTGTGTTTCCACAGGGAGAACAGTAGCCAATTTGGATTCCAGAGAGATTAACTAAAGAGATTTCTACAGACCAAAAATAAGATGATTTGGCTCAAATCAATAAGAGCTGATATGCAGAACTCCAGTTTGGCTGTTCTTACATCTGTGACAGAACCAGAATGTTTTTTTCAAATCTATTTTATTATTCCCCTTTCTCATATCATGAAGTTTTATTTTGTTTTTTTTAGCTCATACAGAACTAGGTTAATGTTTTGCTGATCAGTTCTATTTTTGGACAATAGAGTATTTAGACATTGCAATGGAGATTTCACCTGTAAAAAGTCATAAGGCCTTTAATATTATGTCATGTGTTGTATGTATTATATTATGTGTGCACTTGTGTTTTGTGTTATGTGTTTGATTTCACATCTTTTCTGTGTTGACCATATTCTTTTCAAGTTGATATACTTTGTCTTCATTATCTGATGTTCTGACTTCTACTTGATCTAGTCTGTTTGTAATATTCTCATTAGCGCTTTTAATCTGATTTACGGTTTCTTGCATTTCTATGATTACAACTTGATTATTTTTTAACACCTCTATCTCCTGATAAAGCTCATTCTTTGCGGATTTAATTTGTGTGGTTAGTTCCTCTTCAAAATATACTTTCAATGCTTGAATTTGCTGTCTCATGTCTTCTCTAATATTCCGTTCCATCTGAAGTAGGAATGCCTTGATTTCTTTCCCTGTCCATATTTCTGATTCTTCTAGGTCCTTCTGTATATTTAGATTGTCCTGCATTGTTTGTAACCCCTTTTTCCCTTGTTTTTTCATATTGTTCACGTTGCTTTCCAGCTCTGTTTGCTTTGTAACTGCTTTCTCCTATACATTTGTTTTGGCTTTGTATATCTCTGTTGTCTCTCTTTTGTGGTGGAAGATTATGCCTAAAAATTTTGGGCTTTGTTGTACTTTAAAGCTGATTCATTCAATTCATATAAGGCTTCTAGGTTCTGTATGCATATAATGATTTGCTGTTTGTTCTTAGGACTATATGTTTAGGTTGGGTGCTCTGGTGGTACAATGGTTAGTATGTCTCGGCTACTTTAGAAGATTGCTCCACTGAAGGTGGATACTACCAGGCAATTGGATCAGGGTGTTGGTAGTAGCTAGGTATTTAGGAGTCTTATAGACAGCCTCGAGACATTCACCTATTTGCATTTAGACAATTACACACAATGGAAGATGTAATGCTTGGAATGAGAGTTGGGGGGTAGGAGAATGAAGGTGCTCTTAAAAAGAAAAAAAGGATAGAGGGAGAGATAGATTAGAGGGGAATGAAAAGAACAATAAAACTTGAAATGGGATAGAAAGAGAGAAGGAAAAGGGGGGCAAGGAACAGGGAGAGAAGAAGGAGAGAAAAAAATAGCAACAACAGCAACAACAACAACAAAAAAATTAAAGTCTTAGAGATCCACCTTCTTCTCTTCCAGTAGGCGGAGCTGTGCCTTCCAAGCGGAGTGTCTGCTCTCTACCTGCCGATAGCTATCCCTGTAGGGCGTCTTCTGGGGGTCTCTCAGACTTGTGAGTCCAGAGCCATTTCACTTCTCCAGCTCTTAACCCCCTTCCTCCTGTCAGCCTGCCAGCCAGGTCCTGTTCCCCAGAAGTGATTCTCCAGAGATCTAGTTACACTTGCAGCCCCACCGAGTGCCCCTTTTAAGCCTCAGTGCTGTGGTAAACTGGCGGATAAGACCTTAGGGGTCACCACTGGTGATATGGGGGCCTTGGGTTCTGGGCTTCCCTCTGCTTCCCTATGGACACGACCCCTGAGAAGTCAATGAAGTTTCCTGGCTGCTTGTATCAGTATGGGGAGTCACACACCTGCTAAAGTGGATTTTGCTGGGAAGGAATTTCGCCGGCCGAACTCCGATGATGTCACCTCTCTGCAATGGTGGGCCCCAGGCTTCTTGCCGGATTGACCGAGGGGAGGGGTGGGACTGGTCCGGCCCGGTTCACCTCAGCTCCTGGCGCGTGGAGGCTTGGCTAAAGACTTCTTCCTGCCAAGCTGTGTCTCGGCGTCTAGCAGGACCCAGTCACTTTGGCTGCGGGCCGGTGGACGGATCTGCAGCTGTGCCCGCGGTGCGCAGACTGTGGCTGGTGAATCTCGAACTCCGCGTCTAGTGGCAGGGTCCCACTCGTCCGGGTCACACAGACGCTTCAAAAAAATTCTTGTATCTCCCGGGCAGTCTCCCTTAAGTGGAATTTTGCTAGGAGAATCTCCGTTGGTAGAATCCAAGAGTTATCCTTGCGACTTTATGACCCCATCACTATGAGTGCATTAAAAGCGCAGCCTCTCTGCCCGCCGCCATGTTGGATCCACCTTTTCTTTTCATTATATTTAATAATTCTCTTCTAGACAATGTAAATTGTTAAGAAAATTGTTTTCTTTTAGTGCCTTTTGGAATGTTACATAATTCTTTCTTTAGGCATTGTTGCCAGAATTTCTATCTTCATCCCAGTGCATGTGAAGTCAAAGATAAAACCAATCTACAGCTTCTGCAATAGCCATCACTGAACTGCTTGCAGAACTTGCCTGGACTATGTATCACTTGTATGCATTGTGAACTCACCTGCCTGCATTGTGAACTATCTGTTGGTGCAGTGACGTGTGGTAGTGTTGGGGTATTTCTCTGATGATGTCATCGGTGGTACAATTTTTTCAAAAAGAGCCATCAATTGCCTTGGTGTATCTTCCTCCCTTCTGCTTGTCATGGTTGTTCAGCTAAAATTAGGGGGCCAACAGAGATGAGGCAAAGAGCCTCACCCGCCCGCTGGTACAAAGACCTCTCCACAGGTGTGGATGTATACTGGACCTGTAGTCAGTGACGGGTAAGACCCAATTACAATGGTACCAATCTAAAACAGGAGGCTGACACCTTGAGGTCAGGTCATTCGATAATGGGTAAGAACCATATGTACTATTGGACAACCTAAGGCAGGCATGGTCCCTAAGCCACATGCTTGTTGTTTAAACAGAGAGGGTTAGATGTTGAGAGCCACAGCCCAAGGGGCCAAAGCAAACTTTCAGACTGCCAGCTGATGGTTGGCTCACAGCGGCCCCAGCAACATCTAGCTGATTGGCTCCTCTGCGGTGATGCCCATTGGGCTGTTTCCCCACCCTTTCAAAATATGGAGCTGCTTTTTGGGGGACTTTTTTGGCTCTGCTCAAACAACCCAGCCAATCGACCTCAAGAGCAGGAGGAGAGGGGAGGTTGAGAGCTTGTGGGAAGCCGGTGGTGGCAGTTGTGCTCTGAGTGTTTTTCCCGAGGAGCTATTTTTTGGCGTGTGTGGTTCTAAAAATAAAGTTAGCTTTTGACAAGTGGCTCCTGAATTTTGCCCAGCCAGACTGTGTCAATCCTAAATTGATGGAGCAAAATAACCAAAACAGAATAGAAATACAAGCAGTTCAGAGGAGGCATGGTGTATAGCTGGACTTACCTTTTGTATGATAAAGGGTAGGTGTTATAAATCAAGTCAATATTAAATTGAAGTAGTTCTCCATGTGTTTTAAAGATAACAAATCCGTGAATTCCTGTCGCCCTTTATCTGTATCCTATTCAGCACATGTATTTTTGTATGCACATATAGAATCCTACCTGGTATCACATGTACACTTTTGTGAGGTGGCTGACTTGGCAGATACAAATTGTCAAAAGAGATCACTCCTCCTGAACGTTGTTGGAACTGAAAATTAAAACTACGAGTGAGCTTCCTAGTTGAACAAGATAATACATAAATCCATGTTCAGTAAAATGAATATTTTTGGATCTGTGAAAGATATATATTTCATAATAAATTTCGATTGGCATATATATCGCTACCTTTTAATGTCTGTGCGTGTGTGTGTGTGTGTGTGTGTGTGTGTGTATATATATATATATATATATATATATATATATATATACACACTCTCCAGATTTTTCAGAATATAAAATATATGTGTCTTATTATACAATCCCTAAATGCATTCATATTCATGATTGTGGATTTATAATCAAATGTTCACAAAATTATTCTCAGAAATATTCATCCACCTCAAATACATATTGTTTCCTAGTACTGAAATCTAAATTCAGTGAATGGTGCATAGAAGTCCTAATTTTTCTACAGTATCTGACCCACTTTAACATCAATGCAAGTAGATTACTATGGTACATGATGTGTATTATGACATTCATTTTTATTCAACAATGTTACATGACTATTTCTTCAGTTTATGCACATCATAGGATATATATTTCATTCACAAGTTTTCAAATTTATAGGCATTTGTTTCACTTTCTATCACTTCCTGCTTCAGTACACATGTATTCCTCCATGTTTTTTGACTTGTCTTTTCATGAGACTACTTTTCATTTTAGATTTCAATAATCGCTTTTGAAGCAAACCTCACACACTCTTCATGACAAACCATAACCTTAATATTACCATTAGATCTATAAATGGTTGTAATGAATGTATGTATATCAATATAAGATTTCCTGTATATTTTCAGATATCAATTCAATCCATAATTTAAAGTTGGAACCAGTTATATTATTTATTCACAGTATGGTCAATTCATTCATTTTATCTATATTTGTAGACACAGGGTAGACCTATTTGTACACCCAATACTAATTTATACATCTTCAAAATATTGACCACAGAATTGGTGGAAGAAATACTCATGTCACCTGATCTACATATACACTTTATCACAGTAATATTCTGGACACAAAATGCAAAGTTCACACTTATGATTGTACCAAAACCTAAATGGAAAGTGAGCATGGATTACTAAAAACATCCAAGTCCAGATTGCCTAATGCTCTCAAATGTTAATCCTATTGGTGCTAAATATTTGTTTTTTTCTAAGATTGTATATTCAACATCTACCATGTTGAAAATGTCTAATCCTATCAATCAATTTATACTTTGCCTGATTTCTTCATGTCTCTATTGATATCTGCTTCCCTATATATTTTCCCCAGTTAATCATTGTGACTGACTCATCACATGTCCTGACATTTACATTCATTCTCTACGAGAAACCCTATTGCTAAAGAACTTTTGGACCAAATCCTATACTCACTCTTCTTCCTAAACCTACTGACTATCTTTCCAATCCTACCGACTACCCTTTTTAAGTGGATGTTTTCTTCTACATTCAATCATCCAATTTACAAGGTCCTATGCCATTGTTTATCGATTTATCTGAGACATCTGTGCAGAAGGTATTTCAAAGCTAAGTATCCCAATCAAGGACCCAATGCTCTTCTGGGCTTCAAATCTTACCTAGACTTCTGTATTCATACTTATATTTCACCTGTATATTGTTGTAAATATCACAGGTTCCCAATGCCATTATTCATCATGCAGAATGATTCCTAACCCAAATCGAACCTGTTATTACCCTAACCATACACTGTTCCCTCAATCTAACTTTACAGAAAAGCAGGGACAGAGTTGGTCTTACAATCAGGAGTGTAGGGGATCTTCCACCTTCTGAGAACCTCAAAGGTCAATACAGAAATGATCCATGGAGAAGATGTAGGCAGCAATGAAGGACCTGAGGGAGGAAAAGTCAACTTCCATCGCAAACAACCTGGTCAGGGTGAAGGGATGTGTCTGAATCTGCCTCTTTCATCTTAATGTAGAGAAGATGGACCAAACCAAGCCTGTGTGGAGAGCTGTGCCCAGGTGCCTATGGTTGATATACCATTCTAACTTGTGAAAACGTCACAGCAAGTAGGTGCACCCTCCATCTCATGGGACCCTTGGAAGCAACTGTTAGGACAAAGTGGTTGCCAAGGCAGGGACTTCATTCACTTCCTGAAGGAAGTTACCTCACATAACTTCCTTGGTGATGGAACTCTCTAAACTTGGGATTCAGGAAGCCAGGCAACCACAGCCAGTTCCAGTCCCAGTTCCAGTGGTCTCACTTGTTTGGGTAAACCAAGGACAGAGTCAGTCTTTCTTGGTACCTAGTTATGTGAGGATGGCCAAATGCTAGGAAAGCTAAGAAGAGGGGCCTTTCCTGAGAAAGAAGGTAGTGGCTCACCAGTGACTTTTGAGAACTTCATAGAGTTGGCAAAGGAGACCAGAACTGAGACAGCACAGTGCATTTCGTGGAAATATAGTATGTCCCACCCATCATAGGACACTCCGGATAGTCACAGACCTACTTTGGGAAAGGTGGTGTCTTTTTGAGTGTGGGTGTGAGTTTGTGGTTTTGTCTCATGTTCTGAGAATATGTAGGAAAGGCGATTTGTTTGGTTTGGAGAGGACTGTATCTAGTATGTCCTCTGACAAGGTGAGTGTTTCTATTACTGTGTATCCCACTCTCTCCGTGGTCTTAGTATTAGAAAAAGAATGCATCATGGATGTGTTCTGTCTAGTAGAAAGCTTCCCAGCATTCATACTGCCAATTTATGAATGGACTGCGACTAGCCTTATCAATGGGCAAAACCTACTATCTTTCTAAGTTCCTGTTTTCTTCCTGAATTCCGGACACTCTCCAGAATAGGCTCAAAGTTTTGTGTCCAAGCTATGTAGCACCTCCAAGCTCTGTCACATGGCCATGTACTGGATAGCTGAAGGGAAGTGGAGCATGTCAGAAAACTCAGATATCAGGAAACTCAGATACCAGGAAAGTCTCAGTGGAGAAACCCTGCTTTGGGCCATTTGCTTACCTATTTTTCTGTTGCCCTGAATGTAATGAAAGTCTTTGGCTCAGGCCACCCCTTTGTGAAGCCTGAAGAAAACAGTATTCAAATGGAAATGAGTGGGCATCACCTGTGGCTCTTCGCTTAATTGCTTTGGAAATGGATGTGTCTGAATCAGCCTCTTGGCGCTCGGTGAAGCTGGGGCTTAGATTGTCAGCACCTGATGGATCTAAAGAAATATCCCTTGTGTGCATCCATAACCAAAATTCGAAAAGATCAGTCATTGTGGATGAAGTCTCTCACCTTCCTCTGTTAGGTTCCTGACCTCCATCAAGTGTGATTATTGACCCTTGAGTAAAATGAGTTTTTCAAAGCCCTGGAGATGTGCTAGTGTTGTCTCATGACTACAAACCACATAAGAATCTATACCTGACAGTCAGTAGGCCTCAAATAGTAGAAGCAGAGCAGTATTAATGGCAGGCCTATTTGATCACTCCTGGTTGACAGGAAGAGTGTGCAGGCCACACTTACTTTAGGCAAATGAGGGGCAAGGAAGCTTATATTGGACACTGTCTTGAGCTGCGCCACTTATGGAAACCTCTAGCCAGAAGTTATGATGAATATCTATATGGAAGAAAATGAGGGCCATGTGGGAGTGTTTTGGTTATAATTGTGGTCATTTTTGTGGCAGTTGGAAGAGATGACTGGGTCCACCAGGTCTTCACTCTTGGGTGATTCCCCTTATAGACTGAGTTCTGGAACTGACCTCAGAGTAGTATTGCCATGAATTGAGTTGGGATTTTAGGAGGCCACGCATGAGATTCACCCTTGGAATCTGAAATCTAGTCCCAGGTTGGTTTTCCACAGAGCACTGTGAATCTCAGCCAGGATATCACATGATTTTATTATGAAAAACATGGAAGCCATAGTTGAGAGTCAAAACATACATGGACCTCACATTGTACAGTTCAATGGGCCTGGCTTCATGTGACCTTTTGGCCACTCTTTGGGAAGCCTTTCCTGTGAGTGTTGTCCAGAGATTTCATTGAAATGAACTTCCTCACCATTTAGTGGTTCCTGAATGAATTGAAACCCACAGTGCCTCCAACTTCATCCTTGAAAAATGGCTAGATGAATACCATCAAATTTTTGAAATTCCCATGACCAGGTGGCACTGGAGAAACTTTGGATGTCCTGTTGCTGATCATGAGTATACAATACAGTGCCTTGATTGACTGGGTTTCATGAAAATGTTGAAGAACAGTGATGCCAGTAAGTTGGAGCCTCCTGAGTAGTGGGCCTAGAGTAGTGGTGTGCAGGTGTGTGATAAAACATCTGTGGTGGAGTCATGTGGACCTTCCATTGGCTTCCAAATAGCTTGTGACTGACATAGTGTAGCCAGCAGACCCTTATATGTAAATGCATCCTGTTATATGGAGAGTTTTCAGGGCAATGTTCAGAATCAGGTTGCTATGGTCAAGGGGCCAAGCTATGTGGGATAAAGGCCTGGTTGGTGCATTCTCTTGCAGACCCTGACACACCACACGTGACAGAACTCCCTCTAGCACTTTGTCCCAGTTGAAATCTTTGTATTTCACGAAGCAAATACCAAACTCCCAGTACAGCAGCAAGAAACACCACGAAAATTGGAGGATGATCAAATGGTTTCACAGTCCTCACGGAGACACATAGCCCCCAGTGGCCACAGTTTACCTACAAAGAGAGAATTCAGCACTGATGTCTCATGTTCATTGGAAAATAAGAAACAAGATCCTTCAGGTCACATAGATGCAGATCCAGCTTTAATTGTCTCACCACAAATGAAGATTAAGCTCCTGACAACAACATATATTTCAAGTGCCCAACCTCAGAGGCAGTTTCTCAAGAAGTCTTTAGGCCAGCAAAGCTCCATTTT